>NC_047094.1:11493750-11850000 GCF_902459505.1 Geotrypetes seraphini | reverse complement strand
ACAAACCATTAGGCTGACATTTTCTTCCTCTGTCACTCAGCATTATTTTAAGAGTAGCCTATCTGAGAGAGTGTTCTAAGAAAAGTACAAACAAAGCATTTAGAAAATGTGTGCATGGCAGTTTCATTACATAATAAAACATGCTATTCACAATTGTATTTTCTAACAAAGGACATCATCATCCAAAAATAGTGAGAGACAGCCTTCACTGTTCACTAAATCTCTTCTAGCACAAGCAGAGTCTAAGGAATCATACGATGTTTACAATGTAAAGGTTAAAAAGACATCAGGACCATTTAAGGCCTCTTTTACAAAGCCGCACTAGCAGCTGCGCTAACGGCCCCAAAGCCCATAGAGATTTAAAGGGCTTCGGGGCTGTGCCGAGCGGCAGCCGCTAGCACAGCTTTGTAAAAGAGGCCCTTAGTGATTGTTATTTTTTTCAACAGCCATATCAGAGGCCCTTCCATCACAGGTTATGTAGCAAGCTGATGTAGAATTGAGAAAGGCAATGATAAAGAGCTAGAGGTGTCCCTTTGCAGGCAGTGATATACTCCATAGAGCAGGGGTGTCCAAACTGCGGCCCAGTGAAGTTTTGTGCGGCCCCGGTCGAGGGCGATGCAGTGTTTTCCTCTGCTGCTCCTGGGTGTTTACCATCTTGCCAGCTCCTTCCTCTGTCTTGCGTTTGTGCGGCCCAAGAAACATTTTTTTCTGACAATGCGGCCCAGGGAAGCCAAAAGGTTGGACACCCCTGCCATAGAGTAATCTAAAATAAAATTACTCATCTAATTTTATAATAAAGCAACAAATAGAACATAAGAAGTGCCTCCGCTGGGTCAGACCTGCAGTCCATCGTGCCCAGCAGTCCGCCGCACAAGCTGATTCAGATTATTAATACCCTGTATAAAATAGCTGATAGCCCGAAGGTAAGCAGAAGTGAACTAGACAGGCCATTAGCTGACAGCATGACTTGTTCACAGAAGATTATTGCTAATGTAAGCAAAAATTTGATTGGTTTAGTACGTCTGCTCTGAAGTTCTTACTGGTAAAGGCAGCACTGCTAAGAAATTAATGTCTTAGGTTCTCATTAAACAGCTCAGAATTAAAACATATAAATTTATTTTACTTATACAAGAGTGATTAGCTTTAGTTCATTCTTACTCCTATTAAAGTGATTCAGCAAACCTCCCGATCGAAGCCCCCCCCCCCCCCCAAACTTTTGGGCCGCCTAAAGCACCAGCAGTGGTGAGCAGGCTGCTGGTAGGGCTTCCCTCTGCCGCATCAGTGATGTTATCAGTGACACAGCAGAAGGAAGGCCCCGGTGGGCAGGCCAAGAGCAGCCTGTTCTCTGCTGCTGCTTTAAGAGACCCGGAGAAGACACAGTACTGGGCCTGCAACAAGCTCCTTATTCACATAGCTAACAGACTAACAAAAAGTAATTTTGCACCTCCGCCAAGAATCTGCAATATTTTTCCCCCTCTTCTAAATGTTCACGACTCAATGAATCCGTGAGTCTGATTTTTTTAAAGAAACAAATTGATTTGAATTGATTCACTGAAGTGAATTAGTGAATTGATTCAAATTGGTGATTCAGGAAGCACTAAGGTGGAGGAAAGAGAGGAAGAAATGCAGAAGACAGGAAAGCAGAAAAAAAGAGAAACTGAATCCAACTTGATGGAAAAATAAGTTTCCAGACAACAAAGGTAAAAAAAGGAATTTATTGACTGAAATAAGTTATATTTGCTGTATACATTTCCCAAAGCTATTTGTATTTTGTTCAAAAGAAAAAGAAATGCATTACTGGTTTTATTTCTCCAGTATTGAAGTACTTGTTGACCCTTGCTGTAGCTGGTGGGGATCCCCAAGCACCACAGCTAAGGACTGCCTCCAAAAAAAAAGGTGGTCAGAATTCCCTTCTACCAAGCATAGCAGTCACTGGCAGCATCCTTAAGCCACTAAAGGTGCCAGCATCTGTGACTTGGGATCGCTGCTGCTTGCTGATTTTTGGCCACGTTCAGAGGAAATTTTCAGCTGAGGGGAGATATGATTGAAGTCTACAAAATCCTGAGTGGAGTAGATCAGGTACAAGTGGATTGATTTTTCACTCCATCAAAAATTACAAAGACTAGGGGACACTCAATGAAGTTACAGGGAAATACTTTTAAAACCAATAGGAGGAAATATTTTTTCACTCAGAGAATAGTTAAGCTCTGGAACATGCTGCCAGAGGATGTGGTAAGAGCGGATAGCATAGCTGGTTTTAAGAAAGGTTTGGACAAGTTCCTGGAGGAAAAGCCCTCAGTCTGTTATTGAGAAAGACATGGGGGAAGCCACTGCTTGCCCTATATTGGTAGCATGTAATTTTGCTACTCCTTGGGTTTTAGCCAGGTACTAGTGACCTGGATTGACCACCATGAGAACGGGCTACTGGCTTGATGGACCATTAGTCTGACCCAGTAAGGCTATTCTTATGTTCTTCTGCTAGTCTGAGGGTCCTCATCAGCTGAAGTATTTATATTTACATTAGAGGATCTGGCAGAGACCATTTACAAAGTATGTATTCTTCCCAATTAATAAAGTATCTTTGCTTATTTGTAAATGGGTCTCTCTACCAGAGCCTCTAAATCAGTAGCGTAATTAAATGAAATAACTACTTCTGAAGTTTATGGCAGGAGAGGAATATATGTAAACTTGTAACCCATTCTGAGCTCTTCTGGGAGGACGTGATATAAATCCAAAGAAATAAAAGAAATTACTTGCTGGGATGGATTTGATTGTAGCAGGGACTGGTGGGGCCGGATTCGATTCCAACAGGGATTTCTTTCCCCGCACAAGTCTCTACATGGAACCAAAATTCCAGACAAGTAGTACCAACTGAGTTAGAAGCCCACATAAGCATGAAAATGCTTGGTCAAAGTATTTACAAAATCATTTGAATGGTATTGAGAAGCTCCTTATTTATTAAGTTAACAAGTACAGGATTCTGGTTTTCATCAGGTGCTTAAAGAATGCTAAAACAAGCACATGGGTGGGTGGGTGTGGGGGGTAATGGCATTTCAAAAATGAATTTGGAAATATCTAATATATAAGCTATGTAAAGAATGAGCTTATGCAATGTGGATTTAAACATAACAGTAAGCAAAGATTTTAGATTTTAACTTAACCATTATTCATGTATCTGAATGAGACTCGCCTTGAGCTGGGATATGGAGAAAACAAGATATCAAACCCAAATCCAAGTATTAAGGACTTGCCTAAGAAAAGGACAATTATCCTTAATCAATTCATGACAAAAATTAAGGAAGTTTCAAGTTTAATAGGATTTTATATACCGCCTATCAAGGTTATCTAAGCGGTTTTTACAATCAGGTACTCACAATCTATCGAACGTACCTGGGGCTATGAAGGATTAAGTGACTTGCCCAGGGTCACAAGGAGCAGTGCGGGGTTTGAACCCACAACCCCAGGGTGCTGAGGCTGTAGATCCAATCACTGCGCCACACACTCCTCCTCAGAACAGATTTTTTAAAATTCCTACAGAAAGAAAATACAAAGTTAACATGGAAACCTGCATTTACTATAGAAGATAATTGCAGGAAAAAGACCAGCATATCTAGTCTGCCCAGTTATTCCAGTTTATATTGCCAACGATATATCCCAGCTGCCATCCTATATGCAGTAATGTTTTATGGACAGCTTTTAGTGACTTCTTTCACTCTCCTTAGTCATGAAAGATCCACATTTTAAGCATGTCTAGTAGCACTATAGAACTGACAAGTCATAGTTAATACCTTTTCCCATCCATCTCCAACCACAAGGTTCCACAATAATTCAAACATCCATCTAGCCTTCTAACTCCTCATAACATACTCCCTGCCCCTGACCAAACCCACTCAACACAGAGTGCATAAACTCTAGCTAAAGGAGCACTTGTATTTCTGCTAGGACTTCTAGTTATTAACGTACTAGCAATCTGTCAGAATTAATTAGCAGCTGGGTCTATCAGTACAGAGCAAGGTCTGAAATGTTCATTCCTCTTACTCTGCGAACCGCCTAGAACTTTTTGGGTGTTGGCGGTATAGAAAAATGTTATTGTTATTATTATAATTATGCAGAGGTTAGAACTCCCTCAAGATAGTATTTGATGAATTCAAAGGCAGGAAAAAAAATAAAATCTAGTAAGTTTAACCTAAGTCTGTAAAAGAAATTCCAGCAATGTTTAAACATTGTAGGATTAATAGCTTCGGATAACAAATGAGTTCTATACCTTTTCATTTTTTCCTAACCCAACAGAAGTTAAGGATTCAAAAATACCCCTATCCCCCATACAGTCAAGTAAATCTCATAAAATTTAAGAATGCAGGGGGAAAACCAGTGAAAGAGCAATTAAAAAATGAGCCAGATAAGATTGGGGATTCCAGAGAAACAAAGTGCTTCAAATACAGCTCAAAGAATTTCTACGAGAGAAGTACAAGTACTTATACCTAAGGAATTGGTTCTTTCAAAATGTCTTGTTTTATATTATCCCGGTCCCACCAACCCACACGTAACATACCTCAAAACCCTCCCCCATCTATCAACCCCATCCTGTGCTTGCCCTCTACATAAAAAGAATAGCCATACTGATTCAGACCAATGGTCCATCCTGCTTCTAATACAGGTCATAATTATCTGGCAGAAATTCAAATAGTAGCAATATTACATGCTACTGATCCCAGGGCAAGCAATGGCTTCCCCCCATGTCTACCTCAATAGCAGACTATGGACATTTCCTCGAGGAACTTATCCAAACCATTTTTAAACCCAGATGCGCTAACCACTGTTGCATCCTCCAGAGCTCAAGTATTCTTTGAGTGAAAAATATTTACTCTTACTTATGTTAAAAATATTTCCATGTAAACAGCAGCTCTATAAATGCAGTTATTTACACATGGATATGTTTCTAAAATAACAATCGTACTCTTATCAGTGTTATGAATACTGTTATGAGTACTTTTTGTTGAACAAGATAGGTTGATGAATAAAAAGTTTACATCAATGCTCTTCAGATTTCAAAACAGTATGAGACAATTTCCTGGTGGGTCATTAGTGTGGGCAGACTAGATGGGCCATGGCACTTTTCTGCCATCATTTTCTATATTTCTATGGTGTAAAAAAATTTCATGTAATCTCTGTGCCATAAGAATGCATGCTACTGCAGAAAACACAGACTCCACAGAGATTAAAAACCTGTGTCTGCCTTAGGAACAGGAGACTGTCTGCAAACAGTCACATACTAATGAGATTACCACTGACCAATTCAGGGGTTGTCCAGACCAGTTTCAAGCACATTCAATATTTATTTCATACCACAAACTGAGGAATGTCATAACAATCACTCCTTGTGCAATCCACAAAACATTTTTCATTAATTTTAAAAATAAAAGAAATAAGGAGATTCCTTTTTTTATCGTCCTAAAGTACATTTTTTTATTAGCTTTCAAAAGCAACCCCTATTCAGATCAAAAGCTATTCAAAAAATATATTGTTAGTCCAATAAAAAACGTATCTCATTTCCTCTATGTTTTATTTCTATGTATTACCTTTAAAAGTGGACTAATTACACAATTTCATTCATTATTTTTAAAATGCATAAACCAACATAAAAATATATTTTAATAAATCCTATTCTCTTCCTGAAAAACAAACAAGCCTAAAAAAATTGTTTATATTATGTACATTTACACAAATTAGTCTTTTTTTTTTTAAACTAGCCATTTCACATGTTTCTGCATTTTTACTGTATCGTTAACCACTAATTAATTGGATGTTATATCATGTATTGAATATCAAATGGATATTGCATGGGATTATCCATGTGATGGGGATATTTTAGAATGTATGAGGGCCATTTTTAAAGTAAGAATCGTTTGCATATATTAGCAGCCTAAGTAGGCGCTTTGGACTGGAACGTCGTCAGAAACGCATCTAGACTTGTCTGTAACCCTGCCCATCAATTCTGAGCTTTTTAGTGCATCAGATGTAATTTCTCAGTGGTATTTTATTAACCATGTCTATCATCAATCCTGCCGATCGTAAGGTGCAATCGGTGATTCGTTTTTATAAATGCAAATAACATTCACCCAGCTGAAATTCATTGACAGTTAGTTGGGCCATTTGGCCGTTATCTGCCATCATGTTTCTATGGTGAAGGTGTAATGAAAGAGACTGATGTACAGAAATGGTGATTTTTTAACAAAGAAAGAACAAATGTACACGATGAAGCAAGATCCAGATGCCCGTCTGTCACCACTGAAGAATTAGAACTGCTATTGATGCACATGTTCAGCAGAACAGGAGATTCACAATTGATGAGCTTCATGCAACTTTTTCTTATGTTTCTCGTTCTATTTATAAAATTGTTACAGATCACCTTCACTACAAGATTTGTTGGAGGTGGGTATCAAGCATGCTGACACTAGAACACAAACAGAAAAGAATGGCTGTTTCTTGAGCACTACGGTACTGAAGGGGATGAATTCTTGGATCACATAAGCAATGGGAGATGAGACATGGGTGTCTCAGTACACACCGGAGACTAAACGACAGTCTCTTGAATGACACCACTCACATTCTCTGATAAAACCCAAAAGATTCAAACAGAAACCTTCGACCATGAAAGTTATGGCAATAGATTTTTGGGACTGGAAAGGAATTCTCCTGATTATCTACCTTGAGGAGAATCCATAAATGCGTAAAGGTACTATGAAATCTTAAGACAGTTACAGAACGTTATACAGAACCGACAGCAAAGTCTACTCACTAAGGGAGTGTGTCTGCTGCACGATAACATGCGTCCTCACGTTACTCAAAACACAGAAATGTTGTAGAAGTTTCAGTGAAGATACTGGACCATCCTCCATACTGCCCAGACCTGGCACAATCAGACTCATCTTTTCCCAAAATTAAAGGAATTTTAGGTTGAAGACACATGCAGACCAATGACAGTGTCCACGAAACTGTCAACAACTGATTCAAGGAACAGGAGGAAGATTTTTTTCAATGAGGCAATTAGGAATCTCATCTCTCGGTCTCAAAAATGCTTGGACATCAATGAGGATTATATTGAAAATAGTTTAAGACATTTTCATTGCAATTGGAAAGTTTTGGATTTACAATAAATTGTTACAAGTTTATAACAAGATAATTCTTAAACTAAAAATGGCCCTCATATTTATAGTTTAATTTATATTAGTAGCATAGGGGCCCTTAACACAATCACAAAAGTAAAATAAAACAGTTTTTTTGATCAAATGTCTCTTTAGCTATAAATTACAATATTATTATTAAGACTTAACCAAAAGGAAAGATTTATAAACTATAAAGAGTTTTACCTCATGCAAAATTGTCATTTCTTTAATAAGACATTAACTTTTTTTTTTTTTTCTGAGGCCCTCCAAGTACCTACAAATCCAAAATGTGGCCCTGCAAAGAGTTGGAGTTGGAGACCACTAGCTAAACTGTAAACCTGACAGCCTGTTTGCCTTTGGGAAGCAGAGCTGAGATTGTGATGTCATAATGCCTCATTCCACCAATAAGAGCCAGCCTCATCAGTGATGTCTAGCACTAAATGCCATGTAGCTCATAGGTAGAAAATAGGACATGCAACATTTAGTGAGCACTAAGCTTTAGTAAAAGGGTCTCTTGCAATTAGGCAATCCATCTGTCCAGTTTAAATTTCTGAATGCACTCCCCCAACTCTCCTCATGCTGTTTTATCTGACCTCTTAAACCTTTTCTGATATGTGTAAGAAACTTGAACAAAAGTCATCATGCTGGCTTCCCATGCTTTTTGGAGCCCTGATGCAATCGTGCATCTGCAGTTTATGGTGCTACCTGCAGCTCTGTGCATGTTGCCTCGCGTTCTCTCTAGGAAATCGTATTACTACTGTTTAAGGTTGCAACTGCTGTGTCATGTAGTAAAGCCAACGTGACTAGGAGCCCTGATGCATCTGCTATTTAGGGTTGAAATCACAGCTGTCATTATCCTTATGCTTTAGGGAGCCCTGATGCAAGCTGTTTTGTGTTTTTTTTTGTTGTTGCACCTGCCTATCCACACAGGTAACTCAATTTACTTAATTTCCATCTTCTTGCCACAATAAATCATCTGCGTTTCCTATATTTTAATTTTTTTTCTTATTTAAGCCTCTTTTTTACATTGAGAAATTTTTTCAGAAAAATTACTGCTCTGCAAAGATAGCCTCTGCCAGCATTAAATCAAATGGGGGGGGAGTATATGAAAATATTTTATTTTTATGAACCACTGCAAAAAAATATTGCACCATGGTGGTGTATGACTGGGAAAGGGTATCCTTTTAGTAGATCCTTCTGCAATTGGCAAAATTAATTGCTGTACTGAAGACTTAACATTAGTTAATCATTGCCATCACCTCACTTGGGAACATCTGTCTACACTTCCAGCATTTAGGCAGTAGATATATCTCACAAAGGTTACAGACTTTAACAACTGAAGAGTCCAGGTTCCAGCCATTTTGTTTCACCACGGCTACTTAAAAAGTAGTGAGGGATATACCGTTCCAGGTTATATTATTTAATATTTACTTTAATGCTTTCCTCAACCTGAAATTAAAACACAAACCTAAAGAATGCTCTTGTGAATAATATGCACACACACATAACTTACAGGGCTCCGTATTGTCTGCACTATTTAATATCTTTTTAAGTTCATTATTGACTATAATCCAAGAAAAGAATATTAAGGATTTGTATATGCAGATGGCATGCTACTAACTTTTCTGGTTGCTCCACATAATATAGATTTAGCCTTTCTTCAATCTTGTGTGGTCATTGTTGCAGATAGGTTGTAATCTCATGGTCTAGTTCAGGGTCACCGCCGTCCCTGCAACTCAGAGAAGGGCCAGGTGCATGCAGCGATTGCACACCACTGGTCCACAAGCCTTCCCCCCCCCCTCCCCCCGATGTCAATTCTGTCGTTAGAAAGGAAAGAACGAAAAGGAGAAATCACCAAAGGTAGGAAAAATTATTTTATTTGTCTATTTTTCTATAGTTGTTACTGGTAAACAAACTATTATATACACACACACACTAAATGGAATAAAATGTAAAAAAAGGACATTTCAATACCAACATAGTAAATTATGGTAAAAAATGGCTAGTCAGCCCATCAAGTGTTATCTGGTAACACTGCAAAAAAAATTGAAATTTGACTGCATATACTAAATCACTTCTTATTCAAATTAGTTTTTTGTTTTTCCCTTATTCTCTACTATACATTATATTACATAAGCATTATGACCCCATACTCAATTCAACACCCAGCCCCCAATATTGGATCTCCAAACTTTATAACAGTCTAAACAGTTATCAAAAGCTGGCAAGGATCTGCCTAAAGATCCAGCCTCTTACGTCCCAGTGACCTTGTTGGAAAGTAGCAACTTGACCAATCTGTGGGGTATTGGAGCTGAGTTATTCTAACCTGGCTACCTCAGTCTGAAGAATCATTAGGTCACCTTTACTTATCTATATCTCCTCTATATTTTGCCCTAAACAGAGTTAACAGCAGTTTGCTTGCAGTACTCCAGTCTCCCAATGCTATTTCTACCACTGTCACATAACATCCAATAAGGACCATTAGGCCTATCAAGATCATTCCAGCTCACTCCCAAAGGAACAGATTCTATGAGTAGTTTATCTCCCATGTCCACTCCCCCTACTGACCACTAGGGATGCTCCATGCTTATCCCATTCCTGAACTCCCATTATCATTTTTATCTCCACCTAGTTGTAGGGTGAGGGTGGAGGTGGGGTGGAACAATTGATGTATCCACCCAACTTCCTGTGAAGAAATTTTTTCTGCTGGTGCTCCCAAGTCTATGGATTATATATACTGTGACCTCTTGTATTAGAATACTCTCCTTTGAAAAATTTGCCTCATCTTTCACTTATAAATTTAAGATCTCTGAATATCTCTATCATATTCTCCCATTACTCCTCTCAGCAGGTCTGTGGTCAGAGTAGGAGTCAGAGTCAGAAGAAATTGGGGCAGAGTCAGACAGCAGAAAAAGAAGAGTCCGAGAGAAAGGTTTGGTTTACCGACTCCACAGCCCTGCCTCTCAGGCAATGTTTTCTAAAGTTACTCCTGGAGAAATTCTGTACAAAACTTGAAAATTCTGCAATTGTGTTTTGTCACAATAACTCATTTTATTATGGTCCTTGAATCACAATGAAAAATTGCAATATAGAGAAAATGGTGTATCTCAAAGATACAGGATTCTCTCTAGATTTAGAACAGAATCCCTACTGTTATATGGCTTTGGAGATTTTACATTATCAATCAATGGAAACCAGGGATAGCTTGGAGCTGCAGACGGTGTTAAATTCCTGCAACTACTTAATACTGGCAGCAACACAATGGCATCTGTTGCTGCCAAAAATTGCAGCACTTTAGTAAGTCT
The DNA here is from genome assembly GCF_902459505.1 of Geotrypetes seraphini. Classification (NCBI taxonomy): domain Eukaryota; kingdom Metazoa; phylum Chordata; class Amphibia; order Gymnophiona; family Dermophiidae; genus Geotrypetes; species Geotrypetes seraphini. The sequence goes on along the minus strand of NC_047094.1, from coordinate 11,839,529 downwards.
GTATTGCTGGCAGCTCAGGCTCCAAAGATTGCTGAATTAAAATCCAGGAAACCCCCCCCCCCACACACACACACACACACACACACACATAGATCTAGCCATATGGCAACACATGTTTCTCATACCTACTATCTCTCACTCTCATTAACCCACCACACCCCACAGCCACACACTCTTCATGCTCAGCTTGTCATCACTAGTCTCCTCCTAATCAACCAGTCACACCCAACCAAGCCCCATTTATTCTCTGTAACTCTTCACCAGTCAGTCATCCAGCCACACACCCAGTTCTGTGCCCACTCCCAACTAGTCAGCTATTCCTAAATCAATCAGACTGCCTGACCTCTCTCCTACATCACAGTTCAGTTCTCCATCTTGGGGCCCTCTTCAAGGCTGCTCATCTTATTGAGACTCCAGTATATAGAATACCAAATGCTTTTCTGAAATTCAAAGTAAACTACTTCCAGTTCATATCCTTGACATAATTCTCCAGTCACCAATTCAAAAGAATTGATTAGTTTAACATGATCTCCCTCTTGTAAAACTATGCTACCTCAGATCCACTGTATTTCATATATTTCTCCCCCCCCTCCCACCACCACCAAAACACCACTATGAGAGAAAGGCAGAGATCCCAATGAGGACCATCAACAGAAGCTTCCATGGATGGGTCTCAGGAAATTAAGATGACTACCGTATTTTCACGCAAATAACGCGCACCCGTGTAAAACGCGCACACGGGTATAGCGCGCAGAAATCACGATGATATGTACAAAAACTTTTGTATACCGCGCTCACGGGTATACCGCGCATGATGCCCGACGCTCCTTTCGCCCGCCCTGACTCTCCGTTCACCCCCCCTGACTTCCGTGCACTGCCCTGACTTTCCGTGCGCTGTCCCGACTCTCCGTTCACCCCCCTGACTTCCGTGCACTGCCCTGACTTTCCGTGCGCTGTCCCGACTCTCCGTTCACCCCCCCTGACTTTCCGTGCACTGTCCCCCCTTGAAGTCCTGTCCCCCCTTGAAGGTCTGTCCCCATCCTGAAAGCCTGATGCCCCCCCGACGTCCGATACATCCCCCCCCCCGGCAGGACCACTCGCACCCCCACCCCGACGGACCGCCGACTCCCCAACAATATCGGGCCAGGAGGGAGCCCAAACCCTCCTGGCCACGGCGACCCCCTAACCCCACCCCGCACTACATTACGGGCAGGAGGGATCCCAGGCCCTCCTGCCCTCGACGCAAACCCCCTCCCCCCAACGACCGCCCCCCCCCAAGAACCTCCGCCCGTCCCCCAGCCGACCCGCGACCCCCCTGGCCGACCCCCACGACACCCCCACCCGCCTTCCCCGTACCTTTGTGTAGTTGGGCCAGAAGGGAGCCCAAACCCTCCTGGCCACGGCGACCCCCTAACCCCACCCCGCACTACATTACGGGCAGGAGGGATCCCAGGCCCTCCTGCCCTCGACGCAAACCCCCCTCCCCCCCAACGACCGACCCCCCCAAGAACCTCCGACCGCCCCCCCAGCCGACCCGCGACCCCCCTGGCCGACCCCCACGACCTCCCCACCCCCCTTCCCCGTACCTTTGGTAGTTGGCCGGACAGACGGGAGCCAAACCCGCCTGTCCGGCAGGCAGCCAACGAAGGAATGAGGCCGGATTGGCCCATCCGTCCTAAAGCTCCGCCTACTTGTGGGGCCTAAGGCGCGTGGGCCAATCAGAATAGGCCCTGGAGCCTTAGGTCCCACCTGGGGGCGCGGCCTAAGGCACATGGTCGGGTTGGGCCCATGTGCCTCAGGCCGCGCCCCCAGGTGGGACCTAAGGCTCCAGGGCCTATTCTGATTGGCCCACGCGCCTTAGGCCCCACCAGTAGGCGGAGCTTTAGGACGGATGGGCCAATCCGGCCTCATTCCTTCGTTGGCTGCCTGCCGGACAGGCGGGTTTGGCTCCCGTCTGTCCGGCCAACTACCAAAGGTACGGGGAAGGGGGGTGGGGGGGTCGTGGGGGTCAGCCAGGGGGGTCGCGGGTCGGCTGGGGGGGCGGTCGGAGGTTCTTGGGGGGGGGCGGTCGTTGGGGGGGAGGGGGGTTTGCGTCGAGGGCAGGAGGGCCTGGGATCCCTCCTGCCCGTAATGTAGTGCGGGGTGGGGTTAGGGGGTCGCCGTGGCCAGGAGGGTTTGGGCTCCCTTCTGGCCCGATATTGTCGGGAAGTCGGCGGTCCTTCGGGGTGGGGGTGCGAGTGGTCCTGCCGGGGGGGGGATGTATCGGACGTCGGGGAGTCGGCCGGGCAAGAGGGCTTGGGCTCCCTCTTGCTCCGATCGTGGATGCGGGTGCGGGTGGGAGCGCGTGCGAGCGGTCGTTCGGGGTGGGGGTGCGAGTGGTCCTGCCGGGGGGGGGGATGTATCGGACGTCGGGGAGTCGGCCGGGCAAGAGGGCTTGGGCTCCCTCTTGCTCCGATCGTGGATGCGGGTGCGGGTGGGAGCGCGTGCGAGCGGTCGTTCGGGGTGGGGGTGCGAGCGGTCCTGCTGGGGGGGTGAATCGGGCGTCGGGCGGGGTGGGAACTATGTTTAAAAACTTTTGTATACCGCGCTCACGCATATAACGCGCGAGGGGTATGCGCGGTAGGTAAAAACGCGTTTAACGCGCGCGTTATATGCGTGAAAATACGGTAAATGTCACTTCTCTTAGCATCCAGGCAGCACCATCCTGACTACTAGTGCACAAGACTTACCTATTAGAGATTAGGATGGTACATTAGTTAAAAAATTTTAATTGCACAATTAATCACGATTAAAAATTTTAATCAGTGATTAGTTGCATCTCATATAAGTGACACTTTGCAATGAGTCTTACTTTGACACATTGTCTATTTGGAGTAGTGGGGACTTTTTCAAAGACCTTTGCGAATTTGCCTGGGCATGTTATGCACATTTTGATTTATTCATCTGACGTGTTTGCCAGGATGTCAGCATTTTTAAATTTATATCAGCATTTTTTGGCAGTTAGCCATTAGTTTACTAGCAGGCGTATTGACCGCCAGGTCTGGATCGGATTGCTCACTCCAGCACACGCAAGTGCTTAAGTTTTCCCTAAAGACGGTGGATTCTTGTAGGTTTTCTCCCTTGGTGTATAGCTGGATCCAGAATTTATTGAATATAATCTTAGTTATATTAAGAAGATTAACAAATTTTAGCATTGTGGGTTTTTTGCAAGTTTTGATTTTTGAATTTTGTTTTAGTTAATACTCCTCCTGAGGAAGCCTCTATTGGCAAAACTTGGGTCCGAGTAGAGGAGCAGTCTTTTGGTACATATTTATGGAGCATGATTCACTTTAACTGCAAGCAAGAAAAAAGAAAAATCCTGCTGGGCCACTTTGTAGTTACATCTTTGGAACACGAATTGTTACTTCTCAGTAACGGAGATAAATGCTACTTAATTTCAATATTTATTGCAACAATTATAGTAGCAGTGAATTACTTATTTAAGATTCATCAGTAACATATTGACTATAAGGCCCTGATTCTCCAAAAGTGCGTCCCGATTTTAGGCAGCTGTAGGCGTCCTACAGCTGTCTAATCAGCCAATCGGGATGCACATTTTTTTAAAAAAAATGCTCCCCAGGCAGGCCCAGGCTAGGCACCTTGGCCAATCAGGCCTTAGGATTAGTGGGGATGGGCGGACCCGCTGTGCCTAAGGCCTGATTGGTCCAGGCTTCTACAGCCTGGGCCAATCAGGTCTTAGATTTAGCGGGGATGGGCCGGGAAGGGGCGGTCCTGTCTCATTTCCACGAGACGGGCCCGTCGACTGGACGGCAGCAAGACCCGTCCAGCCGACCAACATTGAGAAAGGTTAGTTGGGGGAGGGAGATTAGTTGGGGCGGGGGGTCGTTGGGCTTTCTGGCAGGAGGAGTTGGGCATCCTCCTGTCGGCGATTACGAGTTTGGGGGGGAGGGGGTTCCGGGGTTCCGACAGGAGGAGTTGGGCATCCTCCTGTCGGCGATTACGAGTTTGGGGGGGGGGGAAGGGGGGGTCCGGGGTTCCGACAGGAGGAGTTAGGCATCCTCCTGTCGGTGATGGGTCAGGCGGCCGCAACCGCGGCTGCTATACATATTGCAGCAGGGAGATCCCTTGCTGCCATAAGTATAGCGGCCGCATCTAATTTAACCCAATTCTCTAACCGGCGTCTGTACCATGGACGCCGGTTACAGAATCGGGGTTTAGTATAGGCCGATTCTGAATAGGACGCCTCTCCCGGGCGTCCTATACAGAATCAGGGCCTCGGTGTCTTGCGGGCCTCGCCTTCAATATAGGCGGCCTGCCTGGGGAGCATTTTTTTTTTTAAACGTGCATCCCGATTGGCTGATTAGACAGCTGTAGGACGCCTACAGCTGCCTAAAATTGGGACGCACTTTTGGAGAATCAGGGCCAAAGTGTTCACACGGAGACAGAAAAGCGATATGATGGTCCAGTGTCTCTCAAACTGTGTGCCAGGTGAATAGACAGAGCACAGGAAAGCAGAATCTGAGATTTGGAACAAAATGATTAGAAAGATAAAATCCCCAGACAACAAAGGTGAGATTTTATTTTTAGTTTAGTAAGGGGTTAATGGGAGTTGATATACAGCCTTTCTATGAGACAGAAAAATTATGTTCTTACCTGTTAATTTTCTTTCCTTTAGACGCAGCAGATGAATCCAGAGACCAATGGGATAGCACACATCTACCAGCAGGTGGAGATACAGAAACTGATTAACAGGTGGTCCTATTGGCTGGCACTCCTCTTGTATCTCCAGTATAGCTCCATGCCCAAGCATCCGTAACCATCAATAGGCATAGCATGTAAAAAACTTCTATCCCATAACAAATCTCAAAAGGCAATAATACAGAATACAACCAACAATAATAACAAACTTCAAAAGTTGCAAAAGAAAAAACCGACAGACAATATCCAGAAAGGGTGGGGCTCTGGATTCATCTGCTGCGTCTAAAGGAAAGAAAATTAACAGGTAAGAACATAATTTTTTCCTTCCTTAGCAACAGCAGCAGATGAATCCAGAGACCAGTGGGATGTAGCAAAGTAATCCTCAATCTGGGTGGGAAGCAAACGCCACCTCTGCAACAACCGAAGCACTAAATGCATCCACCGCATGCGCCCCCACATCCAACGGGTAATGCTGAGATAAAGCATTCTCAGAAGACCAAGTAGCTATGAGACAAAACTCCTCCAAGGAAAAAAACCTCTGGATCAAGTCCAAGAAGTAGCCATCGCTCTGGCGGAATGGTCATGAAGTTCTTTCGCCAACCACTTCCCTGCCATCAAGCAAGCGTAAAGAATGTCTTCCTGGACCCATCGAGCGATGGAGGCTTTGGACGCCATACGTTTGAGGCGTCCCTTGAATACAAAAAGGTGATCTAAACAACTAAAAGTCGTTAGAAACCTAGCTTGCGGAGAACGCTAAGCGCTTTCAAAAAATATATTGAATAAAAGCATGTCTCCCCATTTCTCCTCCCAGGAAGAAGGAAGGAAAAGTGAAAGTGTCATAAAAGAAAGGATGACACCTCCTTAAAACGAAATTGTGGTACTGTCCGAACTGACACCCCAGATTTTGTAAATCAGGCCTGCAACTCAGAAAACCATCGAGCTGAAGCCATGGCCACAAGAAATCTTGTGTTCAACGGCACAGCCTTTTAGAGTCTCAAAAGACAAGGATGAAATGAAGCCTTCGGTAAACTGCGAAGAAGTACCTTAAGACTGTACTCCGAACAGGGCTTTCTAAGAGGTGTACGAATATACCGTACTCCGTTTAGGAACTGAATTACATGAAGCTGAGAAATAAGTGAAGAACAAGATACCTAGCCCTTGTAACAAGCTAAGAATGGCACTTGAAACTGAAGGGAATTGAACGCTAAGCCCTTGGCAATACACTTGTGCCAATAAAGAACTCTGGAAGGGTGCAAATGTTGAAAAGTACCCAAGAAAGGAAAAACCTCCAAAAGGAAGCAGAAGCCACAGGTAAAGACGTCTGTATCGCCTGGATAAGAGTAGAAGAATGAACAAGTACTGAGTCACCTCTTAAGACCAGACTCCTGGAGCTGAGGATGGAAGGCACCGAGCCCCCCAACCCGACAGCCCGGGATATTTGGTGACCATGAGCTAGTCCAGCAAAGACCGAGGCATGCCTTTGAAAAGAGAAATCTCGCTGAGCCATCAAATCATACAGAGCAATGCTTGAGGAGCCTACCAAATAATTGGAGCCCTGAGATACTGGGAACCACCAGAACAAAAGCGACTGCTGTAGCGTTATCAAGGGAAAGCAAGCCGAAGTTCCCAATGGAGTCAGCAACATGGATCCTAGAACCTGTACAGAATCCCATACTCTTGGTCATGGTGACCAAAGAAAAATGCAAACCTGAGACTCTGACCCATCGCCCTAGTCTCTGGGAAGAAACACATTTCTCTCCTATATGAATAAAAACATCTCCCCGATATAGATATAAATAGTACAGGAGAAAAGAGCGCTGTGCAAATTCGAAGATTCACATCCAAAGAACTAAGGAAAAGAAACCACCCTTTTCGTGTTAGTCAAATGGCCCGACTGGAAGACGTCCGAATCAAGCAGTCAAGAAGAAAGGAGGCGAATCGCCTGATAGTGCCAAAACGGTACCACTGCCCACATTTTCTAAAATGTTGGTGAAGCCTTGGGTAGGCGAAATGGCATGTGCCAAAACCGAAAGCGCTGCTCCAAGAGAGGCAAGCAAACCTAGTGCCAATTTGGAGTCCATAGTGAAAATGTAAATATTCTCCCAGTTTTTTCTGCAGAAACGTGTAACCCTGAGAAACTAATTCAGCAGAATGGAATCCAGCCTGCCCAATGCCCCCGTCTTGGGCACCATGCAGTAAATGGAAGAACTGCCCTGAGGACCAGTAACACTTAAAAGGGAAACACAAAACACAGAGACTCCAAGAATTAACTGGAAACCTGAGGAGGATGCAAAGTTGCAAGCAACCTGAAAAATGTTCACAGCCCCCTGACCTGACATTATAGCGACTTCCCCCTCATGAGAAAGCCTGAAGAGTCATTAGAAGAAGTCAAGATCCCCTCAGAATGAAGTGCAAAAGGTCAGGGAACGGTAGGATGAGAACTGTAGGATCTGTAAGAAGAAAGAAACTCTCCTACGAAAAAATCAAGGTTCACAATGTAAAGAGGAGTATACTGGAACCATGAAAACAGTACTAACTCCATGCAATGTGAGCGAAATACGTATGTCCTTTAAAGTGAATACGTACTAGACGCAATCAAGATGCTGCATCTACCTCCCCATGGAAAACAACAGCATCCTAACAAGTATCAGACAAAGCTCACATTGCTAATGAGAGCTTCAGGGATGAGGCTAATAGCCACATAGCGCATGCTCCTCCGCGGGTTTGATAAAATAGGTAACTGGCTCCTGGTTAGAAGGAGCTGTACAGCCCTTCCTGTCTGGTCGGGGGGTCCGTCTAGCACAGGGGTCTCAAAGTCCCTACTTGAGGGCCGCAATCCAGTCGGGTTTTCAGGATTTCCCCAATGAATATGCATGAGATCTATGTGCATGCACTGCTTTCAATGCATATTCATTGGGGAAATCCTGAAAACCCGACTGGATTGCAGCCCTCAAGGAGGGACTTTGAGATCCCTGGTCTAGCATGTGCCATGAGAAAATGGCGACAGGAGAAACCAGTGTGATAAGCATGGAAATCTGAAGTCCAGGCCCCTTCAAAAGTAGAGAAAGAGAGTCCTGGCCACAGGAAGATGTGAAGTGTCATTATGCCCACAGAGACAGCCCAAACTTGGAAACTGTTTGTACTACCTTTAGTCATATATATCCTATGCCACTACTAGACACATGCAGCGCAGCATAGAAGCCCAAATAAGAAGGACAGTTACCAACAGACAAAGGCTCAATCTGCAGGGACCCCAAGAGAGACAATGAGATACCCGTGTGAAATACAGGGCACTAACTTACTTCTGATCTCACTGTGCCGTGATTTGCCGTATGTCGACCCAGTCCGGAGACAAACCGAGACTGGGTGACCTAGCACAGGTCAGAGTCTCTCTGGTAATCCCCTTGAGTGCTAACCCCAAAGTCCGATTAAACTAGCAGCTTCCTTCAAGTGAATACAGCAGGAACACAGACATAGACATATAAATCTGCCAAAGCTTGTCCCAAAGCTGGTGAAACACATACAACTTGGCTGAACTGGAAAGGAGAAGAGCCGCGGCATACCCTGACCAAAGTCAGCTGGAAATAAACTACCGGAATGCTGCAGCTCTCCCGCCATTGCCTGAGACCCAAGCACGCGCCTGATTCTCGCCGACACGTGGCCGCTGCATCAACACTCTTAAAAAACATAGTTGGATTCAAGCCCCGCAAAATTTACCCTGCCGTGGCCTGCATAGAAAGAAAATCAGACTCGGGGAATAACTAGAAGAACGGTGAGGTGCTTCCCACAGCGCCGGAAAAAAACATGTCCCATTTCATGCGCGCTGCTATAAACCAGCACCTACTCAATCAGCTGCACATGGCCGCAACAAACACCGACGAAAGAGAGCCTCGGAATAAACAGGACTACTACTGCTGCACTGAAACTCAACGAGAACAAGTGCAAGCATGAAATCGCACTGCTACTGCAGCGCTATAACCAACAAGGAAACCAAGCGCATGCATGCAAAGGGCAGGAAAGTCCCTGCTCCCTCAACGGATTTCTATTCGTAAAACTTAGCCTCAATAAAATATCCATTCCTTAAACGTACGTTGACCAAACCCACAGTACTAAGACTCCCAAACAGAACCTGAAGTTCAAACAACAGTAAAAAAAACATATACATACTCACAAGCTTGTTGTTAGGGCCAGTTGAAGCCAGGAAGAGTTGGTTGTGTAGCACTAACAGGGCAGAATGTAGCAACTGTGGGCTCCTTTTTTTTTAAACAGAGAAGGGAAAGAAGAAAAAAATTGAGACCCAGTCAGACCCTCTAGCAATGGAGGGAGGGTGAGGCAGGGACCTGGGGGGGCCCAGGTGTAACCCCTAAAGCCAGCACCGTTCAGACGGACACTCCTGTCTCACTGAAGAGAAACCTCAACAGGAGAAAATAATTTTCCAGTCATAGCCAGAATTTAGGAGCTAGTTGAATAGCAACCATCACCTGCTGGGAGATAGAGCATACTGAAGATACAGGAGGAGTGCCAGCCAATAGGACCACCTGTTAATCAGTTTCTCTATCTCCACCTGCTGGTAGATGTGTGCTATCCCATTGGTCTCTGGATTCATCTGCTGCTGTTGCTAAGGAAAATTGAATTTAAATGTCACTTTTGAGAATTTTTGTTATGTGTAGTGAAAAGTGTTTTAGAAGCACTCTTCTCACATCCAACTTTTTCAGAATCCGGTCCTTCCAATCTGTGGTCTGAACACTGGCAATCTGACTTCTTGACATGGAAAGTTGAAACAACATTCGGTAAAAAGGATGGAACAGTGCGCAAAGAAACTCAGGCCTCTGTGAACTTGAAAAGAGGTTCTCTGCAAGAAAGAGCCTGTAGCTCAAACACTCTTCTCACTGAGATAATAACCACAAGAAAAACCACTTTGAGCATTAGATCCATCAAGGACACTTCCTGCAGCGACTCATATGGAGCCTGACTGAGCCCTTGCAAACCCACAATAAGGTTCCATAATGGAAACAGATGTTTTACAGGGGACCTGAGCCAAAGCACCCCCTTTAGGAATCTGGCTATGTCCAGATGAAAGACCAACGAAGCCTTACACTCTTGAGCACTGAAACAACAGTTCCGCCACTTGAGACTGAGGGACACAACTACAAGACCCTTGTAAAAGCCAGCCTGGAGGAAAGCTAACACCACAAAGATTCTCCCAAATGCACCACAGCTAAAATGTTTCCCATGCCTTAGCAAAAGTAGAGACCACTGTAGACTTTTTGGCTCTGAGCAGAGTAGCAATGACTACCTCTGAGTATCCCTTGTGAGCTAACATCGAGCACTCAAGAGCCATGGCTAAGAGCAAACCGATTTGGATCTTCTATGATCAATGGTCCCTGAGAAAGGAAGTCTGGCTGTACTCACAGACTTGTGCCCTCTAATAATACATTAGGTTTGCATACCACAGTCTAAGTGGCCAATCTGGATCCATGAGAATGACTGTTCCCGATGGCTAGCAATCCTGTGAAGTATCCAGCCTATCATGGACCACGAAGGAAAAAATGTATCAGCTTGTTCTTTGGCTACAGCTGGACCAGAGCATCCAGAGACCTGCAGTTCCTGGCTCATATCTTTGACTGAAGAATTTGTCTGCCTTCTTGTTTCTTGCTGTTGCCATCAGATCGAATGTAGGGCGAACCCAGCAACAAACAATAAATTGGAAGGCTGGTGCAGACAGAGTTCATTCATTCCCATATCCATGGTCCGTCATGCTGAGGAAATCTTACTGGACAACCTTTTGAAACCACAGGTGGCAGAGGAGATGAAAGACCCAAGCTTCGAAGTTTCCATGTGCCTCAAAAGGAACCCACCCACACACACCTTTTCTGGCTTCTCGAGGTCCCTGGGAAGCCCAAAAGGGCACATGTAAAACCAAAAGCAAGCCCTGTCTCTCCACCATGATCTGATCGAGGGCTGTGGATGAAACATGACATTGATCTTCCTGAAGATGCTGGGGCTGAGCATTTCCAGGTTCTTCACTATACATTCAGTTATATAAAAATTTAAATTTTTTTGTCTTTCCTAATGACTAAACACGGGGGGGGGGGAAGAACAGATTTCACAGTCTAAAGCCATGTGTGACATATTTGTTGAAAATTTACACAACAGTTATAGTTGGCATGCAAAGCTCATCCTTGATGCTCTTCTAGCTTCAAATAGGTCTTTCTTGCCAAACAATATGTTTACTTTCTGAGGACAACTGATAAGAGAAAACCTAGATGTCACAAAAATATTAAACGAAAAAGTCATTTTGCTGAGCTGATTTACTATCTTGAAATCTTGGAACAAACTCACGTCACTTGCATAAATGTTCCACTTACAGCACCTTAAAATCTGTTTTAGATAAGTGCTGTTATATTGTTTTACTTTAATATGTTTCAAATTAAAAGAAAATATATAATAAATTCTTGCTATTCTGCCTTTCTAAGCTGCCAGGTTTCCACATGCACAGTGTCAAAACCAAATAGTGCATATTCCAGGGGGAAATGATAGCCTAGTGGTTAGTACAGCAGACCTGGGGAGCCAGGTTTGATTCCCACTGAAACTCCTTGTGACTCTCTGGGTAAGAGACTTAACCCTCCATTGCCCCAGGTACAAAATAAGTACCTGTATAAAATACGTAAACTGCTTTGACTGTAACAGAAAGACAGTACCATCAAGTCCCATTCCCTTTCCCTAACTATGCAATTCAGAATTTGGGTAGATTTCCCCCCTTACAAAACTTTCACTTATTCCACAGAACTTGACAACTCACAAGAGACACCCAGAGAATAAGCAGTGCAAAGGAAGCAGCAACCACTGGAATTCATGATGGGCAACCCACTCCAGCCACCACATATTCAGTGGTACCTCGGAATCCGAACGCCCCAGAACTCGAATGCTTTGGAATCCGAACTTTTTTTTCTAGTAATTTTACCCCAGAACCCGAACTCTGCTTTGGAATCCGAACACCCTGCACATTGTATGTGTGTGTTTCTGCCCCAGAATCTGAATGCTGCTTTGGAATATTTGTTAATATTTTACCTTAAAATCCAGCGTATTTACTGTTAAAATTTGAGTTTGTGGGGACCCAGGAACGGATTAATCCAGTTTTCTATTATTTTCAATGGGAAAAATTGTCTTAGAACTTGAACAGGGTTCTGGAACGGATTAAGTTCGGATTCCAAGGTATCACTGTACATATATTATATATGTTTATATTTATTGTATGTTGATTGTTTGTAATATTAATTGTAATTTGTTTTTAACTCATCCCTTTTTATTTTTTGTTTTTATATTATATAAAACCACTTTGAATTTTGATAAGGCGGTATATCAAATTTTTTTAAAATAAACCTGAAACCTGATACTTGTATACGGCCCTTCACAATACCATCAAGGGGGTTTTTACATTCAGGTACCCTAAGTACAGGCAGTCCCTGGGTTAAGAACGGGTTCTGTTTTTTAAACCATTCTTACTTTGAATTTGTATGTAACTCGGATTCTAGCATTCTTCCTACCTTCTCAAGGCCCTCTTGCATCCTTTTCCATCCGTCCCACTGTTCCCTCTCCACAACCACATCCAACATTACTCCCTCTCATCTCTCTCTCCCCCTTGCATCTCTACCTCACTCCTCTCCCACCACCATGTCCAATAATTCTCTCTCCCTCCCTATGCCCAACAAGTGCTCCACCTCTCTTTCCCTCTCACTGAGACACCCAATTCTCCCTTTCTATTTCCTCCCCCACCTCAGCATCTCTTTCCCTCCCTCCCTCCCTCCATTCTATGGCTCATGCTCCCCTCCCTCCCTCCTTTCTGTGTCCCAAGTTCATGCCCCCTACCTCCTTCCACCTTTTGGTCAAAGTTTGTGTTCCCTCCAAAGTCCCAATGCACCCCTCTCTCTCCCTCCATTCTGTGCCCCAAGTATGTGCCTCCCCTCCAACAGGTGTTTACATTCTTCTGGCCAGCTCCCTTCTTCTAACAGCTGCTGTCATTTCTCTGCACAAAGCCGCGAGCAGCAGCTGAGCCGGAAGCCTTTCCTCTGATGTCAAAGGAAGCTCTTCCCACATCAGAGGGAAGGCTTCTGGCACAGCTGTGGGACATGTATAGAAGCTGCTGCCCGTGGCTTTGTGCAGACAAATGGCTGTGGCAGGAAGAAGGAGGGAGCCAGCCAGAAGAAGGTAAGCACCTGCCGGAGGGAGGCACATACGAGGGCACAGAATAGAGGGAGGGAGAGGGGTGAGCTGGGACACGGAAGGTAAAACAGAACCCCCGTTCGTAAGTATGAGTCTGATGTTAAGTCAGATGTTCATAAAACGGGGACTGCCATATGTTTTCTCCTGAGATGCACTGCTAATGCTACCTCTGGAACGGATATTCCTTTCAGGCATATGATTTTTAGGGGCCAATGCAAAAAGCTACCACAAGCTCAGCTGTGCAGATACTCTAAGGTATACACTGGAGAGCAAAGCAAGATGCGGTTCAGCACAGGTTTACCTCAGCACATCACACACTGAATTAAAATGAGTGCATGAGTCCATTAAGTATGCCACTCCAAAGCAGAAAACACACAAATTGCCACTGCTGTGCAGATGTTTTCACCAGGTCCAAGGCCTGACCTAGCCCATCTGTGAGTTAGCTATTTGCACAGCACCCTCCCTACCAGACCTGACCAACTCCCTCCCATATAAAAAAAATAAAATAAAATAAATTGCCTGGTGTCTAGGACACCCCCCACCTATTAAGAACATAAAAAGAACACCATCACCTTGACAAAATATAAAAGCCCCTGACATTTAGTGGCACCATTCCCCCCCCCCACACACACACACACACACTTGTCTTCAAATTAGAAGGAAAACGTCCCTAGAGTCTAATGGGGATCACCCCCCCCCCCATATGACCTTCACCCAAGCCTCCTGACCCCATTCCTCTTAATGAGGCAGAAGCAATGCCCATTACTATTACTACGAGTACTACTACTATTAATTATTTCTAGAGTACTACTAGATGTACGCAGCTCTGTACAGCGTCACACAGGAGACAGAAGTCCCTGCTCGAATGAGCTCACAAATCTAAACAATCAAGATCTACTGCAGTTGGAACAATTTCTTAAATTACATGAAGGAGGAAAACCATGACCGATCTGAAGAGGAATTTTGATCAAGCTACATATTGTTGGACATAGATCCAATGATTTATTCTACGTTTACTATATTAGGTATTATTCTCTCCAGATGTGGGCTTGATGGAATACTGAAGGTATTGTTGAAAGATATCTGTATTATTTTTTTCTTTTTAAATATCCCTATCCAGAATCCTTTTTGGATTTATATATGATAAATATGCAATTTTTAAAAAAATATAGACGAACAGGATGCCTTGGTAGGGGTTCCAGTTAGAAGGGATGATTAAACTGCTGACTAGGGTGGTGAGAAGGGAGTAGGGTCATGAGTTGAAGGCTGTCTCAAAAAGGAAGGTTTTCAGCCCACTTTTAAATAAGGGAAGAGGCATGGCAGACAGACTCAAGGTAGTTTATTCCAGGCAGTGAGCTAAAAGGAACAAAGTCTGAAATTGGAAGTGGAGGAGAAGGGTACAGCATTCTCGAGGAAATGTTTAAGGAGAGACAAGAGAGGAGAGATATTGAGGGGCTGTAGAATTAACACACTTGTAGATTAGTAATAGGAGTTTGAACTGTATGCAAAGGTGAATAAGATCCAAGTGAAGTGATTTGAGGAGAGAAGCGAGGTGAGTTTAACGTGGTCAGGAGAAGGTAAGTCATGCAGCAGAGTTTCATACAGAATGCAGGGGTTCAGCAGGAGACCTGTTAGAAGTAGACTGCAGAAGTCTAAGCATGAGGTTATGAGAGTGTGGACAAGGGTCCAAGTAGTGCGCTCAGAGAGGAGGGGTGAATTTTGGTGTTATAGAGATAGAAACGACAGGCTTTAGCAGTCTGTTGGATGTGAGTAGAAAATGAGAGGTCGGAGTCAAAAATTATGAGCAGAGACAGGAATGATACCAGTATTATTTACAGAGACGGAGAATGGAGGGAGAGGAGCAGAGAGTTTAAGAGAAAAGAGGTGCAGGTCAGTCTTGGACATGTTTAGTTTTAAGTGGCAGCAGAACATCCAGGCAGCATTATCAACCAGACAGGTTGAAACTTTTTCTTGGATTTTGAGTGAAATCTCAGGTGTAGAAAGGTAGATCTGGGAATCATCAGCATATAGGCAATACTGGAAGCCATGGGAGGAGGAGAGAAGACAGAGCCATGGGGTTCCTCCTCTGCTGCTAGCAGGATAGCAGCAGAGGAGTAACCCACCAGCGCATAAACTAAAAGCAATCCAGGAGAGGACAGATTCGCAGAATCCAAGTGAGGATAGCATATCAAGGAGTAAGCAGTGATTAACAGTTATCAAAAGCAGTAGACAGGTCAAGAAGGATGAGGATAGAGCAAATGCCTTAGATCTAGCCAGGAACAGGTCACTGCAGACTTTGGTAAGGACAGTCTCTGTGAAGTGTAGGAGGCGAAAGCCATATTGTAGAGTTATCAAGTCTGTCGAGAGGAAAGGAAGTCAAGGCAATTAGAGGACACCGCGCTCGAGTAGCTTGGATAGGAACGGAAGAAGGGAGATGGGCCAATAGTTGGGAGGGGCAGGTAGGGTCCAGCGAGGGTGTTTTTTTTTTTTAAAGTAGCTTTATCATTACATGTTTGAAAGCATCAGGAACAGTTGCTGTAGAAATGGATAGGTTGATATGACATATCAGGAATAACAATATGCGAGACTTAACTGAGGATAGTTGTGCGGTGTCTTCCTCTGTGATTTCAGGGAAGAAAAATTGGCGAGAGTTGGATGGTTGAGAAGGTGGGTCAGGAGAGCGAGGATGTGAGGGTTCCACTTGAGTTATTTGGGTGAAGGGATGGAGGGAGCTGGAAGGTCAGGAGAAGGGATGGTGGAAAAGGGAGAAGGATGTAACTGCAGCAAATTCAAGGAAGATCTTGTGAACCCTATCATAGAATACCGTAGCCATGATCTGGGGGGAGAGAAGGGGGTCTGAGGATAGGGTTCTGCATGGAACCATCATTCTCAAAATGTCAGTGCAATGTACTGGGTGTGGCCAGGATAAGGGAAAACTCCCAGAGTTGGATTATGGTAATTTAGTGTATGCAGGTATAACAGTAGGGCAACTAAAATGTTTACAAACATTGCAAAATGCTGCGATTCAGATGTTAGGTAAAGCACAGTTACTTACCGTAACAGTTGTTATCCAGGGACAGCAGGCAGATATTCTCAACATGTGGGTGACGTCATCCCCGTAGTGGACAGCCTTGCAAGCAGACTTGCTTGTAGAACTTTCAAAGAGTTTACGAGTGTTGCACCATGTATGCGCGAGTGCTTTCCCGCTGAACATAGGTTGTGCGTCTCCTGTGAGGTACCGCAGTTCAGATAGCTAGCTAAGAAGCCAACCAGGGGAGGTGGGTGGGTTGTGAGAATGCCTGCCTGCTGTCCCTGAATAACAACTGTTACGGTAAGTAACTGTGCTTTATCCCAGGACAAGCAGGCAGCATATTCTCAATATGTGGGTGACCTCCAAGCTAACCAGAATGGGATGGTGGGAAGTGTTGGCAATTTAGGAGAATAAATGTTGTAAAACTGACTGGCCAAAATGGCCGTCCCGTCTGGAGAAAGTATCCAGACAATAATGAGAGGCGCTGCACAGCTACTTAAATAAGAAATAAATAAGAGAAAGAAAGCTGCGGTGCGAGAAGGCAAAAATTGAAAAACGGCAGAGCTCAGAAAAAACAGGGCTTCTTGGCTCTGCTGAAAACTAAGAACTGAGGTACCTCACAGGAGACACACGACCTATGTTCAGTAGGAAGGCACTCGCGCATGCGCGGTGCAGCACTCGCAAACTCTTTCAAATTTCTACAAGCAAGTCTGTTTGCGAGGCTGTCTGCTACGGGGCTCCATGGATGACGTCACCCACATGTTGAGAATATGCTGCCTGCTTGTCCTGGGATGATAATACATATGTATTAGAGATCATGTGACTCCTTTGAATTTGAAATTCCATTGGTTACCGATGGAATATAAGATTAAATTTAAGATCTTGATGATAGCACAGAGCACTACTTGAATTACAACCTTCCTATCTTTCCAACTTATTATTTTATGCGCCTAGGCAATTATTAAGATCACTGAATGATAATAGAGTAGCTATACTTCATATATCAAAGGTTCATCTTGCCTTGACTAGAAATTGTGCATTTTTTTATCTGGTTCCAATTCTATGGAATAGTTTACCCGTAGAAATGAGAAAGAATCTTTCTTAAATTTTAAAAGGCATTTAAAGGACCCATTACTTTCAACTGGCCTTTTTGCACTGATAGGACTTGAATTCAGCACTTCAACTTGCATTTTATTTTATTTTCCCCCCTTTTACTAAACCGCAATAGCGGTTATTGGAGCAGGGAGCCGCACTGAATGCTCCACGCTGCTCCCAATGCTCATAGAGCTCCTATGAGCTTCAGGAGCTGCGCAGAGCATTCAGCACGGCTCCCTGCACTAATAACCGTTATCGCAGTTTAGTAAAAGGTGGGTTTATTTTATCTATTTTTTTTAGTTGAAGACTATAGTAAATATTTTGTTTGATAGATGCATGATATTTAGTTTATTTTTTGTTTTGCCTTTCCTATTTTAAATGGAATTATTTTTATTACTTTGATTATATTGTTAACCGCTTTGATCCCATTTGGCAAATTGTGCGGTATATAAAGATTTTCAATAAACAAACATTTTGAAAATAACAGCATCATTCTTGCCTCATTGAAAGGTATAGGGTCAGGGTCCCCACTAAACACCAGGAACTTTTTAAAATTTAATTTGAAAACAGATCAGGCAGGGGTGGTACAGAAGCATGCCACCAGACACCAGGGAATTTTTTTGTTTTAGTTGTGGATGGAGTGGTGGTGGGTGCCCTACACACCAGGGATTGGCAAGGAAGGGATCAGGGCACGGATTGTTCAGGGTTTGGGATGGGACAGGACACAAGGGGTCCCATAAAAAATGTTGTGGCATATTTCCCTGAAGTTTTTTTGTCATCTTTCCCGTCAGTGCCGCAGCCAATCACCACTCAGGCACTGACAGGAAAGATGACATTTATGAACAAGCTGCACATTACTGCTGTAATTTTAAGGTAGCCGATTATAGCATGCTTCATTTTATGTTTTTTTCAGTATTTTGCAACAGAATGTGGGCTCTATTGCAAATCTTTCTGCATTGGCTTCTCTGTGAGTTTCAGCATATGGTGCCAAAGCTCCTTAATTATTCTCAAGAGAATTATGAAACGTGAGACTTCAAGCACCATATGGATTAAACTCACTCACCGAGAGCCACACTGTGCCAGAAGACTATAGCAATACTGTGAGAAGAAAAGGTATTGTATATGGAGAAAGGATAATAGATATTGATAAACTAAAGATGGAGCCAGGTGACTTGGTTGGGCTAAGAAAGAACTGTGGAAGCCATAGGAAAGTTAGGAGATGAGAAGGAGAAAAGGAGAGAAGATGAGCTGGGAAGGCTATCGTGTAAATAAGGGGAAAATCAACTAGCAAAACAATCTTCACAAAATACACATTAACCAATCATGGGGACAGCATCGGAACTAGTAGCTAACACCGTATATTTTTTTTTTATGTGTCTGATCCATGAGGCAGCCTGACAAAACAATAGCCACTGTCAAATCTATACAATGAAGATATAATATTCAGATATATCCATAAGTTTTTGTCTTTTTAAGGAGGTTTCTCATCAGAGATTAAGCTATACAAGTGCACCCAAGATTTCTGAGGCATTTCTTCCTTTTTGAGCATTTGATTAATGTATATTTAGTTTAGATTGTTTTGAGCTTTATGCTGTACTTCTTGTTGGTTCCAAGTTTTGTTGTAAACATAATGTTTAGAATTTTAATTTGGTAATCTAAGGAATCCAAGAGCAACTCCAGGCAGCACCAAAGTTGTTCAAGTTTAGCATTTACAGCAAAACCAATGACATATTTGTTACTGCAGATTGAATCTGGTGCTGCCTGTAATTTGTAGTATGACTAGGACAAACTAAAATCCCTAAGTAGTACAAAACTTTTGTTGCGATACACTAACAATATGCCAAGGAAAATTCTGCACCAAAATCTTTAAATTATGCATGCTTGAGTAGAATATCTTTTTCCATATATCCACCAACTTATTCTGACAAAACCTGCAGAATTTAAAAATTTCTGAATGTATCTGTCACATAAATCCTCCAAATGTACAAACAATATAAACAGTGGATACACTAGTTGCACACCTCCCCACCAGTGCTCCCTCTAAGCGGGCGGGTGTTGTGAGCAAAATTTTTTTCGCTGTGCGCTACAAATATCGGGCGCCAGCAAGTTATGAGCCAACTCGCCCGATTCTCCTCTCGCCGCCCTGCCCGCCGTGCGCTGTGACGTGAAACTTGTGCGCTGGATGTAATATTTTGTGCGCCAGCGCACGCCAGCGCAGCTTAGAGGGAACACTGCTCCCCACCCCAAGACTCTTCTTCCTCCAGTCTTGCTATTTTCAGTAAGATAATGTCAAAATACCAACTTGTTTCTCTCTTACACACTTTAATAAAGCAAAGTGGATAAATGAAATCTTTTCACCTTTTCTATTTACTGGAAGGGTTTGGAGAGCCAGTTAAAACTGTGAAGTAATTCCAATTTATGGGCACACGAAGAAAGCACAGTTACTTACCGTAACAGGTGTTATCCAGGGACAGCAGGCAGATATTCTTAACGCATGGGTGACGTCACCGACGGAGCCCCGGTACGGACCTTTTTAACTAGAAAGTTCTAGTTGGCCGCACCGCGCATGCGCGAATGCCTTCCCGCCCGACGGAGGAGAGCGTGGTCCCCAGTTAAGATAAGCCAGCTAAGAAGCCAACCCGGGGAGGAGGGTGGGACGTAAGAATATCTGCCTGCTGTCCCTGGATAACACCTGTTACGGTAAGTAACTGTGCTTTATCCCAGGACAAGCAGGCAGCATATTCTTAACGCATGGGTGACCTCCAAGCTAACAGAGAGGGAGGAGGGATGGTTGGCCATTAGGAAAATAAATTTTGTAACACAGATTGGCCGAAGTGTCCATCCCGTCTGGAGAAGGCATCCAGACAGTAGTGAGTAGTGAACGTGTGAACTGAGGACCAAGTGGCAGCCTTGCAGATTTCCTCGATGGGCGTGGAACGGAGGAAAGCCACAGAAGCAGCCATAGCTCTGACCCTGTGGGCCGTGACAGCACCTTCCAGTGAGAGACCAGCCCGAGCATAACAGAACGCAATACAGGCAGCAAGCCAATTGGAAAGCGTCCGTTTAGAGACAGGACGACCTAGACGGTTAGGATCGAAGGTCAGAAAGAGCTGAGGGGACGAGCGGTGAGCCCTGGTACGGTCAAGATAGTATGCAAGGGCACGCTTACAATCCAGCGTGTGCAACGCCTGTTCCCCAGGATGAGAATGGGGTTTAGGGAAAAAGACAGGCAACACAATGGACTGGTTGAGGTGAAAAGCCGAGATCTGGTGAAAAACAGTGAACGGTGGATCGGCGACCAGTGCATGCAGCTCACTAACCCTCCTGGCAGAGGTGATGGCAATGAGGAAAAGCACCTTCCATGTTAGAAGTTTGAGCGAAGTTGTGGCAAGAGGCTCAAAAGGGGGTTTCATGAGGGCTGATAAAACCACATTCAGGTCCCAGACGACAGGAGGAGGCTTCAGAGGTGGTTTGACATTGAAGAGGCCTCTCATGAACCGGGAAACCAGTGGATGAGCCATGAGAGGTTTTCCGAGGATAGGCTCATGAAACGCAGTGATGGCACTGAGGTGGACTCTGATTGAGGTAGACTTGAGGCCAGCATCGGACAGAGAGAGCAAATAGTCCAGTACAGTTTCCACCGCTAATGAGGTGGGATCGTGATGACGCAGTAGACACCAAGAGGAGAACCTGGTCCACTTCTGATGGTAACATTGGAGGGTGGCCGGTTTCCTGGAGGCATCCAAAATGCGACGGACAGGCTGAGACAGATTCTCTGGAGAGGTCAGCCTGAGAGAAACCAAGCTGTCAGGTGGAGCGAAGACAGATTGGGATGCAGTAGAGACTGACGTTGCTGCGTAAGTAGAGTAGGAAACACAGGAAGAGGAATGGGCTCACTGGAGCTGAGCTGAAGCAGGAGGGAGAACCAGTGTTGGCGAGGCCACCGAGGAGCGATGAGAATCATGGTGGCCCTGTCCCTGCGGAGTTTGGATAACGTCCGCAACATCAGAGGTAGTGGAGGAAAGGCATAGAGGAACCGATCCGTCCAGTCGAGCAGGAATGCATCTGGGGTCAGACGATGAGGAGAGAAGAGTCTGGAACAGAACTGGGGTAGCTGATGGTTGTGAGGCGCTGCAAAGAGGTCCACCTGTGGAGTGCCCCAGCGAGCAAAGATGGTGTGGAGTGTTGAAGGGTCCAGAGTCCACTCGTGAGGTTGAAGGATGCGGCTGAGATTGTCGGCCAGGGAGTTCTGTTCGCCCTGGATATAGACAGCCTTGAGGAAGAGATTGCGGGCCGTGGCCCAGGTCCAGATGCCGAGAGCCTCCTGACAAAGGAGGCGAGATCCGGTGCCGCCTTGCTTGTTTATGTAGTACATGGCGACTTGATTGTCTGTGCACAGGAGAAGGACCTGAGGGCAGAGAAGGTGCTGGAAGGCCTTGAGAGCATAGAACATGGCTCTGAGTTCCAGGAAATTGATGTGATGTTGACGCTCCTGAGGGGTCCAGAGTCCCTGGGTGCGTAGATCTCCCAGGTGAGCTCCCCACGCATAGGGGGAGGCATCCGTGGTTATGATCATGGAGTGAGGGGGTAGATGAAAGAGTAGACCACCTGGAAAGATTTGAGGAGTTCAACCACCATTGAAGAGATTGCTGAAGAGACGATGTCACAGAGATGGGATGAGAAAGAAGATCCGTGGTCTGTGACCAATGGTTGGCAAGAGTCCATTGAGGTGTCCTGAGGTGGAGTCGCGCCAGAGGAAGCACATGGACCATCGAGGCCATGTGGCCCAGGAGGACCATCATCTGTCGGGCAGGAATGGAGTGATGAAGGAGCACCTGACGACAGAGGTGGAGCAGGGTCCGTTGACGATCGGAGGGGAGAAACGCCCTCATTAGTGTGGTGTCGAGAACTGCTCCAATGAACTGAAGTCGCTGTGTGGGAAGCAGATGCGACTTGGGGGTAGTTGATCTCGAACCCCAGGAGATGGAGGAAAGAGATGGTGTGATGAGTGGCTTGTAGCACCAGTGGAGACGTAGGTGCTTTCATTAACCAATCGTCCAAGTAGGGGAACACCTGGAGGTTGTGAGACTTGAGGAAGGCAGCCACCACAATAAGGCACTTGGTGAACACCCTGGGCGATGAAGGGAGGCCAAAAGGTAGCACTTTGTACTGATAGTGACGGTGCTGTATCTGAAACCGTAGGTAGCGACGTGAAGTCGGATTGATTGGGATGTGAGTGTAGGCCTCTTTGAGGTCCAGGGAACATAGCCAGTCGTGTTGAGAGAGAAGAGGGTAAAGCGTGGCAAGGGAAAGCATTCTGAACTTCTCCTTGACCAGACACTTGTTGAGGTCCCTGAGATCGAGGATGGGACGAAGGTCTCCTGTCTTCATGGGAACCAGGAAGTAGCGGGAGTAGAATCCCTAACCCCTTTGGTCCAGAGGCACCTCTTCGATGGCATTGAGAAGAAGGAGGGATTGGACCTCCCTCAGGAGGAGGGGGGTTTGGGAGGAGTGAGAAGCAGACTCTACGGGAGGATTGTCTGGTGGAAGAGTCTGGAAGTTGAGAGAGTAGCCGTGGCGAATGATGTTGAGGACCCATTGGTCTGATGTGATGACCTCCCAACGGCTGAGGAAGATTTGGAGGCGACCTCCGATAGGCTGAGGAAGAGGCAATGATGATGGGAGACTGGCTATGCCCTGGAGGAAAAAGTCAAAAGGGCTGAGATGGTTTTGACGGAGGGAGATGCTTGGCAGGTTTGGTGAGACTGTGAGCGAGCCTGAGATTGATGCTGTTGACGAGGTCGGCGAGGCTGCTGTTGAGGCGGGTTGAGAGGTCTGGCCGAGAACCTGCGCTGGTATGAAGACTGCTGTCTGTAGGTGCGAGCAGGTGGAGTCTTCTTTTTAGGTTTAATCAGAGTGTCCCACCTGGTCTCATGTGCTGAGAGTTTCTGGGTTGTTGAGTCCAGGGACTCTCCGAAGAGTTCATCACCCAGACAAGGTGCGTTAGCCAGGCGGTCCTGGTGGTTAATGTCCAGGTCAGAGACTCTCAGCCATGCCAAACGTCGCATGGCCACCGCCAGGGCAGATGCGCGAGAGGTCAGCTCAAATGAGTCGTAGATGGAGCGAACCATGAATTTCCTGAGTTGGAGGAGGCTGGAAATATGTTGCTGGAAAAGAGGGACCTTACGTTCAGGAAGGTCTGTAAGGAGGAGAGCTGTTGCACCAGATGCTTCATGTAGAAGGAGAAGTGGAAGGTGTAGTTGTTGGCTCTATTGGCTAACATGGCATTTTGGAAAAGGCGCTTACCAAATTTATCCATGGTTTTTCCCTCTCTGCCAGGAGGGGTGGAAGCATATACACTGGAACCCTGAGATTTTTTCAAAGTAGATTCCACCAGGAGGGACTCGTGGGGCAATTGAGGTTTATCAAACCCTGGGATTGGAATAACCCGGTACAAGCTATCCAATTTACGAGGGGCTCCAGGAACCGTGAGGGGAGCTTCCCAGTTTTTATAGAAAGTTTCCCGTAAGATGTCGTGGACGGGCAACTTCAGAAATTCTTTGGGAGGTTGCTCAAAGTCTAGGGCATCGAGGAAAGCCTGAGACTTTTTAGAGTCGGACTCCAAGGGAATGGAAAGAGCTGACATCTCCCTAAGGAATTTGGAGAAAGAGGATTGCTCTGGTTTGGAGACGGTGTCGGTCATGGAGGGTTCTTCATCGGTTGATGAAGCGTCCTCCTCGGTACCGTGAGGGGAGTTTTCCCACAAATCTGGGTCCCTAACGTCGGGGTGCGTACGTTTGGACATCGGTGTGGAGGGCTCGGCATGGCGGGTCTTTGAAAGAGATTTGCCTGAGCGCACCGAGGCGGTACCGGGTGAGGAAGACCGATGTCGTTCCTGGGACCGGACAGGATCGGCAGCATCACGGGTACGTACTGTAGGTGTTTCTGCCAAGAGCACCAGCATGGAAGTATTAATCGGTACCGAGGGGGTCGACACCGATGGGACAGTGTGAGGCTCGGACCGGTCCTGTACCGGAAGGTGCGGTGCCAGCAACGCCGGCAACAGTTGTTGGAGCTGTTGTTGCAGCTGCTCCTGTAACTGTGTTTGGAGTATGGCCGCGATGCGGTCGTCCAGGGGAGGCACCGGTACCGCTTTTTTCTTCTTCGGTACCATAGGTGCCGCTCTACGCTCCGGCAATGAGGAGGCCAATGATGAGGCACTCACCGAGATCGGAGCGGAGCGTTTGCGGGGCCGGTGCGGCGCCGGGAGGGCTGGTGTCGCAACCGTGGTCGGAGGGCGCTCAAGGGAAGTGGGAGGCTTCTTAGCCAGCTTACCTGGGCCCAACGACCCCGAGGAAGGGTCCGGTGGTGTCGATGTCGTCGGTGCCGACTTTTGTGGTGCCGTCGACGTCGCAGCCGGTTCCATGGCAGATCCGGTACCAAACAAAATATTTTGCTGGATCTGCCGATTTTTCAAAGTACGCTTTTTAAGCGTAGCACAGCGGGTGCAGGTGTCAGCCCGATGCTCTGGACCCAAGCACTGGAGGCACCAATTGTGTGGGTCGGTGAGGGAGATCGGGCGTGCACACCGCTGGCACTTCTTAAAACCCGGTTGAGGGGGCATGAAGGGAAACACGGCCTCCGCAAAATTGAATCCGGAGGCCTGTATGGTGGCAACAGGCTCCGCCGGGGCCGGCCTGAAAAAATAAAGAAAACTCGACGAGTTTTTTTTTGAAAACAAAAATAAAGGGAATCCGATAAGAAAAAAGGAAAAAAGTGAGAAAATACGCGAGCGGGAAGGCAAAAAGTAGTTTTTCAACGGCCGTTGAAAACACATGCGTCTTCTTCGCTCCGCGGAAACGAAGAAACTGGGGACCACGCTCTCCTCCGTCGGGCGGGAAGGCACTCGCGCATGCGCGGTGCGGCCAACTAGAACTTTCTAGTTAAAAAGGTCCGTACCGGGGCTCCGTCGGTGATGTCACCCATGCGTTAAGAATATGCTGCCTGCTTGTCCTGGGATAATACAATTTTCAACTATAATATAGAGATGATCATTCACTGTCACCCCTTCTTTCTACTTGTTTCCTACACAACTCATCAGTCTATTGATGAATGCAACATTGATTATCCTGCACGATCATCACTGCACATGGGCACTCAACTGTAAAGTACAACAGCAGAACACAAGCTATCGTGAAGAAATCATGCAGAGATTCTTTTTATTAAAAAAAGTCACAGCAATAGTTCTCTGACTGGCAAAAGAAAATCTGCCAAGACAATTACTAATCATGAATTAATTCTGCTGGAATCCATAATAAATGTATAGGTAAGCTAAGTGTAAAAACAAATACATTTTTCAATTTTACAGTACTTACTGCTAACATTTAACTCAACTGATCATCAGTCATACCAAGGAGGGTTTAATTTAACAGGAGATGGGCATTAGGTGACAAAATGTTTCTATACCTATTGCTTAAGAAATGTTAAGTTGTTAACAAATGTTTAAAAAAGCTACAGAAATAGTCCATGTCAGCCCTGAAACTCCCAACAAAAATGTTTATACAAGCACTTCAAAGTTAAAATAAAGATAAATCACTAAGCACTGCATTACACTGTTTTAAAAATGCATAAGCAGAAGAAAAAAAAAATCAATTCTCAGATGCAGAAATGGTAGCTCACTTTTTACATTTAACAGACTTTAAAGGGTAAGTGCTCTCCTTCATGTCTAAGTTTTCAATTGGCAAGATCTGATTCAAAAACAATTACATTCAGACTCATTCATATTTAAGCATTTCCTCTACAAACCAAAAATGCGTATTGGCATTGTTCATTTATCTGCCTGTGAACAGAAATGTTAACCATGTAAAACCGGGGTGTCCAACCTGCGGCCCCGTGAAGTATTTTGTGTGACCCCGGTCAAGGGTGATGCAGTGTTTTCCTTCTGCTGGGCATTTGCTCAAGGCCCAGCAGACGAGGAGGCCGATCTTCAAGAGTGCCCAGATGAGGGTAAGAAGTGGCGGGGGATGCCCAATTGTGTCGGGGGATGTCGGATCGTGTCGGGGGGGTGCCCAATCGTGTCGAGGGGGGGTCGGATCGTGGCGGGGGGGTGCCCAATCGTGGCGGGTGGGTCGGATCGTGGCGGGGGGATGCGGATCGCAGGGGGGGCCTTCGAGGGGAGCAATGCCGGTTCTCGGGGGGGGGGGGGGGGAACGCATCAAAGCGAGTTTCCATTATTTCCTATGGGGAAACTCGCTTTGATAAACGAGCATTTTGGATTACGAGCATGCTCCTGGAACGGATTATACTCGTAATCCAAGGTACTACTGTACATAGTAACATACTACTACAACTATTTATTATTTCTATAGCGCTGAAAGGCATACACAGTACTGTACATTTTAACATACAAAAGACCAGGAGTGCCCAAAACGTCGATCGCGATCTACCTGTCGATCGCAAAAGCAACGCTGGTACATCGCAGAGCCAGTGTTCTCCCTAGCATCGAGCGTCCAGCTGTCTTGCTCAAATGACACGCTTCCCCTTCAGCGCCCTCCGGATTTCACTAAGGTCACTGTCTCACCTTTAAAGTTAATTACTGCAGCCAGTAGAGCGAACTTAGTAGGCTGCAGTCAGCCTCTGCAGCATGTTCCCTCTGCCACAGTCCCGCCCTGACGTCAGAGGAGGTGCGGGACCGTGGCAGAGGGAACGTGCTACAGAGGCCGATGGCAGCCTGTTAGGTTCGCTCTGCAGGCTGCCGTAATTAACTTTCAACTGTGGTAGTTAGGCCCAGGGGGAAGAACGGGAAGCGAGGACAGATGTAATCAAGAGGTCTGAGGTCCTGACAGTCACTGTGTGCGGAAAGCAGCGGCGGTAAGGCCCTGCACGTCGGGGTAAGGCTGTGCCCATCGCAAGGGCTCCGGCAGGATGGTGGATGCCTTAGAGATGCTGGATTTGGACTGAGGGGCGGGAAAGCAGACTTGAACCAAAAGGGAGGTGGAAAACAGGGCAGATGCTGGACTACTTGAGGGGTTAGAGGGGGAAACACCCTGAATCGAGGAGAGAGAGATGTCAGGCCCTGGAGAAGGGGATGACAAAGAGAGTGAGAGAGATAGAAAGAGCTAGATCAAAGGTGGGAGGACTCAAAATGTTAGCAGAAGGAAGAGAGAGGGAGAAACCTGAAACAAAGGGGAGGCAGAAGAGAGGGGGCAGATGTTGGACTTGGGGGTGTATAGAGGGAAGAGAGATAGAAAGCCTGAAGAGAGGTGGAAAGATTCTGGACCAGGAAGGGAGGAAGGAAGGAGAGAGAGACGCAGAGAAAGACCTGGAAGAAAGAAGAACACAAATGCTGGGCATTGGGCGGGGAAGGTTGCAGAAGAAAGACAGAGAGAGGCTTGAACCAAAGGGGAAAGACAGGAGGCAGATGCTGGACTATGGGAGGTGCAGACAGAAGAGACAGAGGGGGACAGACCCTGAGGAAGAACAGAGATATGCAAGATCATAACAGAGGAGGGAGAGAGACGGAGACATGTTGCCAATAGGGGTGGAGGAGAGAAGAAGAAAAGTTGGACTCCTGGATGGACAGAGAGAGATGTTGGTTAGGGAATGAAACGAGATCTGGAGGTCAGAAGAGGTGCACTCGGTGTGTGTATATATATATATATAAATATATAAATATGGGGGTCTTTTACTTAGGTGTGCTAAATGCTAACATGAACATAGCACTTAGCGGGCGCTAAATCAGCTAGCACGCCTTAGTAAAAGAGGGAGTATATGTTTAGTATTTTTATTGTTAGTAGATCATTTTGACGGTCATTTTAAAAGCAGCTCATAAGCCAAAAAAGTGTGGGCACCCCTGCAATAGATAGACCCTGCTCAGAAGCGCTTACAATCTAATTTAGACAGGACATTCAGGGTTGGGGAGATTATGGTAGAGGAAATTGCACAGTGGGTATAGGTATCTGACAGCAGTGAGTGGGAGTTAGAGTTGAAAGCAGTCTGCCCAAAAATACACTCTCTATAATTCAATGATTTAATTTAAATTGTTCTTTTTCTTAGATATCTCTGGGCCAGAAACCCAGAGCTATGCCCGGTAATGAGCATCTCCTGGAGTCTCCGTCGAAGCTTACTCCTGCTCATGTAAACCATCCCAGCCCATCCTCAACTAAATGGCCATATACGCGACACAGACAGTGCAAGTCTACCCCTGGGTTCATTTAAAACCATTTCTACACAACTTTCTAACTATCAAAATTCCTTCTCATTTAAACATCTTACAGCCTCTCTCTTCCCAGCATTGCTGCTTTTCACCGTACTTTAATAAATTTCCCGAAGCCTGTCTTGCCTTTAAGTCACAAATGCAGTATACAGTGGTACCTCGACATCCGAACACCCCAGAACTCGAACAACTTGGAATCCAAACTTTCTTTTTAATTAACTTTTGCCCTGGAATCTGAACGTACAGGAACTGCAAGCCGTGCTCAGCCCAAAGCTTCCTGGGAGGGAAGCTTTGGGCTGAGCACCGCTTGCAGTTGCCGATCTTGCTGCCTCTGTTAAACTTATTGGAAAATGTGCGTTTGTGGGACCAAGGAACAGATTAATCCAGTTTCTATTATTTTCAATGGGAAAAACTGTCTTGGAACTCGAACAGGGTTCTGGAACAGATTAAGTTCAGATTCCAAGGTACCACTGTATATCTAGCAGCGCCATTACTCTTTACACTCCAACACTTTAGACAATTTCTCCTTGTGAGCAACAGCAATGCAGCAAAACCTTGGTTTGCAAGCATAATTCATTCTGAAAACATGCTTGTAATCCGAAACACTCACATCAAAGCGAATTTGTCCATAAGAAATAATGGAAACTCTACAACCCCAAAACTTTAATACAAAATACTGTATGTACTGGTATTGCAAGACCTTGCTTGTTTAGAAGAGTCACTACACTCCTGCAGTGTCAGAGAGAGAGAAGAACCATCGGCTCAGTTGTGATGTAGGTACTTGTATTGGAAGACCTTGCTTGTACATCAAGTTAAAATTTAACAAAATGTTTTTGGTTGTCTTGCACAAAGACACTTGCAATCCAAGGTTTTACTGTATTTCGCACCTAACCACCCCAATGCATTACTTTGAAGAGAGCCGATATCTCATCTTGCAAAGTTCACACGCCCCATTGCAAGAACTCTCTTTCCTTAGCATGCAAACGTCCCTCTGCGAGTGCAAGTGAGGGGCTACGCTACGGTCAGGCGGATTCAGCCCCCCCTCCCCCCATTTCCTTAAAGGAAAGCACAAAAGCAGACGCACCGGGGACTCCCGCAGAGCCGCCCAGACGGTCCGTCTACTGCAGCCTCCCAGGCAGGCCCCACTGTTGGGCAGGAAGCGGCCAACCCTCCTCCCGCGCATGCGCGCCGCCGTCCACACACGGAGGCTCACTATTCGGCAAGGAAATCTCGGTGCGAACAGCAGAAACGCGCCCCGGTCAGCACCTTCCCCTCCCCTCCCCCCCCTTCCTCAATGTTCTGCACCGAGGCGAGAAAAGCCGAGCGCGAGGGGGGCAACTCCGGCAGCGGCGCGAGGCAAAGTGAGCAGCAAAGTCCCGGGCCAGAGGCGGCGCTTACCTGTCAGGCGAATCTTGATGCTGGAGCCGTTCCTCCGACCGCCGGGATTCGACATCCCTCCCCGCCCCCCCGCAAGGCCACGGCTGCGAAGGGACGCGGCACCACGTCAGGAAAAGCCCCGCCCGCCCCTCCGCTCAGTCCCGCGCGTGCCTCTTTCTTTCTCGCCAGCGGGGTCCCCCCTCCCTCCTCCTCCGAGCCCGACTAAGAATGAGGAAACGGTAGGAAAGGGAGGGAGGGGGGGATGGGTCAAGCTCCGGACGGCGAAAGAAAAAAAAAGAAAAAATGTTCCGGGAGGAGGAGGAGAGAGAGGAAGAAAAAAAAAAAAAAAAGAGCGAGAAATCCCCGAGCGAATTCCTCGCCTCAGTTCCCTTCAGCACTTTCCCCCGACCGCGACTGGACGACGCCGCGCTCGCCACACCCCCCTCCCTCCCCACCCACCCCTCGTAGAGCACGCTCGACGTCACGCGCCGCCAGCGGCGAGACCCGCCCATTGCAGGAAGCGCGCGCCGGCCGACGACGGGCTTCCCCCCCCCCTCCCCCTCCTAACTTTATTGAACAGGCTGAGAGACACAAAGAAACGGTTAGGGACGTTTTAGGCCGCCTACTAAATCGATATTGGTAACCCGGTGGGGCCTCCACTTTGGAACCAGTCTAATAAGACTTTTTTTCTAAATTGAATTTTCA
Source organism: Geotrypetes seraphini (assembly GCF_902459505.1). Lineage (NCBI taxonomy): Eukaryota > Metazoa > Chordata > Amphibia > Gymnophiona > Dermophiidae > Geotrypetes > Geotrypetes seraphini. The sequence continues at coordinate 11,809,185 of NC_047094.1, read as the reverse complement.
AACTACAATTCTGCAACAAGTAATTCATATATTTATACTATTACAAGAAAAGCACCATAAACTTTTCAGACATTAATGTACAATTATGTGTTTCCCCCCACCCTCCCACCTAATATTCAAATAAAATAAAAACCTTCAAGAAACTATCCATAAATTCCCTGAATCAAATTCCAGTGCAGCTCCCTTCACCCCACCCTGGATGTGTAGGTCAACAGGTCAATGAAATAAAACCAGTTATCATTCCTTACAAAATTTAGCCAATGGCTCCCAAACATCCATAAAATGCCGGTAACGTCCCTGCTGTATGGCCATGAAATGTTCCATTTTAAAACTATAACAGAAGGATTCCCATCAGAATGTACAATTTAAGCTATCCCACTTCTTCCAATTCGTTATTGTTAAAAGCTTTGTGCTTTACAATTACTGAAGATTGATAATACTAATATGTCACTTTGCTGCAGGTTTTCTGCTACTTTGAGTGGTGTTTTGAATGTACTTTATGTATCTCATCGAAACTATAACACCTTGCATAACGAAACTCCAATCCTGGGCCCTCTCTGTACAAATGAAGCTGAATGAGTCCAAAACAAAACTACTCTGGCTTGGCCCAAAATTAGATCAGTTACATTACATTAGTGATTTCTATTCCGCCTCTGCCTTGCGGTTCTAGGCAGATTACAAATTAGAAGAGATCTGGACATTACCGAGAGAATTACGTAACAATGATTACCTAGAGAATTACATAACAGTGATTCATGTACTTTACATGGGGTGGTAGAGGATTCAATTATAAGATATCTGCAGTTACCCATGCTCATTCCACTCACTGCAGATCAAATTCTCAAGCAAAGTTTTGGGCATGATTATTGACTCTACACTTTACTTTAATCTCAACTCTCTGGTAAAAAAAAAATTTTTTTTTTAGTCTTCACATGCTGAGGAAAGTGAGATCCTGCTTTCGCCAACAACATTTTGCTGTCTTTGTACAATCAATCATTCTTTCCAGACTGGACTATTGTAATTCCATCTATCTAAGTCTAACCAAGAAAAATCTTCAAAAACTTCAGCAGATCCAGAACACTGTGGCTAGGTTGATCTTCACAAAAAGCAAATTCAATCATGTTTCCCCGCTTCTGTCAAAACTTCACTGGCTTCCGGTGATTTCTAGGATTCACTGTAAATGTACCTGCCTAATTTTCAAGATCCTACATGGCAATCTTCCTCCCCTAATCCCACTATCCTGGCATCATGTATGCAGGTAAATTAGGGAAATCCCTTTTCTTCAAATTCACTGAGCTTTGGAACAACCTCCCTGCCCCGCTGCGGAACCTCGGCTCATTCCAATTATTCCGAAAGCATCTGAAAACCTGGCTTTTCTCCAAAATGTAAAGCTATCTATTGAAAATGTAAAGCTAGCTATCCTCTTCATAACCTCTAATTTCTTATTATGTCCTTCCCTCATTTATTGAATTACCTGTAAACCGTGCCGAGCTCTATCTTTATGGAGATGATGCGGTAGACAAACTTAAGATTTAGTTTATGTTATCCTCTGAACCATTGTGAATGTTTTAATTTGTAAACCGCTTTGTTATAGGTGGTTAAGAAATTTTAGAAATGATGCCAAGTTACCCAGCACCAGGAGTGAAACTTTTTTTTACATCCCAAAGCAGTCTCTTTATTTATTCAGTTTTCTATACCATTCTCCCAGGGGAGCTCAGAACAATTTACATGAATTTTTTAGTAGGCATAGTCCCCAGTTCTTAAGGTTACCATAGCTCCAGCAAAAATACAAGATACAGTATCTCAATCTGTCATCCTTACTTCCATTGTTTTCAATGTAAGTAAAACCAAGATGTCTTAATCCGTCCTCCTTTTTCTGGCACCATATGGTAACCCTACATTCTAGGCTTTTAGCTCTTCCACTCTAGGGTTACCAGATCTAAAATCCAGACACTTAGCCCCACCCCATTCCACCTAAGTCAGGCTCAGTGCCCACCCCCCCACCCCCAAAAAAAAAAAAAAAACAAACCACCTCTTCTCGAGCATGGAGCCTTGTCTGTAGGGCCTTTAAGAACATAAGAATTGCCGCTGCCGAGTCAGACCAGTGGTCCATCATGCCCAGCAGTCCGCTCACGCGGCCCCCATGTCAAAGACCAGTGCTCTAAAATGAGTCCAGCCTCACCTGTGTACATTCCAGTGTAGCAGGAATTTGTCCAGCTTAATCTTGAAACCCTGGAGGGTATTTTTCCCTACACTGATTCTTTACGGTTGTAGGGAATTTATCCCCTTTCAACTTTAGAGTGCGCCCTCTCGTTCTCCCTACCTTGGAGAGTGTGAACAGTCTGTCTTTATCTATTAAGTCTATTCCCTTCAGTCTTTTGAATGTTTCGATCATGTCTCCTCAAAATAGTGAAGGGAATAGACTTAGTAGATAAAGACAGACTGTTCACACTCTCCCAAGGTAGGGAGAACGAGAGGGCGCTCTCTAAAGTTGAAAGGGGATAGATTCCTTACAAACTTCTTCACCCAGAGAGTGGTGGAAAGCGAGTAAGGTGGAGCACACAACGGCTCTAGGGGATCCTTGATAAAGCAAATATTTTGCGAAACATGTCGGATCATCTAGTCCCAGTAGTGCGAGAGCATGATGAATTTAAGTTGAGTATGAAATTCATCATAAGATTTAACTAATATTTTTACAAAAAAAAAAAACAACTTCTAGCACCTAATAATGTTAAAAAAAAATAAAAAATTTAAAAGAAACATAAGATATGATAAAAGAATGTAGGTCAATGAGGATAATGATACACTAATATTCCCACCGGATATAAACCATTATTGAGGGTGGAGGAGGTGTGCCTGAAGCCACATTCGTTTATATAACATATTAAGTGCATTACGAGTGTGTGTTGCAACATGTTAATTACACTGGTACTAGTGTAAAACATATAGTTGAGATTCTAGTTTTGAACCCTACTACAAATCTACAGTGATAAACAGTGCCATCCTTAGTGGGAAACACATATGCATGACATCATATCACACCCACACATGTTCAGAGGCCCTCCAGATGTGGCCCCAAACTGGACAAACTGCTGCTTTTTAAAAATCCATCCAGGCACCGAAACAGCCTTCTAAAAAAAGAATCTGTTCAGGTAAATCTAGACACCTGGTAACTCTATTCCACTTGAACCTCAATTTGTGACATTTACTTTTTAATTTTCTCCTGCACCATCTATATAAGGCCAGGGAGCATTGATTTAAAATATGAGAATCCCACTTTTTAATGATTACAGCATCATTACATTACATTAGTGATTTCTATTGCGGTTCTAGGCGGATTACAAATTAGAAGAGATCTGGACATTACCGAGATAATTACGTAACAATGATTACCTAGAGAATTACATAACAGTGATTCATGTACTTTACATGGTGTGGTAGAGGATTCAATTATAAGATATCTGGATTTTTCCAAAAGAATTACATAGCAGAGAATCAAGTGATAACAGGATACAGTGGAGAATATCAGTATATACGGGTTACAGAAGAGAAATTACCTAACAATGACGTAAGAAGTTTGTTGGATAGTGAGGTAGATGCTTATTTAGGAATCAGAATATTCATCACAGAAGAACCAAGGTTCTCTATCAAGACAAAGTCCTTGAGGAATAATTTCTTTCTTATAATAATTAACCATTGCCCACCGTGAACATTGATGTAGATCATCCATTTTAAATGCGGACAATGTGCTTCATGTTGTATTAGGGTAGGACAGAATCATGCAAATTCCACAGAAGACAATAACATTGAAGAGTTTAAGCTCATGTATTGCCACACATGTGATTTATAATTTGAGTTGTCCTTATCAATTGAACGATATAGAACACACCATGCATCCATTAAAAACTCAGATGCTTGAGCACCTGGTATAACAGTCAACATGAAAGAGGAGTAGACTTTTTGGGGCTTCATTGCATTGAAAGGAGCCATTCATTTACTGATCTTAAATGTACAGTAATAGATTCTATTCTCCTCGCCCAGCATCGAGGTAATGTGAAATGCAAAGTACATCAGAAAGAGCAGCAATACATGTACATATTTCAATTGAACACTGTGTGGCCATATGGTCTCCATCAGAGGTCTGAATGGCATACATTTTTTTTTTTTAATTAACTAGATGGTTTTGAGTCACTGAAAATGCATCAGCTGGAAGCTCTGACACAAAACCAGAAAGATTCATAACGCCTTTTTAAGGTACACCGCTACTCCAAGCCACCGTGAGTCTATGATACAACCGAGTGGTGTTCCCCTGAAGCAGCCCAAAAAAAAAATTCAGCAAAACAAGGCACCTGAGGATGTTTGGAAAACTGTTTTGAGAACTGCTCTGTGGTTGGTTCTGATAACTTGTCATATCATTGGATTAAGTAGTGAAGAGTTTGGCCAGAGAGACTGGTGTCATCAGTTAAGTAACAAGTTTGTGGACATAGTGGGTCTCACTTTCAGCTGGAGATGAGTTATGTGATTAGTGAGTGGAGTATTTTTAAGCCAATAATAGTAATCAGGACAGCTTGGCTTACTTGAGATAAGGTGCTGTCACAGGTTTGCGAGTCTTTTTCTCCACTGCTAATTTTTTTTTTTTAAAAGCATACCTTCTTTAATGAATGATGCCCAAAGGATCAAATATAGAGAAGTATATGAAATAGTGCTATAAGCAATAGAACCCAACACTGACTGCTTGAGCACCCTCAATTTTGAGCAAACTCTTTGACTGTATCCAAGGAGGGGTAGATTTTCATTTGGTTTAGCACCCCCATTCTGTTGGCTCCTTTAGCTACATGTACCATAATCCACCAGTAAGAAATGGTCTGAAAGCTAAGACTAGCCTAAAATTGCTCTTCCAAAACTGGGAAACCCAGCAGTTCTGGTCCTAGGCGAGAAACAATATAGTACTCTTGGGAGTGATTGTTTCTGACAACTTCAAGATGGCAAAACAAGTAGAAAAGGTGATGGTCCGAGCCAGACGGATGCTTGAGTGCATAGGCAGAAGAATGACCAGTAGGAAAAAGGAGGTGATAGTGTCATTGTATAAGGCTCTTGGCAGGCCCCATTTGAAATACTATGTGCAATTCTAGAGACTGCATCTGCAAAATGATTTAAATAGGATAAAGTCAGTCCAGAGGGCTGCTCAAAAATTGGTTAGTGGTCTTTGTCATAAAGCATATAAGGACAGACTTGGAGACCTCAATATATATATATATATACTCTGGAAGGAAGGCAGCAGCAAGGGGCTATGATAGGTACAGGACATGAACCTTTTTCAAATGAAGGAAAACTCCGGCATGAGAAGGCATAGGCTGAAGTTATGAGACGATAAGCTCAGGCATAATTTAAGGATTTTTTTTTTTTTTACAGAAAAGGGTGGATTAAGTGTCCAGTAGAGGCAGTAAAGACAAAATCTGTCTCTGAATTTAAGAAGGCATGAGAGAGGTACATGGGATCTCTTAGGGAAAAGAGATAATGGATGTTGCAGTTGGGCAGAGTGGATGGGCCATTTAGCCTTTATCTGCAATCATGTTTCTAATCAACCAAAGACACTAATAGCAAAGGTGAGGTGAGCTGGGCCTTAGATTGCCAATTCTTATGTTCTTAAATTTTCCCACATGAACCTCGCTTTTGCCGTAGTAAGGATTTTAACCAAATCCACAGTAAAACCATCATGCTAAGTTAGCCCACTAGACATGTAAATATACCAAAGCTGCAATTCTCTCAGTTTAAAAACCCATGCTGAATTTTGGTGCAGTTTTTCACTTTCCCTTTAGCACAGAATCTTCATTTCGGTTCAAGGGTGGAGTAACAATTCGATGCAGCAGCAAAAACAACAAACAAAAAAACCCACAGCTGTGCTATAAGACTCATGGGCCTAGTACCCACTCAATCGCTGATGCTGTCCGATTCAGAGCACCATAGGCTCAAGCAACCAGCACAGGGATTCTTTCACTCACTCGGAGATCCTGCCTGCTGCTGGTTCCCTGGACCAATAATAGTTACCTGATCTGGGTCAATGTCCAACAAACTATGGCTCCACTGCTAGATGTCAGTTGGACAAATACAACAATACTGCCCAGGAAGGAAGGCAATTCCTCCTTTGGCAAGTCTACCTCCAGCACCCCTAAGACCCAACTGCCACCATTTTCCAGGACACCTCCTTGGAACAGGAATTAGTATTGGTCCAGAGAGATTCCATCCAGAAACAAAGAGGAGCATTGGTTGAGCCTAGGCACACCCCGACTGCTGCTACTTCTACTATTAATTATTTCTATAGCACTACCAGACACATACAGCACTGCATAGTCACAAAGAGTAAAAGTCCCTGCTCAAAAGAGCTTATAATGTAAAACAGACAAGACAGACAAACAGGATGTCATGGATACAGTTAACAGGAACTGCTCAGAACCAGATAGCCATAGTGTGGGGGAGAAGGAGTTGGGACAAAGGTTGAGGAGTCCAGCTTTTTTTCTTCTCAAACTTCTCCATTCTTGTCCATGCCTGAGCTAATCCTTGCTCATGCATTACCAATAAGGCACAACTGTGTGAGTTCTGTTTTCTTGTCAGTGAACATTTTTTTTTTTTTAATGTGGAGGTAATTTGCACAGCAAAAATCCCCTACATCTAGAACCATTTACCAGGAAGTGAAGATAGAGTACCAAGTTGAATTCTATCTTATTAGAAGGAAAGCCTCCTGGCCAACTTGTACACTTTTGCCAAAGCATTAAGAACTGGATAACTAGGAGAGAAAAAAAATACTCCTGCCCCCTACATCGCAACTAGAACATAAACCTCAACTACCACGACAGAGAGAACCACCTCTTCTGAACTCCCAAGCTAACACCTCAAAATACAGCAGAAATTCAGGGCAGGGCTCTGGCTTACTCTGCTGCATCTAAAGGAAATAAAATTAAATCAGATAAGACATAGTTTTTCTTTCCCTAGTGCCAGCAGCAGATGAATCCAGAGATGAGTGGGATGTAGCAAAGCAGTCCTTACATGGGAAGCCACCACCACTACCCCTGCAATAACCAATGCCCCAAAAGGAAGCCTTGGCACATGCCACCACATCCAGTCTATAATGTTTGGAAAATGTGTGCACTAAGGACCAAGTCACTGCCCCACCCCCCCAAATCCTGTCAGACTAGCATCTGCGGCAACCACTATCCACTCTGGGGAAGACAGAAGAAGGGAGATATGATACACATTTAAATATCTGTGTGGCATAAATACACACGATGCAAGTTTTTCCGTTGAAAGAAAACTCCAGCGTGAGAGGACATAAGAGGTGAAAGACTTGGAAGAAATCTAAGGAAATATTTTTTTTTTTTTACAGCGAGAATGATAGATGTGTGGAATAGTCTCCTGGTAGAAGTGTTGGAGACAAAGACTGTCTGAATTCAAGAAAGTATGGGACAGGCACATGGGATCTCTTAAAAGAGGAGGAGATAGTGGATGCTACAGCTGGGCCATTTGTCCTTTATCTGCTGTCATGTTTCTTTGGATGTCTAGTATATATAAGGAAACGGGAATCTTTCTCCCTCAACTAACTTCAAACAGTTCAGTGGATTACACTCTAATTTGTCATTGATAACTGACCTCTAAATCATATATATATATAAGAAATGTGATTTAGGGGTCAGTTATCAATGACAAATTAGAGTGTAATCCACTGAACTGTTTGAAGTTAGTTGAGGGAGAAAGATTCCCGTTTCCTTATTGGAAACTAAAAGGACCATCTTTTAAAAAAAAAAAGCATCTCGCTGCACAATAAAGTTGAGGTTTGAATTACATAGGTGTCCTAAATAATTTAACAGCTAGGCAACGACTGCATTGAGCTCTGTAATCCAGCATTTCACTGTACCCTGGGGGGGTGCGGGGGAAGTCATTGTCCCCGCTCGCTGGAGTTAAAAGCCAGGTAGCGTAGCATAGTACTTGGCACACGCAACTGGAAAAAAAAGTAAGGAAGGGTTATCTGCCATCAGACACTTTTCAGAACCCTACCCTACTCCATTCAAAGTATAATTACAGCACCATGTGGCACCTTTTGATAAGGTTTTTAGAAAATGAGATGCATTGCAGTCATATTAAAGGCTCATTTCTAGAGCAATATTTGTCGGAAACAGCAACATTAGGGATTTTTTATAGTGAATATCACCTGGATAACAAAGCAAGCAACAACTTATAAGCAAAACAAACTTAAAACAAGGAGAAAAAAAAAAAAAAAAAAGAGGCAACTGCATCAGTGGATGTAGGCTAGTTTAGCTTGAGCATTAACTCAAGGTCAGTCTCAGGCAGTTCCTCGTCTCGGAAGGTTTAGTTTCTATGAGGTCAGAGGAGTTCTGGTTTCTCTGTTCTTGGGTCACTGCTCTCACCCCTGTGCTGTTCCTGCACCATGGTAAGGAAATACTCATCCTAGCATGCAGCCCTAAGGGGAAAATTCTAAAGAGGTCACCTAAAGTGTACACACCGCAATTACACAAATAATTGCCATTATAGAATACCAGAAGTCCAGTTATGTACTTAAATTTTGGTATAAACAATTGCATCTCCCTTCATATTTGTGGGGGTTAGGGGCATAGCTCCCGTGTGAATATTAAAAAAAAAAAACACTTGAACTTTAAGTGCTCCACCCCTCCCCCCCCCCAGACTTCCTCACAGCTTCCAGATCTTGCCAAGGCTTACCTTTAAAGCCTTGGTGCGCTAGCAGTGATGCAGGGCAGGAATGCTTTTCCTTCACTCCTGCTATCAAGAACAGCTGCCTCAAGTTCCCGCAGGAGACTGCAGGAACCATTTTTGATCACAGATCTGCACAAGGCAGGCACCTAGAAGATCGCTTCTGCCCTGTTTCACCGCTGCACCACCAGGGCTTCTGAAGTAAGATGTGGAGACTCACGAATAACTGAATTCACAAATTCCAATACCGTGCATATAGAGGGAGACTAGAGAGTTGCGCGGGGACAGAAATCCCACCCATCCCCGCCAGGATCCTCTCCGTCCCCACCCATCCCCGCAAGGAATTACCTCCATCCCCGCCCGTCCCCATAAAAAGCAGCAATTACTTCTGACAGGATCATCAATTCCACAGTTTCTTTTGCTGTTTTCCTTGTGGAATCTCTTTGGTGGAAACCTTTTTTTGTTTTCTGTTCAGGTAATTAACTTAAACCCCCTCTTTTACTAAGGCTGATGTGTCCATTATATTATATGGATGAACCCTGCTTCCAAAGCTTTCCATCCCCGTGGGAGTCCCGTGGGCCAGAAGGGGGTCCCTGTGAGAGTCCATGGGTTAGGGGGGATTCCCACAGGACCCCTGCAATCCCCGTTCAGACCTCTAAGGGAGACCTGTCTAGTAGCTTAATGGCTGCTATAAAATGCCCACACCAAACTACTGTGAATTAGGCATACAATTGATAGCATTCTATAACCTGTGTGTGTAAGTGCTAGACACACCTTTAACCCGCCCATACCCCCACCTCCACACTCCTAGAAACTACATATTAAAGAAATTGCATAGCCATAGGTGGGCATAGACCTAACCACTTTGGACTCGGGCCCACCGAGCAATGGCACAGCAGCAAAGACTCCCAGCATCTCTCCCTCTAGGAGATCAAGGAGGTTTAACTCCACTCACCACCCCCACTTCAAATCCTTTAGTTCTGCACCAGCACATTACCCCTGCCTGCCCTTACTTCAAGGCGTCCCTCCGATGCAACTTCCTGTTTGAGGGACCAGGAAGTTGCATCAGAGGGTAGGCTCAAATTAAGTGCAGACAGGGGGAATGGATTGCTGCTCACTGCTGGTGAAAAGCTAAAGCAGGGGTGTCCAACCTGCAACCCCGTGAAGTATTTTGTGCGGCCCCAGTTGAGGGCGATGCAGTGTTTTCCTCTGCTACCCCCGGGTGTTTACCATCTTGCCGGCTTCCTCCTCCGTCTTGCTGCAGCGTTTGCGTGGCCCCAGAAACATTTTTTCAGCCAATGTGGCCCAGGGAAGCCAAAAGGTTGGAGACCCCTGACTTAAAGGATTTGAAGGTAGTGAGGGGGGGGAGTGTCAGGAGTTAAGTAGCCCCCCCAGTCACCTTAGGCGTGGGGGGAAAGAAGGAATGCCAGGACTGGGAGGAGGGAACGTTTAGTCATGCCCACCCACTGAGTGTCTGGCTACACCCCCTACACTTATGTTACAGAATAAAGACTAATAAGAGCAGTTACTTGTGTAATTGCAAATTAATGCAAATTAACTCTAATTGATTGTTAATGCCAAATTAGTGCCTTTGTAACTGGCGATATTCTATAACTTTTGCATGTAATTCAGTGTTTTAAGCATGAAAAATAGGTGCACAAAATATAGTGGGTATGTGGCTGCCTCAGCACTTCTTCATTTAGCTACAAGAGCCAAAGTGTGGCATAGGAAAAAAAAAATAGCACCATATCATTGTTTTCTTTGAAAATGCGAGGTAACAGCAGCTATGCAAAAAGAATGCTCTGTTTTAAAAGATTGTATTTTGCTGCCTTAAACACATAATAGTTAACTGTTGCCATTTCAAATCATAGAGGAGGGTTAGCATCAGGTACAGGATGCATAGGGAAAAGGAGGTGATGATGCCTCTCTATATAATAATAATAATAATAATAACTTTATTCTTCTATACCGCCATAGTCGTGAGACTTCTAGGCGGTTCACACTGAAGAGAGCTGGACAGTCAGCGAGTTACAATATGTTGAAGTCTGGGATACAGTATATAGAAACTTACAAAAAGCATATAGAATCTTACAAAAGGTCTGGGATAGAATCTTACAAAGAGCATATAGAATCTTACAAAAGGCAGAGAAATACAGCAAGCAGAGTCTTAAAAAGGCAGCAAAATATAATGTTAGACATTTCAGACTTGAAAGCAGGAGAGGACATATGTAGTGTTAGGTGTTGATACTTTTTAAGGTGACAATTCTGTTGAATAAGGCAGTTTTTATGGCTTTTCTAAAGGCATTATATGTCAGTCTTGCTCCATTTATGTAGCTGTCAAACCAGTGTTGTTTGTTAGCTTGGTACATAAAAGTTATATCCAGGAAGGTTTTGTATTTGCAGCCGGTAATGCTTGGGTATGCAAATAGGTTGCTGTTTCTGGTTTGTCTCATAGGACTGTATAGAGTGAAGTGAGGAAGCAGGTAGGTAGGAGCTAGTCCCCAAACCAGCTTGAAACATATGCAAGAGAACTTGAATATTATTCGTGCCTCCATTGGCAGCCAGTGAAGCAGTCGGTAGTAGGGGCTAACATGGTCGCTCTTTTTTAATCCAAATATCAAGCGGACCGCTGTGTTTTGGACAATCCTAAGTTTTCTTACAGTTTTTTTGGGTATACCCATATAAACAATATTGCAGTAGTCCAGTGTTGAAAGCACTAGTGATTGCACTAGTAGTCTAAATGATAGAGGGTCAAAATATTTTTTGATGGACCTTAATTTCCACAGTGTCAGGAAACATTTTTTTACTACTATGTTCGTGTGTTCCACCATTGTCAAGTGTGTATCTAGTGTGACTCCCAATATTTTTATTGTTTTAGTAATCAGGTATGCATGATCTTTTATATGCAACGTTGTATTGGTAATTGTCTGTTGGGCTTGCAAGGAAGACTTTTGTTTTTTTCTGTGCTGCCTCCTTTACAGTATTGTATGCAATTCTGAAAACCACACTTTCAAAAGATATAAAACAGGATAGAATTGGTCCAAAGCATGGCTACTAAAAGGGTCAGTGGTCTTGGGCATAAGTGTATGGGGGACAGACAAAGATCTCAATATATACTCTGGGAAGGAAGAGAGGGAGATATGACAGAGCAGTGGCATACTGAGGGTGGGATGTGCATCGTCCCCCCCCCCCCCAATCACATGTATACCCCTTCCCTCATACCTCTAACTTCTCAGTCACCTGCAACATCTGCAACTGGCTGCCCATGCCAGCCTCGGCTCTTCCTTTGATGTCACTTCCTGGACGTAGGAGAGCGGAGGTTGGTGCGAGCAGCTGGTTGGAGCTGCTGCTCATGTCGGCAAAGAGCTAGAGGTATGGGGGAAGAGTTTGAAGAAGTAGGAGGGAGAGATGCCGGCACCCCTCCCCTTTACTACAGCACTATGATAGAAACATTTAAATACCTATGGGGAATAAAGACACAGGAGATGAGTCTTTCCATCGAAAGGAAGCTCTAGAATGAAGGGACATAGGATGAAGCAGAAAAGAGATTCAGAAGTAGTCTGGGCAAACACTTCTTCATGGAAAAGTTTGTGGATATATGGAATGATCTCACAGTAGAGGTAGTAGAGCAGGGGTGTCAAAGTCCCTCCTCAAGGGCTGCAATCCAGTCTGGTTTTCAGGATTTCCCCAATGAATATGCATGAGATCTATTAGCATACAATGAAAGCAGTGCATACAAGTAGATCTCATGCATATTCATTGGGGAAATCCTGAAAACCCAACTGGATTGCGGCCCTCAAGGAGGGACTTTGACACTCCTGTAGTAGAGGATCTCTAAAAGACAGGAAGGGTTAATAGATGGCATGGATGGGCCACATGGTCTTTAGCTGCCTTTACTTTCTATGCTTCTATGTTCCTATGAGTAACAGAAACCAATGGGGAATATCTACCTAATCCTAGGATGCCCTATGTCCAGGAAAACCTGGACATGTCCTCTTTCTAGAGGACTGTCTAGGTGTCTAGATAGTATTTTTAAAATATGGGAGTCTGTCTGGGTTTAGCCAGCTCTCCTGACCCCCCCCCTCCCCCCACCTCCTCTCTGGCCACTGTAATTCAGTCTTTGGGCAGTTGGCAGCAGCAACAAGGTGAGCATAAATCCGTCACCCTGACCCAGAAGCTACCTCGCTGCAGGTTCCACCTACACAGTAACAGAAAGTCACTCATAGCCTTGCCAATTACAAGGAAGTCACATATCTGACAGTACCTCAACACAGTAATTGTTTTGATTGTAATTTCAGCAAAGAGTTGGAGCACACTATCTGTATCCGAGTCATTGTGTAAAGGCCCATGAAATTCAATTTCTTCCCAAGTCCTGGAAAAATCCCACTCTTCGATAAATGTGTACATGCTGAGAGTGAAAATGAATAAGGACTAAGAAGAAAGTGACAGGAGGAACCTTAAGCTTTGAATCCATCCTACAATTGGGACATTCCCTTACACTTGGTCTAGTAAGAGAAAGGAAAATGGTAAAACCAGAGGACATAATTTGAGGTTAAGGGGTAGTAGACTCAAGAGCCATGTAAGGAAATCCTTTAGAGAGGGTGGTGGATGCCTGCAATGCACTTCCGAGAGAGGTGGTGGAGAGGAAAATGGGGACCAGAGTTAAAAAACAAACAAACCATGGGACGAACACAGAGGATCTAGAATCAGAAAATAGTAAAATATTGAATAACTAAGGTCAGTACTGGGCAGACTTGTACAGTATGGGGCTCATAATAAAAAATAAACAAACATCAAAAAAGTGGTCTAAATCGGTACTTGCATGATCAAAAAGCCAGATCGTCCAAGTACCGATAATCAAAGTTGGTTTTAGATGTATCTAAAACCAGCTTAGGCCTGTCCCCTGCCTCTAAATGCCTAGAGCAGAGGTAGGGAACGCCGGTCCTCGAGAGCTGTATTCCATTTGGGTTTTCAGGATGTCCCCAATGCATATGCATGAGATCTATTTGCATGCACTGCTTTCAATGCATATGCATTGGGGAAATCCTGAAACCCCGACTGGAATACAGCTCTCGCGGATCGGAGTTCCCTACCCCTGGCCTAGAGCAAAAGAGGCATTTCTAGATGAGGGAAAAGGGCGGGAGGTGGGACAACCTAGACTTAGTCTTGCAGCAAGTATAACCAAAACCTTTAACAGGTTGCCTAGTCGGAACTTATACCTGTTTCGACTTGGTTTAACTCAAACGTGTAAGTTCTGAATAGGAGCCACTGAGCCAATCGTAGCTGCCAAGATAAGCTCAGTGGCCCCTCCTCTAGATCGCAGCAGGAGAGATGGATCATCTCCCCTGCCACAATCGCCATCCCCCGAACAGCCATGAACCACAGCAGGAGAGATTGGGCATCTCTCCTGCCACGGGTCACAGCAGTTGGGGGGGAGGGGAGGGAGATTGCGGCAGGGGAGATGAGCCATCTCTCCTGCCGTAATCATTACAGGGGTGGGGTATGGATTCTCTAACTGGTGTTTTTGAGATGCTGGTTACAGAATTCAGCTTTGAGGCAAAGGACTGGCCCCTCCTTCACCTAAAAGGACTTGTTTTGGGCGTTTGGGACTTAGGCTATTTTTTGGTTGATAATGTGTTGTAAGTTTAGGGTGAGTCAATTGCGCTTAGTTTTATGATCATACCCTCACTTTTCTTGTGCGTGCGAACCGGAAATATAAACATACCTGTAAATGAAGAAATGTGGAAGTACGTTCGCTCTCACCAGAGGTGAGAAAAATCCGCGCAAGACAAATATTCGTTATAGATCAAGTACTAGCAAAACCAGATCTTTACCTATAACGGACATGGTCAGACAGCGAAAGGAAGGCGGGCTGTTCGGAGAACATATATAATGGGGAAAACATAACCATAGTAACGAAAATGCATTCACGTGACTTATATTGAAAACACAAAGAGTCAAGGGAATCATACTGAACACGTGTTGACGTGATCACGTGTTAACGTGCTGTATGTGCGCGTGTCCTTCGTTCGCCAAGAGGCATCTAGTGGCGCACTGAATTGTCATTGCACTCAGTTATCATTGCGCTCAATTGTCTTTAGCGCAATTGTCTGTGAGTGCCATTGTCATGGCGCTGAGTTGTCTGCGCGTTTTTGACCCGTCACCAAGTTTAGACATAGTGATGGTCTGGGCATTTAAACTGCTGAACATAGAGGTGGGCATTTATTATCTGGACTCTATATTGTTAACATCAGTAATAAATCTCAATATAGAGTCCAGATAATAAGCACCTATATGAGATAGTACTGGACTTTAAGGAACATTCTAACTTATGCCACAGTTTATTTGAACATAGAGGTAGGCCATTCTCAAAAACCAACAAAAAAACCACCCCCCACACCTCATTTTGGACATTTTTTTTTTTTTAAATGGACATTTTCCCTGCTGCTACTTTCAGCGTTTAGGGCCTTAGGCCAAAAGGGGACTTGATGTTTTGGGTGGTTTTTTTTTTTATTATGGCCTTTTGGTTGAGGATGGGCTGGGGAGGGCTTCACTGGCTAGGAGGGTGTGGATGGGCTGGAGTGAGCTTTGATGGAGAATTCAGCAGTTGGAGCCCAAGCACAGTACTGGGTAAAGCTTTGGATTCTTGCCCAGAAATAGCTAAAAAATTTAAAAAAATTTAAATGGAATCATGTTGGGCAGATGGGATGGACCATTCGGGTCTATCTCTGCCATCATCTACTATGTTACTATGAAAGAACATAAGAAGTTGCCTCCACTGGGTCAGACCAGAGGTCCATCTCGCCCAGCAGTCCGCTCCCGCAGTGGCCCATCAGGTCTATGACCTGTGAAGTGGTTTCTGACCCCTTCTATGACCTACCTCTAGTTCTATCTGTACCCCTCAATCCCCTTATCCTCCAGGAACCTATCCAAACCTTCCTTGAACCCCTGTAAAGTGCTCTGGCCTATCACATCCTCCGGAAGCGCGTTCCATGTGTCCACCACCCTCTGGGTAAAAAAGAACTTCCTAGCATTTGTTCTAAACCTGTCCCCTTTCAATTTCTCCGAGTGACCCCTAGTGGTTGTGGGCCCCCACAGTTTGAAGAATCTGTCCTTATTCACCTTCTCAATGCCCTTTAGGATTTTGAAGGTTTCTATCATGTCCCCTCTAAGTCTCCTCTTCTCCAGGGAGAACAGCCCCAGCATTTTTAACCTGTCAGCGTATGCAAAATTTTCCATACCCCTTATCAGTTTAGTCGCTCTTCTCTGGACCCCCCTCGAGTACCGCCATGTCCTTCTTGAGGTACGGCGACCAGTACAGAAAAAAAAGCCCTCACAGATAGGGTTACTAGACATCTGGATTTAACCATACATGTCCTCTTTTTTTTTTTTTTTTTTTTTTAAATTAAAAAGGACATATCCAGGCATTCAGATGGCTTTTCAAAACCCGGCACTTTGTCCGTGTTTTGAAAAGCTTCCTTCTCAGGACCGTGTCGCATGTGCAGATGTCCTCCCGACAGTGATAACACATGCATGCGTGCCTGTGTGTGATCTCATTGCATTGCATCTGCAGCATGCACAGATGCCCTTCCACAGTCCTGAAGACAAGAACAGATTTGGGGGGGGGCTGGATGGAACTGGGCAGGGCTCTGGGTCTGAATTTTACAGGAGTAAAATTGTAATAGGAGTTTAAGACAGGGTTGAGAGTGAGATCTAGTAGATGGCATTCTGCCACATATTCCACTTTGACAGCTGCACTCTGTAGCTTGTACAGATTTACAAATTCCAACAGTTAAGGCTGAAGGTGTCCAGGACCATTATGTTTTCCTGTATAGACCACAGGGAATGAAATGAGGGCCCATTATATACACAACAGCAGGAAAACCTGACAAATTTCAAAAGGATTAGACATCTTTTTTGTAAAACGAAGCTATGGGACCTGAATTTTAGGTTGAATGATGGGGGCACTGCTCCCTTATCGGTTTTTATTGTATGTGATTGTTTTGTTACATAATTACAATCATGATGGTACATATACAAGTGTTGTGACCTGCTTTGGTGTAAAGTGGAATACAAATACACTATAGAGAGAGACCTAGGAAGAGAGGTGAGAAAATAGGTGACAAGATGAGGTGAGGAGGAGATGGATAGATTCTGTATGAACATAAGGAAGTTCCTTCTTCACCCAGAGAGTGGTAGGACACTGGAACGCTCTCCCGGAGTCTGTTGTAGGGGAAAACACCCTCCAGGGATTCAAGACAAACTTAGACAAGTTCCTGCTGAACCAGAACATACGCAGGTAGGGCTAGTCTCAGATAGGGCACTGGTCTTTGACCAGAGAGCCGCCACGTGAGCGGACTGCTGGAAATGATGGACCACTGGTCTGACCTAGCACTGGCAATTCTTATGTTCTTAATATGATTATCTAGGCAAAAGCCTAGAGAACCAGGCAGGAAGATAAGACAGTCAGCCTGCTGCTCCTTTTCTACACTTTCCAACTCAAGTATACCATGTAAATGGTGTAGTAGGTAGAGAATGCCTTGCAAAGTTAGAATTTGGCCTACCTGTTGCTTTTTAAAACACCGTAAAATAGATTGCACAGATGCATCTGCTCTTACAAAATGACTGCCAGTACACAGCTCGTGTTGAGTCACTATCGAATAAAGATGTTCACATTAAACATTTGGCTTCCTCCAATAGCCTTTCTCCTATCAGTTGGACAGTTGTCTCTGCTGGGATTTTCCCTCCCCACATAATAGATCCAAACATATAGTTCATTCCTTTCTCCAAGATATCTGAAAATCTGGTTATCTCTTTACTACTTTAGCTGTGCTTTTGCTAGTCATTTCTCTTCCCTTTTGTTACATTCTGAATTTCTTGAACACCAACTTATGCTCTTTCCCCTCTCCACCCCCCCCCCCCACCATTTTGGGAACCATAATGGTTCCCATTGTTTTCATTTAGTGGAAGGGTCATCCACTATCAAGAGTGACGCGGCTCCTAAGGCAGGATTTGCAGCCGAAACAACTTGAGTCACTATCGAATAAAGGCATTCACAATGAACATTTGGTTTCTTCAAATAGCCTTCCTGCCATCAGTGGACCATCTGTTTTTTTGCATTTTTCTGCAGAGATTTGTTCTTGATTTTACTTTGGGGGATTAAAAAAGGCTCTTGAATAGTCTATTTTATGTTCAGATAGAAACCTTGGTGAAGAATCATGAATATCTACCAAGGGTGGATATGGATGAATATTTACTGTTTGCAGAAGAAAATATGAACAGCTTGAAAAATTGAAATGTAGACAGAGCCATAGGACTGCATAGGATACATCCCACTGAATATTGAGGTAACACAAATCTCGGATTTAAGATTTTGGAGTGGTTCGGTGAGGTTGATGAGCAGATGTGGATCCTCTTCACAGAAGTGAGGCCAGGGAAGAAGTAGGAAACTACAGGCTGGCAATCCTTACCTTTGATGATCCATTCAGTTGTGACCAGCCTTTGGATACTCTGTAGGCTGGTGCTCACCATGCTTCCCTGTTTATCCATGGCTTCTTTCAGTTGCTAGATGTTCATTCCTGTGTCATTCTTGATTAACTAAACTCAAAATGCTCCTAAAAAGGACAGAATTGCCTTGAATCTTGAAAACAAACACCCACAACCACACATACAACCATACATGAAATCTTTGACTGGGTGACCAGAGAACTGGATAAAAAAAAAAAAAGACGTGCCAGCCACCAGGCAATCCTGAACGATCCTCTGAAACATTCTAGGAAAGTAATTGATGTTTACTTCAGATTACTGCATAGAGTCCAAACTTAGGTTCTTTAACTTCCTTTCCTTCTAAAAGGCAATTAAGATTAAATCCTGAATTATGCCAAGTCCTTTATTTATTCACAATGCAGAATACAAAATGTACAGTTCTCCCAAGTGGTCCTAAAAAACAAGTGTGACCCATTGCCACCCATCATTGCTTACATCTGTGTTGTCATATATATGCTCAGCTCAGAAGTTAAAATCCTTCTGCTCGTCTGGATCCTTGAAAGCAAATCTGTCCTTAGCTTCTTGATCCAAGTCCTCCGCCTCCTGTGAAGAGAACCCGAGAGTATTCAGCATGGAACGTCCTTCAGATAGGGACATGCCAAACGTCTGCTTGCACCAGGCTCACTGAAACACTAAACGTTTCCTAGTCCCCTCCAATTCAGTTTACAGTATCGCCTCCGTTATTAGAAGAACTTGATTGTAGCACATTGTCAGTTTTGACAGGGAGAAGTTACCACTTGCTCAGATAAGTGGGAAGTTATTCAACTAGAGTTATCCTTTCCTAATAGTGCTGCCCGATTCAGGAAAAAAAATTGATTCGATTCAGCCCATTGAATCGATTTTTCGATTTGATTTTCCTCCCCAATTGGGTAACTCCTCGTGGGTTTATTTTATAACCTCTTCACCCCCTTTGCCTTCTAACCACACCGGCGCTGTGGTGTAAACAAACAAGACGATGACTTCCTCTGTTAAATCCTAGCTCATGTTTGCGGTACAACACCAGCTCTGGCAGGATACACATTTCAAATCTGACATTGTAATCGCAAAACAGAAATTTTTTACCTTTTGTTGTCTGGTCATTATTCAAATCTTGTTGGTCCCCGGCTCTGGTTGTCTGATAACTTGCTTGCCAGGGTCTCCTTTCTTCCTCTGTGCTAACCATCCATCTTCCATCTCTGTCCTCCCCTTTCATTTCCCTTCCCTGGAGGTTTGGCATCTTTTTTTCATCTCCATCCACAGATCCACCTTTTCTCAACTACTTTCATCCAGCATCTCTCCCTCCTTCCCCACCAGCATATCTCTGTTTCTCCAACTACACTCCTATCCAGTATCTTTATCCCCCCCCTCCACACCATCCCTTGTATCCAACTTCTCTCCCTTTCTGTTTCTTCCCTCCCTAAATCCCATTGTCCACCATCTCTCCTGTTTAGACCCATTATTTCTCCCCCCCCCAAAGTCCAGCACATGCATGTCTCTTTGAACCCCCCCTTCCTTCCCTCCATGTACTTCTATACCAGTGCCCCCCTCCCCTGAAAGCCTGTCTATCCCCCCTCCCCCAGAAGGCCTGCATGTTCCACCTGGCCTCCCGTTCACCATTTACCTAATATCAGTAGCCTGCAGACTCGCAGAAAAGATTGCAGTGCTAGCGATCTTTGCAAGCTGCCATAGGTCTTTGGAGCCGTTTCCTCTGCCACGGTCCCGCCCCTCCTCAGACATTGGAGGCAGCATAGGAAACAGCTCTAAAGACCTATGGCAGCTTGCAAAGATCGCT
This sequence comes from Geotrypetes seraphini, assembly GCF_902459505.1. Taxonomy (NCBI): domain Eukaryota; kingdom Metazoa; phylum Chordata; class Amphibia; order Gymnophiona; family Dermophiidae; genus Geotrypetes; species Geotrypetes seraphini. Next base: position 11,789,147 of record NC_047094.1, on the reverse strand, counting down.
AGCACTGTGATCTTCTCTGCAGGCTACTGATACTAGGTAAATGGTGAGCAGGAGGCCAGGGGGGGAAGCCGGACACCAGTACTTCCTGACTGACCCTCCCCCCTCGCCCCTTAAAGCAGGTGTGGCAGCAGCCAGTCAGCAAGAGGCAGTGCTGCCGCTCCTGCTTTAGGGGGCAAGGGTTAGTTACCGAGTCGGGAGGCTGATTTTTTTGTTTAATAGATTCAAATTTATTCACCCAAGTGAATTTGGTGAACCGATTTGAATCAGGCAGCACTACTTCCTAAGCACAATAGAGCTTGCTCAGCATCCAGGGCTCACTTATAAATGAACTAAATACATTTTAGGCTAGACTCATCCCTCTGATCAGGTCTCATTTGACATGACATTTTGAAATGAATACATGTTCTCAGGTAAAGTGCTCCTGAATCTTACTATACCCTCACCCTTGGCAATACCCCCCTCTCCATAATATGCACCCATACCTCGCCAGCGAAGTACTTCTCTATAAGCAGCAAAGCAGCTCGATAAACCACATGATTGTCATGAGCTTGTAGTGCCTCAATTTTCTCCAGACCTCCAAGTTCCTCCACCAGCATGCACAACTTTTCCAGCTCCCCCAACTTCTCCGCTGCCTGCAGATAGGAGGAATATTACAGGTTATTCCAATCCAGTCTGAATATATGTTCTATTTGTAACAAACATTGCTGAACATGATACAGAAAGGCTCTGTAAAATGATCTTTAGTCTTGATCTAAAGCATGTTTCCCAACCCTGTCTTGGAGGACCACCAGCCAGTCGGGTTTTCGGGATAGCCCTAATAAATATGCATGAGAAAGATTTGCATATAATGGAGGCAACAGGCATGCAAATCTGCTCCATGCATATTCATTAGGGCTATCCTGAAAACCTGACTTGCCGATGGGGAACCACTGATCTAAAAGCATAATGCCGCTACTTCAGGGAAATATATACTAAAGAGTTTTGCATTCTACAATTCCCAGGGGGAGTGGAAACCTTTCTTGGCTTTGCATTAACCTAATTACTTCCAACATGTTTTGGCAAATGTTTATATCAGGAATATTACAAAAACACGCTATGCAATTCACACCAAATTAGTGCTAGTTTTGCATGGTTGCTTACTGTTTAATCTATTGTGCTTTACCCTACGACAGGCAGTCCTCTTGTGCAAACACCAGAAGTGTCAGTATGCACCATCTTCATTGCTTATGCCGTTCATATAGCATAACCATTATGCAAAGCCAGTTAAACCATTTCAAGTTTTCTATTCATCTCGACTAGTTTTGACAACTTGCTCACCAGAAATATGTTGGAGATGGCATCAAGAATGACCAGGATGGTTTTGCTGTCTTTGATGGTCAGCAAGTTGAGTAGAGGTTCAAGGACACCGCACTGCACCAGCTGCACCACCTGGTTAATACTTCCGCCACTGGTATAGTTGGTCACCGCCCACACAGCTTCCTTCTGAGCTTTAAAATCCCCCTGTACCGTCACAAGACACTTAAGTGTTGGAACTGCTATACAATAACCAGTTATACCACAGCCTGTCAACAAGCAGAGAGTTGAGCATGGCACACAATGCCTTTCAGTACAGAACAATTTGAAAATTACTGGCAAAGTTCAAGCGGGTTCTCTTAGATAAAGCCAGGGAGTCTGTGGCCAATCATGAACATTAGAGAATTTGTCCCTGCAGGAATAATAATAATAATGACTATTTATATACTGCCTAACCAGCAGTTCATAGTGGTTTACATAATAGGTACTCAGCATACAACATAAAATTCTAAATACAAGCATTAAAACTAATGAATAAGAAACACAATATAAACTAAGTATAGATAAAGATTAAAAAGTACATTATAACTACATAATATGAAAATCAATAATGTATATTACATTGTTTAAATAAGTGGGTTTTAAGATCTTTTCTAAATTGATAGCAAGAAACAGAGAAACAAGATTCAAATATGAATTCATTAATCCTGCTTGGAATGCTAAGGTCCTATCCAAAAATTTTTGCAATGACATGCATTTGCTGAAGGAAAATAAAACCAACCAGACCTATGGATATTTTTCTTAGAAATAATTAAAATGAGAAACAAGGTAAGCCGGTGGTAAGCCAAATAAAACTTTAAAACAAATGCATCTGAACTTAAAATAGTACTCTAGCCTCAAATAGTAGCCAGTGAAGCTTTTGATAGTACACAGATATGATCGTATTTTTTTCAGATTAAAAATCAAATGAATAGCTGTATTTTGTATGATTTTTAATTGGCTAGTAGTTATTTTATACGATCCCAGATAAACATTACAATAATCCAATATTGAAAGGATTGAAGATTGAACCAGGATTTTAAATGATATAAAACCAAAATATTTCCTAATAGTACAGTTTCCAGAGGACAATAAAACATCTCTTAACTAGAGAATCTGTATGGGCCTTAAGATAAGGACCGACCTATAATAACCCCTAAAATTTTCAGTGTAGGAGATATTGAATAAGATTGACAATTTAGAAGTAAAGTTGTTTCAGTAATTTAATTAGTTAGAAAGAATTTTGATTTGTCTGGATTTAATTTCAATCTAAATGTAGATGTCCAAATTTCCACTTGTATAAGAATAAAAGCTAAAAGCTATAAAATTTAATACTTCTGAAGTGAGTTCTGTTAGAGCAGGGGTGCCCAATAAGTCGATCACGATCGACCGGTAGCTCGCTAAGGCAAAGTGAGTCGATCATCCAGGACTCACTTTGCCTTGGCGATCTATCGGGCCGATCAATCTTCCTCTCCCCAATGTCAATTCTGCCGGAGAGGAAGTTCGGGCCAGCCAATCGCTGCCTGGCTGGGTGGAACTTCCTCCGACGGCAGAATTGACGTCGGGGAGAGGAAAATTGATCGGCCCGAAGCAGAGAGAGCATGGGGCGTCGTCTGCTTTGGGGCCTGTTATCCATTGGTGCATTTGGGTCCTGTTCCCCAATGGCAGTGGCTTGAGGAAGGGCAGGGAGAAAGCAAGAAAGGGGCAGGCAGGGAAACAGAAGGAAAGAAGAGAAACAGAAAACAAAAAAAGGGGGCATGAAGAAAGAAAGAAAGGTCAGGGAGAGAGGAAGAAAAAGTTGGGGGAGGGAATGAGGTGTGGAGGAGAGGAAGCATACAGGCTGAAAGAAAGATTGAATGCACAGTCAGAAGAAGAAAGTGCAACCAGAGACTCATGAAATCACCAGACAAGGTAGGAAAAATGATTTTATTTTAAGTTTAGTGATCAAAATGTGTCTGAATTTATATCTGCTGTCTATATTTTACAATATGGTCCCCTTTTACTAAACTGCAATAGTGGTTTTTAGTGCAGGGAGCCTATGAGCATCGAGAGCAGCGCTGGGCATTCAGCGCAGCTCCCTGCGCTAAAAACTGCTATTATAGTTTAGTAAAAAGGGAGGGGGTGGGTATTTGTCCATTTTTATATGGTTGTTACTGAGGTGACAGTGCATAGAGTCATCTGCTTTGACCTCTTTGAAAAAACCCCGGAATAGGAATGATAATTAACAATTCTATGCGTACAGTATGTGTTGTGTTTTTTTTAAATTTTATTGTTGGTAGATCATTTTGACTTGGTCATTTTAAAAGTAGCTCGCGAGTCAAAAAAGTGGGCACCCCTGTATTAGAGGAATGAGTATTGAAATGTCATCTGCGTAAACACAAAATTTTACCTGTAAACTATGTAACAAGCATAAAAGATGCTAAGTAAACATTAAATAAAGTTGGAAAAAAGTGGTGGACCCTGAGGGACTCCACTTTAATTTACCCATCTGGTAGAGGATTGACCAGCATTAACTACCTGGTAAGACCCGTTTTTCAAAAACCCTTGAAACCAATTCCATACCCTACCTGAATTATGGAATTCAAGTATGCTAGTATTATCTCATGGTCAACTAAGTCAAGATCTAGTCTCAGAGCGCTTGTCTTTGACCAAAAGGGCCGCCGCGTGAGCAGACTGCTGGGTACGATGAACCACTGGTCTGACCCAGCAGCGGCATTTCTTATGTTCTTAAAAGCACTACTCAAATCCAGCTGTAGAATAATTGCACTTGAACAGGCTCTGGATATGATCTACTACTGAAGCTATAACTATTTCAGTGCTATATCCTGAGCGGAAGCCAGATTGAAAATTTCAAATCTAAATAATTCACTAATTGCACATTTACCAAACCTTCAATCACTTTTGTAAATAAGTGAATAGAAGCAACTGGTCTGAAATTGGAAGTATTAGTTATAGTTTTTTTGTATCCTTTATAATAGGGGTGATTAAAATCTGACCAATCTCACTTGGAAATGACCCAGCCACTAATACAATCCAAAGTTTTGATTTTAAAGTGAGCAGATCATTTCTCATTACAATTGGAGGACAATCAAGTAGGTAATTTTTTTGCATACTTAGAAAATAAGTTACAAAACATTGCCCAATCAGAAAGTTGAATTGGGACCAGGGCAGCTGAATTGGGAGAAAGCCTGATTGGAGACAGTTGGGACTTTGTGGACAGCTAAGTTGAGTTTTTTTCCCCCTTGCTCAAGTTGCAATATTTCTGATTGTGCCTCTGGATTGCAATTTTTTTTTCACACAATGTTTGTATGCAAGATTTTGGCATGCTGGATGTGAGGGGTTTTTTTTGGGGGGGCCGCTATTTGTGCCTCATTTTTTCACCACTGTTTTTGATATAGTGAAGACACATAAGTGGAGTTTTTTTAGCCATATGAAGCTTGAACTGAGGCTCTCCACTTTTTTTTCTGTGTCTTTTTTTCCAGACTGTGGGTGTATGTGTGATGTGTGGGTGGCCTTGCAGTGTCCCATAAGACCCTTGAATGTTTGATTTAGGGCGCATTTTGAGGTAAATGGCAATTGTGTCCCTATCCTTAGTTGGTTTGAAATAGTGTCATTAGATATCCCATCCCTACAAGTTGTCGCTGTCTCTGCCTCATTCCTGCAAGCTCTGCTTAACTGCACAAGTCAAGTGCTTACGATTTGTTTTGAGGCTTTTGCAGATGAAGATAGAGCTTGCAGGAATGGGGCAGGGACAGGAAAAGAACTCAAGAGATGGGGAAAATGAGTTCCCTTGGGGACAGAGAAAAATTTGTCCTTGTGTTATTCTCTAATGAACATAGCATAGGGTCCTTAATTCAATCTTCTCTCAAGTCCTACGTAGAACTAATGACTTTACATTCTGTAACACCCGAGCTAGAGCTCATGCGACTGACCTGTTTGGTAGAACTTGGTGTGGACTAAACACTAAAGCAGAAATGAGGTGGGGAGGTATGAGATTAGCCTTAAATGTATGCTGCTTTTCAACAAAAAAAGGTTAAACTTGCTAGTTTTAGAGATTAAGAGGTTCTCTAAATGCTTCTCTTAAGGCAGGACACCAAAGATCACTACTTTCACTTACCTTCTTCAGGACCTCCACTAGAGGGGGCAATAGCCCACAGGTGATTATCTGCTGGATCTGTTGCGATGTCCCTGCTGCTATATTACTGAGTGTCCATGCTGCCTCTTTCTGGATACTGAGCTTAGAGTGACGCAGCAACTGTGGCAAGATGGACAGTGCCCCAGCATCAATCGCTACCTGCGTCTGCTGATCTGTCCCAGTTACGATGTTACCAACGGTGCGTAGAGATGGGGTCTAGTTTTTAGAAAGAAAAAAAACAAAACAAGTGATGTTAAGCTTCAATACACTGTACAGCACTGCCTTTTCAACTCTGTTAATCATTCAGGAAATGTCCTATTTCTAGCCCACCCGAGGCCTGTGCTTAGCGACATTTTCAGAAAGACGGTCCGCTATGCAAAGTATTTGTTCCCGAGCGCTACACTTCCAAATGGACAGAATTACTAGAGCCGAGAACTTAAAATTTATTCTTTATTTAGACTTGATACGCCACAAGTGTCAAAACAGTTCATATTCCCTCTTTATTGTAAAGGATATTAAAAGTAAAAATAGTTAGGAGGCAAAGAATGTTTTCTTCCCAGACACCCAAGTCTGGGACAACTGTCAGCTGAATGCTTGGATATAACATACATTCAAGGCAACCTTGATTTTCTATAGCAAGGATTTGAGATGTATTTGGACTGCAAATTTTATAAAATTTCAAAAATTTCACTAAACCTAGAGCATAAAAAAGTGGGAGGCAACGAGGCTAGATTTAGGCACTTAGCACCAGTTCTCAGCACTACGCAAAGAAATAGCTTCAATTCCTAAATTAACATGAATTTTCAGGTGAAGGGTTTCGTTTAGGATACAACTTTAGAAACCTATTTTCAAGGTCTGAATGTTAGGCCCATTGATCCAGGATGTCTTTAAGAAGCTGAACACGAAGGGGGGGGGGGTGCTGAAAAGTTCCCAGCCCAACTCCTTAAATTCTGATTACCAGTGTAGCTGAAAAGTGTTTTGTATACCAAGTCATCATTCTGAAAAGGCTCGACTTGGTTTACAGCAATTAAATAGGGAATGATTTACAAATGATATAGAAGATAATAGCAAAATTTCAAAAGAATTTTCAAAATGTTTGGCAAATAGTCGTTTTTAAAGATTTACGGAAAAATTGAAACTGGAACGCTTAAAAAAAAAAAAAAAGGGAGATCATTCCAGAGTTGAGAGAATTTAAAGACCAAAGATTGACTGGAGAGCTTGACGCCTTTAATCCCTTTTTTTAGAAGGAAGGGAGAGTTAAATTGTTGAATACCTCTTGCAAAGGAGAATCGATAAAACGTTCCAAATAAGAGGATTAAAGATACTATGTAGAATTTTAAGAGAAATACAAGCGCATTTCAACTGAATTCTAAAATAAACCAGGAGCCAATGAAGACTCTGAAGCAAAGGGGTCACATGGTCAAATTTACATTTTCCAAAGACCAGCTTTGCAGCAGTATTCTGAATTAACTGTAATCTAAGACGACAAATTTTTGTAATGCCGAGGTAGATAGCGTTACAGTAATCAAGACGAGATAACAGAATTGATTGAACTAAGATAGAAAAATGACGGTGATGAAAAAGTCTAACCTCCCTCAGCATTCGTAAACTAAAGAAGCATTCTTGACCAAGGAATTTATTTGGTCCTTAAAAGGAAAGAAAGGAATCTAAAAGGACTCCCAATATCTTGGCAGAGAACTCAATTGGTAAGGAGGACCAAGATACCAAAGCTACAGTAGGAGGAAGAAGGTCTAATCTTGGACCTAACCACAAAAGCTTAGTTTTAGTTGTATTAAGCTTCATCCGGACAGATAAAGCCCAGGCTTGAAATTTGGAAATGCAATGATTTACTTTGGAAACTAGACTGAGATTAATCCAGATCATACCAATCAATATAAAGATATCATCCACATAAGTGAATAACGTTTCCCAAGCTGCCAGCTTAAAGGTGTTCAGTGTGGTCAGAGATTGAATAAAATTGGAGAGTGTAGAAAGTGCCAATCTACAGAATCATGATGCTATGTTTTGACATTTCAGATCATTGATTAAACCATGTCAAGATGGAACTCCAAGCTGTCAAAGTTCCTATTCCTGCAGAAAAAAAACTCCAAAGGAAATCAATGAATGTACGATGCAAACATTGATTGACAAATGCCCAACATACATCAGTGAAGTGATGTGCAAACTTTCAGCACGGAGAGCGACCCTGAAGATGCAGCAAGATCTGGAAGGCCTCAAACTGTCAGGATGTGGTCAGTGAATTTGGCAGATCAATGAATATCAGCTAAAAATTGCTGAGGCAGACACTACAGATCCAGGAAACATGCTGGATATATAATCCACAAGCATCTGGGTATGTAGAAGCTGTCAGCCAAGTGAGTGCCCAAATATTTGAATGTTGATGAGAAATGATGTAGACACTTCTAAAATGTTAGCACTATCTAGCTTAGTCAACACGGAACTAGTTACTGTTGATAAAGTTACTACAACTCAGGTTAGAGAATGACATGGCCAGATTTTGTCCTAGTCCCTGTGGTTAACCATGGGAAAACCATCCCTGACATTCTTTAAGGAGAGGGGGGAAGAATCAGAGTATGAATTTGGGCAGTCACTGACCCTCAAGCCTTGCATTGAAGAATGCTGGTGTAGAAGGACCGATGTCGAGAGACACCAAAGAATGACATGGGATGGTTTCCCACTTATCTGCAGGGAAAAGGACAATTCTGCCCCTGTTATTCTCCAAGGCCAAGGAATTTCATCAAAGTCAGCAGGAAAGGTCATGGTCAGTGTTTTGGGATCAGGAAGGTGTTGCAATGACCGAAGAGCCAAACAGTCTAGAATACTATTATAACTTGCTGTGCTGATTAAATGAAGCACTGAAAGAAAAAAGGGTGGGAGAGTAGCTGCGAAATGGAGTCCTTTGCAAGACAATGCACCCGTTCACAAGGCTGGCAAAACTGATATTATTGCTACACTTGGGGCTTCAGTGCATAGACCATCCACTCTACTCACTAAGGCCCAGATTCAATAAAAGGTAGCAATTCAATCGCTGTTGGCCGATTTTGAAACAGCGATTGATTCACTACCTTTAAATGACTTACACAGAGGTGCAAGTCATTTGCATGCAAACTCCCCGACAGTAGTGACAGGAGAAGCAGCCTGTCACTGTCAGCAGCTTTTTTTATATAAATTAACCAGATATTTTGCATGGCCACTAAAAAAAAAAAAGCCCCCTCCCCTACAAATGTACCCCTGAAGAAAAATTCAGGAGGGATGCCCACACCCTCCTGCCATTGACAGGCTTCCCCCCCCCAGCCCGGAGGAGGGATGCCGACTCCCTCTTGCTGGCAAATACCTCCCCCACCCCTGTAAAAACATGGCAGGAGGGAGGACCCCAGCTCCCCTCCCCCCTCCCTGTACCTGAAAGAGTTGGGAGCCGGAGGGGAGCTCAGTAGAACTCCTCCATGCGAATGTGGGCATTAGGCCCTGACCCTGTGCAGGCCCCTCCCACAGGGGAAAGAACATAAGGTGCCTGAGCCAATCAGGGCCTTAGGCCCCACCCCTGTGCACCACATGATGCACCAGGGCAGGGTCTAACTGCATTCACACAGAGGAGGAGGGACTGAAAACCCCTCCTGCTCCCAACTTGAAAGGTACAGGGAGTGGAGTGGGCCCAGCCAATGGCAACGGGGGGCTTTGTGATGGCAGGAGGAGTTGGCATCCCTCCTGCAATATTTGTCTATGATTGGGGAGGGGGTAGCATCAGGAATGGAGTTTTTTTAGTGAAGCACTGATGGCAGGAGGGAGTCAGCATCCCTCCTGCTTTTTTCTTCTGGGGGAGTTCTGTTGGTGGGGGGGCACACTGACAGGCCTGCCTGGCTTATTAATTTTTTTATGGGGCAGATATCTTGCATGTGTAACACATTCAAAATCTGTGCCATAAAAAAAAAGGCATGTGAAAAGAACGGCAGACCTGTCGGTAACAGTTACTGACAGGTCTGCAGCAGTCTGGTTTGTCAATAGTAAAATCCGATTCAAAATAGCCAAGCAATTGTTAGCTAATCAATCACTTGGCTATTTTGCATGGGGTTTTACTAATTTGCATGGGAAGATTGGAGCCGAGCTGTAAAAGATCAGGACAAAGGTTAGTGAATCGGGTTGCAAACCAATGGATACATGATCATTGGCTTAGTGAATCTAGCCCTAAATCTTGCCCCATTTGACTTAGCTCCAAACCTTAATGAAAAGGGTGACAAGTTAAGTGATTCAGAGGCAACTGTAGCAGAGGAACACTATTTCAGTGACCGGACATCCAAAAATTTCTTGGAAGGGTTACAGAAATTGAGTATAAAAATATTGAACTTAGGGATGAATGTGTGGAATAACTTAAATAGCTCCACAATTCCGCCTTCTTGGTTGGGCTGAGAACTTTAGCACCCCCTTGTAAGTAGGTAATAAGGATGGTGTTACAACCACAGGATTTGCCATCAGCTACGCATTTTAGACTGGTTATGCAGAGTTGCGTCTTACCACAGCTAGACTATTGTAATTCTTTTTTGCGACTTGCCGAAGACTTAACCTCGGCGCGCTTCAGGAGACTCAAAATACCACTGCCAGGGTAATGCTAGATTGCCCTGTTATTCCCATGTTAACACCTGTGCTGGCCGAACTTCACTGGTTGCTGGTTGTTTGGAGAATACAATTTAAGCTTCTATTTTAGCATTTATATACTACTTATAATCTAAGTGGTTTACATTCAGGTAGTCCAGCATTTTTCCTCTTTCTGTCCTGGTGGGCTCACACTAATGTACCTGGAGGATTAAGTGACTTGTCCAGGGTCACAAGGAGCAATGTGGGTTTGAACCCATAACCTCAGGGTGCCGAGGCTGTAGCTTTAACCACTGTGCATACCCTTAACCTTGGTATTCAAATCTGTCTGGTATCTATTGCCCAAGGCGATTGCTTCTCTGCTGCAGACTTGTGCCTTCTCATTCTTTGAGATCAGAAGACAGTTTTTTGGGCTGTTCCCACTGTCTCCAAAGTTGCAAAAGCAATCATATTTATGTTCCAAGTAGCCAGACCTTTATTATGGAACTCGGTTCCACATTCTGTCCGACCTCTGATTTTTTGGCATATTGGAAAAGTTGAAAGCCTGTTTTTTTCAAATTTTGTTTACTTTGTAAATCTTGTGATTGCTTGGCTTTTTAGTTTAAGGCACATGTAAGTTGTTTATTGTATGCAATGTTTTGTTTTAAATTATCCGCATAGATGGTTGATATGTTGGCTACAAGTATTTTAAATATATACAGTGAATGCAACAATTTTAAGAGCTAGAAGTACAGTTGCTAATAAGGCATCTAAAAACAGACTCACCAGAACCGTCAGTTCAGGACTATTCATGAGCTCAACAAGCCTCTCAACCACACCAGTGTTCACTATCACCTCTATCCGGTCATTAGAACCATCGGTCAGGTAAGACATTGCCCAGCAGGTGTCTGAAAGGATATCCTTGTCTTCATGGTGGATCAGCTTGATCAATACCGGCAGGATCTGGTACACTGCTTCCATTGGAGGATAAGGGTTTTTGTTTCGACAGAGATTGGACAGTGTCCAAGTGATGTTACGCAGATATCCAGTCTAAGAAAAAAGTCCATAGAAATGAATAAATAAAATCCTCATTTATGCGTGGGACAAGGTTCCTGAAAAAAAAAAAAAAACCCTCTGCTAGGTAAGCAATATGTTAAAACTGCTGAAGTTAACAAGAATCAAGTCATTCCCTCCTTTACCCGTGGCCTGGGAAAGTTTTAATGCCACCAATCACTTTGATATATTGGAATTATGTGGGGAGTTAAAAATAGTGGAGAAGCACACACTAAGGCCCAAAATTCTCTAAATAGCATTGTAAGTCAAGAGGGCAGTAGGCATCCAATTCCCCCCCCCTTTTTTTTTCCCAGAACTGCACAGAGGACAAGCTGAATGCTCTGCACTGCTCTGACAGTCATAGGAACTCTATGACCATCGGAGCAGCGCAGAGCATTCAGCAAGCTGGCCAGCGCTAAAACCTCTTGTACGGTTTTATAAGAGGGGGGTTAATCTGTTTAATTGGCATGGTAATTGACTGCATTGTTTAAGACAAATTAAAAAAAAAAAAAATAAATATGTAGGTGCCCATAAAACAAGGACGCTGTCATTATGTCTTACAAAGGTGCCTTAGGTCAAAATAAGTGCAGTTTACACCAGAAGTGACCTTGGGCTCCACTAGGCACCTCTGTAGACAAGATTATCAAACATAAGCACCAGAAAAAGTGTCAGCCTTCAAAACCCTGGCTTACGTTACCAGTGCTTATGTTTAACGGTGGGCACGATTCTGCCAACAGCACTGCAATGCTATTTGTCACACGATTGTGGCATTTTTGTAGGCAGCAATCGCCGCTGATGTCGACAGTTTGCAGAATCCAGTCCTAGAAGTACAGCTGCCAGGACCGCCACGGGCAGCCAGTCTGTCCAGAAATAAGAGGCATTGCCGTACTAAGAGCGCGGTTTGCAGTGGAAAGCAGTAAACATTATCCGATAGGTAAAAAAAATATTTACAGGTGTCTGCGGCGTCACTAGGGACAGAAGAGGTGGGATCACATTGCAGTCGATCAGTGAATCTCTGTACATAGGACCATCACCTAGACGGAGATATTCGAGTTAGATCACTTCGAGTTAGTGTTGCATCTCAGTCATAAAACATCCACAAGCATTGCATTACTTTTGAATAAGTCAATATTGAGCGGTGTGCAGGCAAAACTTATAGCCATGAAGAAAGCAGAATGGAAGAAAGCCTGTTAAAAACAGCACTTACTAGAAGAGTTTTCCTTTGCAAGTAATCTATAAACTTCCATTTGATAGTTGTCTCCATTTTAATCCTCATTGCTACATAATTCTGTGATCCTACCAAGTTTTGTAACAAGGTCATCTTATCCCAAGGTGGCGTTACCAGACATCCGGGAAAACCTGTATGTGTCCTTTTTAGATTACTGGCCGGGGTCCTGAACAGACTTTCCAAAACCCGGCAATGTCTGGGTTTTGGAAAGCCCTGACAAGCTCTGGCTGCATCTGAGCATGTGCAAATAATCACATCTGTGCATGCTCCAGGCCCTCCAGATGTGGCCAGAGCTTGTTGGGGAAGGAGAGGTTTTTGGGGCTGGAGGCTGAACTGGGAGAGGCTGGGCAGAATGGTGAGGGGCCATGTCTCCAGAATATCGCAGCCTGAAAAATGGTAACCCTATCCCAAGGGATACATTGGTATTTGTGCCCAATTGTCCTGGTCACAATTTACAAGCTTGGCATAATAATCATGACGTTAGCCAAATTGATCACCAAACAGAAGCAGCCACCCTAGGGCCTAGTTTTCAGTTGAAAGGTCAGATAAGTCTAAGTAGGATAATTTTTTCCTGTTGTATGCCAAGCATTCACCCTTTCCTTACCATGTCAATGGCCACTAGGGGCTTAGAGGGAAGACTGACCTTTAAGAGATTAAGGGCTAGATGTGTTAAGACCGTGCAGATCATTGTTGATCAATTTCCAAACAATGATCCATGCTCGAAAGGCTTCCCATGCAAATGAGTTGAGTTGGATGTCTGCCCTAATCCCACCCCACCAGTCGCTGGAAAACCGACTCACATGTGCAGAGAATCCCAAACAGCTGAGCTGCAGGGGAAGCCCTGAAGCAGCCTCCTGGCACTCAGCTGTTCAGTGCAGGAAGCCTATTTTTTATGGGCACAGATGTGTGTAACACATGCATATCTGTCTCCATTAGAAAAATGCGAGCCACCCCTTCCTCTGATGACCCGATACCAAAATAGGTAGGAGGAATGCTCCCTTCCTCCAAACCTCCCTCATATTTGTTTAGAGGGGAGGGATGCCTAGTCCCTCCTGCTCGCAGGCCTGCCACTTCAAAATGGTGAACCTTTCCCTTTGAGCATCCTGGGATGCATGGGGAGGAGCTTAAGGTTACGATATGTGGGGGGGTGTTTATGGCAGCAGGAGGGAGTGGCCATCCCTCCTGCTGATTTTTTCATACTAGGTCATTCAGGAGGGGGCATTTTTTTCCTATGGGCACAACATCTTGTGTCCATAGAAATAAAATGTGTGTGGGGGTGTTGGTATACTGACCCCTATTCTGGCATGGAATTTTAGGACATCGATGAGATGCCTGGTTTTAATATTAATGACCTAATTTGCATGCCAGAATCAGAATGTAGGACTGCATGGGGGGGGGGGGGAAAAGTGAGCCATTTTGGGCGTTGGGTCAAACCAGTTTAATGAGTTGTTAAGATGATCAGACACTTAGTGCATCTAGCCTAAGGATCTCAAAGTCCCTCCTTGAGTGCCACAATCCAGTCGTGTTTTCTTGATTTCCCCAATGAATCTGCATGAGATCCATGTGCATGCACTGTTTTCAATGCAAATTCATTGGGGAAATCCTGAAAACCCGAATGGATTGCGACCCTCAAGGAGGGACTTTGAGATCCCTGATCTAGCCCCAAGTGGTCTAGAAAACAGGAGTCAAAAAACCAAAACAGTACACTGTTCCACATCTGGCGAAACCTAACTTCTAAAAACGACTCCTCCCCCTCTCCCTCCCTCCCATCCCCAAATGACCTAGCCAAATTTTTCAACGAGAAGATCACTACCATAAAGAGTTCGCTCCCCCCAGCTATCTCTTACAACTCTCTTCCTCCGAATGACTGACCCTATCCCTGCTGACAGATCATGGACTACTTTCGAACCCGTATCCAATACCCAGATCTCTAAACTTTGCCTCAAACTTAAATCCTGCAAGTGCATCCTAGACCCTTTCCCCTCCTACCTTTACGAAAACATCCCTGCGCAGGCCATCTCTTCCCCTTACCAACCTTATAAATAAAGTTTTACTATCGGGCCTGTTCTCCACAGAAATGGGACACATTGCCTTATCCCCTCTTCTGAAAAAAGCCGATCTTGACCCTTCCTTACCATCGAACTACCGCCCCATAGCAAACATCCCTCTTTTGACAAAACTTCTAGAGACCATAGTTGCTACTCAGCTCTCCTCTTACCTAGAAAGATTCTCCATTCTCCAACACTACCAATACGGATTTAGACCCAATTTCAGCACCGAGTCTCTCCTAGTTTCCTTAATTTCAAAGGTGCAACAACTACACGCTCGAAACAAATTTGCTGTTCTTCTACAGTTCGATCTCTCCGCGGCTTTTGACATCGTGCACCATGACATACTAATCTACCAACTGTCTGAGATAGGAATAGACTCCTTTGTCCTAAAGTGGTTCTCAAACTTCCTTCGCGCCCGTTCCTACATTGTCAACACAAACGGCTCCAAATCCGCTCTGTGGACACCATCCTGTGGTGTCCCACAGGGCTCCCCCCTATCCCCTATTCTCTTCAACGTGTATATGACCTCCCTGAAGCTCCTCAAACTATCCCCCCTTGAAACTATATACACATATGCAGACGATATACTTATCCTCATCGAAACAGACCAGAACCTCAAACCTCCAAGAGAATATCACTTCATGCATAATGAGACTTCACGCCTGGTCCCTCTCTGTACAGATGAAATTAAATGAATCATACAAAATTACTCTGGCTCAGCCCAAAATTAGTACACCTGCCCACAGGCCCTGCTCTGCACCTTGAATTCTCAAGCAAGGTCCTCGGCATCACTATCGATTCCTCCCTCTCCCTCAACGATCACCTGAATTCCTTGGCAAAGTCATGTTTTTTCAGCCTCCACATGCTGAGGAAAGTAAGATCCTACTTTCACCAAAAACATTTCACCGTCCTTGTACAATCCATTATCCTATCCAAACTCGATTACTGCAATGCCATTTATTTATGCCTAACAAAAAACAGTCTTCGCAGACTCCAGCTTATCCAGAATACTGCAGCCAAGCTGATTTTTGCTAAACGCAAATTTGATCACATCTTCCCACTACTTACCAATCTTCACTGGCTCCCAGTACTTTCCAGAATTCATTTCAAATGCTCGTGCCTGGCCTTCAAGATCATTCACGGCATCCTTCTGCCCCTAATCCATCTATCCTTCCTCGTCCGGACGCCAGCTACCACCAGATCTGCTCACAGATATAAACTATCCTTCCCCTCTACTCAGCATCCTCCATGCTGGCAAAATGGGAAGATCCCTCCTCTCCAAAATCACAGGCCTTTGGAACGATCTCACTATCCCGCTGCGGAACCTAGGCTCCCTCCAACTATTCCGAAAACAACTGCAAACCTGGCTTTTCTCTAACATTTAACATCTCTTCTCCTGCCTACATCCCCTCTATTCATATGCTCTTGTAAATCTTTCTCCTCTCTCTTCCTATATTTTTAAGCTTTGTAAACTGTGTCGAGCTCCACTTCTGTGGAGATGATGTGGTATATAAGCTTAAGGCTTAGTTTAGGAGTCTATAGTAAAAGCATTCTAACCTAGGGATGGAGCCAGTCCTCTACTTTTGGTGGCATGGTACAATGCATCGTGCCTTCCTCCTCACCGCCCCACACCCAAGCATACCATACTTTTGCTGGCATAGATGCCAGCCAAATAGTGTTTCCACACCCCTGCATGCTACTTTAAGGCAAAAGTTGGTAGCTCAAGACATACTGCTGATTTCTGCCTTGAAAGCACCAGCAGTACTATTTTGGCTGGCAGGGCCTCAGCATCCCCACCAGCAAAGGTAACATGATACTGAAGTTCTGGAGGAGCTGCCTCCCCCCCCCCCAAGCCTAAGGGGTGGGGGTGGCAGGGTTCTCCAAAGTCCCCCTATGGCTATAACACTGTTCTAGCCAGCGATTTAAACTAGCAATTCACCATTAGCATGGAGGTTGCAGTTCTAAGATGTTTCTTCCTATCATTAAGGAAGATATTAACTAGTATAGATATTTAAGGCATTAGTAAGTTTAAAACTTCCGAAAGATCTGTAGCACTATTAAGTTAAATTAATCCAAACACACGTTTGCTTTCAGATCCTTCAGCACCTGAATGATCAAACTGTACATAAATTTGAACATGTGAACATGCTTATTTACAAAAAAAGTAGAAAAGCAAATCGGCTGGCTTCATCTTTACCTATTCACACAAGGGCAAGGAAATACAGTCATCAAAAAAAGTCATGTTGGAGTTGGCCCAGTTATAAAAAAGTGTTTAAGTTTATATAGTTTCTACTATTTTCCCTTAACACTGATGTTGGACTCCTTGGTCTGTAGCTTCCCCAGATTTACCCTTTAAAAAAAAAAATTAAGGGTTTAAAGTTTAGCATCATCCAGTCTAAGACTTGCCATTTCACTCAAGAAGCAACCGAAGAACCTGAGGAATGAAGGTAAGATCCTTTTGGATCAAATTTTGGTAAAAGTCAATGATGCATAATCACCAATGTTAACATGTAAACCTGGGAGAAAAGGCTCAGAGCTCAGCTTTTGTGGTTGTTAAAGGTCCTTAGTTTATTGGGCAGTTACTTCAGACAAAGCTCCCATATAGGAAACTTTGAAGCCCTCATGAGCAAAAGGTAGGATTTGCTATCAAAAGCATTAGATTCACTATACTGCAGCTTGGGTTTTAAGATGTTGGCAAGTGCAGCTTCCAGATTCCCTGTTGGGATTGTCTTTTTAATTTATGCTTTTATGGCTTCGTAGTTAAATATATTTGATATTGAATTACCAGTTGGTCAGAGTTGGATTTTACCACCAGCTGGGTGAGTCTACAAAGAATGCAACGTTGGCTAAGTGACTACATTCCTACAAGTAGGACTTTAAACTGTGTCCATGACCGTTCTTTGGTTTTATTTTGGTATTTGATTGTTTTAATCCTCTTTGATGTGAGCATTAAGTTTTAAAAACACTTAAATGTTAAGATGATACCTTATATGCCCCTGAAGCAGCCCCAGATGGCATGGCCATGTTGATATAATGTTGAGCATTCCTGGAGCAAGATTAGTGAATAAACATAACAGCAAGCCACTAAGTTTTATTCTCATGGTTTCCACATTGGATCTTGTTAGCCAATTGCGTTGTTTTCCCGAGACCCTCTGTTAAAAGGGAATTAAGAGATTTTAAACCCTCAATATCCGTTGTCAGTGGTTTCTGGCAAAGAGATGACTAAACAACTTACATATTTTCTGGTCAAGTTGGCACTTGGATTTTGTATTTTTTGAAAAATAGTAGGCAGGAAGCCCAGCACCACCATCTACGTCCCCTTAAGAGTCCCCAAATTGTGACCTTACCAGCTATATTGCCCAGGGCCCATACGGCTTGCTCACTGATGTACAAGTGTGGAGAGGACAAGAGCATGACGAATGCTGGAACAGCTCCTCCGTCAACCACCGCTTTGGTCTGGTCTGAGGTGCCAGAGGCAATGTTGGTTAGTGCCCAGGCAGCTTCAAACTGTAAAGCGTTGCTGTCATTCCTGCCCAGGAACTCGACTAGCTTGGGGATAATTCCTGCATCAATAATATCATTCAGAGGTGGGCTCCTCTCACGGGAGAGCATTTTCCTGTACAGACAAGCAAAACAAGAGCACAAAAAGATTAGGTCAGGCAGAAGGCTCTGTTTAAGCTTCAATAGCAAATTACGCTTATCCATACTACAAGTTTACTATATGTGGAAGGTGGTTTTACGCAAACACTTCATTTTGTTCTTGTTTCCATTTTAGGATACAGTTATGGGATCAGGTATGACCTTTGTATCTGGGGTGTTGGGCCTTCAGATGCATAAGATAAGGAACTTTGTTTGCTAAATATTATATCAGCGATACCAATACATCAAAGGAAATTGATTGGTTTGGTAATAGCTGCATATGGGGGGGGAAGATTTACCCATTATGATAGTTCAAGATAAGGTTAAATTTGTCTATAATATGTCTAAGCTAACTGCCATGTAACTAACAAATTTTTTTTTTTTTGCGTTTCAGAAAGTATGGTCTAAATATAAATCTTGGAAGGAAATCTAGCACTTCAGAAACAGATTAGACTGAGCTGAATGCTTAAAAGATCTGTTACCTCCTGACCCCTAGGGGTGAAGGTTCAAGGTTTCAAGGTTCAAGGTTTATTAACATTTGATTTATCGCTGAATCTGTTTACAAAGCGATGTACAATATAAAACAAAATATAGATATACAATATTAAAACTCAATGACATTAGTTTAAGACAGGACAAACTTGAGGTGGAGGGAAAGAAAGGGAAAAATTTACATTTGTCTTAGTTTGGAAAACAAATAGGGAAAAAAGCATAAGGGAAAGGGATGGATTAAAAGTTAAAATGCTAAGAAAAAGTAAAAAATTAAGAATTAAAAGCGTCTTTAAAAAGGTGTGTTTTCAAAGATTTTTTTAAAAGAATGTAAATCTTTCGATTGCAATGAATTGTGGAAGAGAATTCCACCATTGTGGGCCCATGACAGAGAACATATCTGCTCTTCTTGTTCCTATTGTTTTCAAAGAGGGTATGACTAATAAATTTTGGGAAGATGATCTTAAAGAGCGAGTGGGATTGTACGGCATTAACATTCTTGATATAAACTGAGGCTCATTGTAAATTAAAGTTTTAAATATAAGCAGTAAAACCTTGTATAAAATACGGTGGCTTATAGGAAGCCAATGGGCATCGATCAATAAAGGAGTAACGTGATCAAATTTCTTTGCATTGTAAATCAATTTAATAGCGGTATTTTGGATAATTTGAAGACGTTGTTTCTTTGAGTGATGTTAATTAATAGAGAATTACAATAATCTATCTTTGTTATAACTAAAGAATGGATGAGAATGTTACGAGATTTAGGTTCCAAAAATTTAGCGATGGATCTTAGTCGCAGTTTGTAGAAACAAGATTTAACTATATTATTGATATGTTCATGGAAAATCAGTTTATCATCGATTATAACTCCCAGAATTTTTAGATTATGAACAATCTCTAAGGGATTATTGTTTAGAATAAATGGGGATTTGAGAGTTAAATCGTTTTTCCAATTATAGATCATAATTTTTGTTTTATTGATATTTAATGCCAATTTATTCAAGTTTAACCAATTATGAACTAGATCAAGTTTTTTATTTATAGACAATATGTCTTCCTGGTTTTCGGGATCAAAAGAGAACATTAATTGGATATCATCAGCATAAGAAAAGGCGGCAAAACCAATAGATTGGCAAAGACTCAACAATGGGGAAAGAAAAATGGTAAATAAGTGGTGATAAAATAGAACCTTGAGGGATGCCAAAGGATGTAGAGTAGGGAGTGGAATATTCATTATTAAACTTAACTGAAGAGATTCGATTAGAAAGGTATGAAGTGAACCAGTCAAGGACTTGATCACAAATGCCTATTGACTCGAGTCGACCGAGTAAAAGATCATGAAAATATTGGATGTTGTTTGTTAAGCCGATCATGGAATATTCAGTATTATGATATTTACGGAAGCCTGTTTGGTTAGGGTGCAGAACATTTGTTGTTTCAATGAAGTCAGATACTTGGGTAAATATTACTTTGGTGGGTTAAATAGTTTGGGTTTAGGTTGTAATGGTATGTGAATATATTATTAATACTATACTAGAGGGCAGTAATTGCTTGTTTACTTGCGACTCTTTTCATAGATGAAAGGAAGAAAAGTTAACTTATAATTTTGTATTTGATACTTAAGTTTGTATTGTTGAAAAAAAAAAAAAAAAAAAATTGAGAACATAAGTTCTACATTCCATAATCATTGCTACAATGGAAGCTGATCAATACAGATGCACACCGAGCTGTGGGCGAATATCAAGGAATATTTTCTCTAGGAGACACATTTACACAAATAGTCCACGACAGCCAATAGCATCAGGCAACATGTGGAACAGCACCAGCTGGAATCTTAACAGCAGACGAGGTAGCCTCAGTCCATGGATAGCATGTTACCCCTATTCCAGGTCTGTCCTGAGACAGACAGCAGATAAAGCAGAATGATAAGAACTTTCACGCCTCCCTCAAAGTACTCATTTGTGTCCTCATGGGGAGGGTTTAAGAAACCCACTCACTCCAGGCAGGCCTTGGCGAGTTGATAGTAACATAATAATGGCAACAGATAAAGACCAGAACGGTCCGTCTAGTCTGCCCAATAGCCACATGCACGATACATTTGTGGTTAAATTGTTGTCATCTTTGGTATTTCTGGGACATCGTACCGGGCAGACTTCCATGGTCTATCTTTAGGTTGCAACTACGAGAGTTAGTGTCATTTGCAGGATACAGACTGTAAAAGTTAAGACTTCCGATAGAGGATATATTTTAAAAATTTGCGATTATGCTGGGTTGTTTTTTTTTATGATAAGTGAAACAGATTTTACAAAAAGCAGTTGAGGGCCTAAGCAGATTAAACCCTACTTGATAATGCTTAAGACAGCCCACAGTATTTTATATTTTCAACGCAGCCCAAGATCTAATATGAAACTACTTGAGAACTCTGACAACATGAAGCCACCAAGACCACTCAGCATTTGTGCCTTCTACAGAGGAAGGCAAGCTTATTCGATACCAACGCCCCTTAAGATTTTCAGAAGAAGCCTACGGTATTTGTCTAGCAGCTGCCTCAGTACCCTGAGGTTTTGAGTTAATTATAGGGGACTGAACGCCATAGAGATTCCACCTCTTACACAGGGTGGTGGCCTTGTGGATTACAGATTTTAGATATTATGATATTGAAAAATGACTGAACAGTCTATATATGGCACTGAAGGTAGTAGAAAGTATGTTACAGGAACTCCACTATAAATTTAATCCATCCCCCCTCCAACAAGGTTGACATGTACTGTCTCATTCCCCACTTAGTTCCTTTTTCAGCAATAAATAGGAAACAGTGATGCTGAGAGGGGGGGAGCACATCACTGCTCGACATGGGACATGGGGCATTCAGACCTGGATTCTGTAAACAGTACAGTTATTGGTGGCTGCCAATTGCATTTGTCATGCAATGGCACAGTTTACAGAATCGTGGCTACGTGAAAGCTAGGCCAGTGATTTCTGGTGCCTGCTTTTCATATGAGAATCGGATCCACGGAGGCACCTTATGATGCTTAAGATCACATCTGGCATTAACCATACCTACAGTAGTGTTGGTCATTAAAAGGTGCTTCTGTAGGCATAACTGCACTCTATGGAGTTTTAGTTGGTGCAGCCAATTAATGCGTAAACCAATTAAGTTGGGCAGCAGTAGGGTGCCTACCACCACCTAGCTTAGGGCAGTTTTTCCCAAATCGGCCCATCAATGCCCAAATTACATTTTAAACCCAATAGTCAAGCAGCAATTTCAGGGCTATACCCTGCCCAGATACCTGGCTGCCTGTGTAGCTCTCAGTTGCAATGCAATATCCGATGACTTTACGCCTTCAACTATTTCTTCAAGTGTGAGTGGCACTGCCTGTACGAACGACAAGAAGTTTTAAAATTCAGCCAAGTCACCTACCTCACCGTTCAATAGGCTGCCTGCCAGCATGTCACTTTAGTCAAGTCTACCTATGAAACTCAGTAAATGACGGCAGAGAGACCTGCCTGGTCCAAGTCTGCTCAAAGGTCACTTTCACTTCATGACTGAGGAATAGTAAGAATGTTTTACCCACTAAGTTCCACTTTAAAGGCATCCTCCCCTCCCCAAATAAAGAGCCCACCACCCGCCTACGTGATCCTGACCCACCCTTGCCATGTTCAAGGCTCAGACATTGGCCTGCCCTGCATTGGCCCCGGTAGCGTAGTGAGAATGGCTATGCCCTCCCCTGCTCTTCTCCACATACCCCAAAGTTTCCTGGTGTGAGCAGCATCATGAATTTGCTGCCCTCCCTCCGAGATCACTTCCTAGGCACAGAAGCAACGTTGAGAGCAGACGCAGGCAGCAAGTGGGCGATACTGCTCACGCTGGGAAAATTAAAGAGGTACGAGGGAAAGGTAAGGGCACACGTGTGGTGGGGGGTGGAGAAGAGGATGAGTGATGGCGCCAGAGGTGGACCAACCCCCCCCCCTTTAATACGCTACTGATTGGCCCTACTAGAGTTGTTGAAGTCTACTCCAGGCCATCCTAGCCTATTGTAGCAATTTTGTCTGGCACAGGCCTCATTTCCCCATTGCTGGAATTGTGGTCTAAGCCAGTGGTTCCCAACCCTGTCCTGGAGGACCACCAGGCCAGTCGGGTTTTCAGGCTAGCCATAATGAATATGCATGGAGCAGATTTGCATGCCTGGCACCTCCATTATATGCAAATCTCTCTCAAGCATATTCATTAGGGCTACCTTGAAAACCCGACTGGCCTGGTGGTCCTCCAGGAGAGGGTTGGGAACCACTGGTCTAAGCAACAATCCTGCCCATTGTAAATGAACCAAAAGGTTGGTGTTTTTACAACATTATCCTCTTATCTCAAGCATTTTTTTTTTAAAGTTGTTCCATTTCCACCTCCACCAGTAGGTGGCGTATTAAAATTGCTAACCATTTTCAAATAGTACTCATGGATAAAAGCATAGCCTAGTGCAGTGTCTCAAACTTAATTCAAGCCGCGGCTCACTAAACTCAGAGCACTGGCTGGAGGACTTCTAGGCATGTGACATCACGTCAACATCTGTGCATGCACAGAGGCCCTCCAGATGGGGCCCCGAGCTTGGTATGCCAGTGGAGGGGGGGGAGGTGCAGAGATGAGGGGAGGTGCCAGTACTGGCTGACTGCCTACAGGATATGCAAATCTCTCTCATGCATATTCATTAGGGATATCTTGAAAACCTGACTGGCTGGGGGTCCCCAGGACAGGTTTGGAAACCACTGCTGTAGGTAGTCAGGTGCCAGTGCCTCACGGCACACCCAGAATCTCATGGTGGGACAGTTTGCAATACACTAGCCTAGTGCTTGTTAGCAGCAAGCCAGAATTTAAATCTACTTAAGCACTCCCATGACCTTGAACAAGTTACTTCACCCTTGGTTACCTCAGGTACAAAACAAGTTGTAAAGCCCTCTGGCCCACTCTAAATTGGGTGAGCCCAGGCCCACCCATGGCTATGCCACTGACAGTTGGTGTACACAAGCTGACATATTATATTTTTATTAACTTGTGTTAATCTATTTTAGGTATAAATGGTTCTGTCCTATCACTTAATATGGAGTTCTGTTTTTCTTCAATTTTGTTTCAGGCCCACCCAAAATTCTTGTACCCTCATTATGGCTGAATCTCCAAACCCTACCAACTGCAAGTGTCCTCTGGTGGCAAATAACTCCCCTCTCTCATTTGCTCCTGCCTGTAGCACTGTCCCAAGTGCTGGTTATCACACTGGCCTCCTCCTGCCGCACATGCTCAGTTTTGTACATGCACAGGGAGAGCTGTGCAGTAGAGGATGACAGGTACAAATTTCTATCCTGGCAAGTTTTCCTGTCCCATCCTCATCTGCACAAGCCTCAAAACACTACAAATCATGTGTTAAGAGGCTTGTGTGATTAAGGCAGAGCTTACAGGAATGGGACGGACAGTGACAAAACTCGTGAGGACAGGGGAAAAATTTGTCCGTGTCATTCTCTATACTGCACCACTCTAGAAATCAAAATGTACACTTCTCCCTCTGTATTCACAATTTTGATTATTCGCAGTTTAAGCTTGCTTGCTCCTCCCCCCCCCCCCCCCCAATTACATCAGCTTGAATAGAGAAATTGCTGATTCCAAGCGTTTACAGAGAAAAATAGCCGATTCCCAGCACTTTCACCATGTTTTGCCTCTCCTTCAGGAACAGGCCAGGTCTCCCACCATGTTATTCGTGGTTTCCACCATATTCACGATGGTTTAATAGAAAACAGCAAACATGAGTTTTGTGTTTTCTGTATTCAGAGCTGTTAATCCCTCATCACAGCGAATACGGAGGGAGACATGTAGTAAATGTGAGCCAAGTAAAGGACAATCAAGCCATTGTGACATCACTGATGAGGTTGGCTCTTATTGGTGGAATGAGGCATTATGATGTCACAATACCAGCTCAGGTTATCAGAAGCTGAAACTTTTCACATTATTTATTCAATCTTCTATACTATTCTTCTAACTAGAGAATGACATGGGGACAAATTTATCCCTATCCCTGCAGGAACTCATTTCCCCAATCCTAGTGAGTTCTTTTCCTGTCCCTATGCCATTCCTGGGAGCTCCATCCTCATCTGCACAAGCCTCAAACCCTTTCAAATCCTAAGTAGCAACATTCTAGAGCTCAGATTGTGATGTCATAATGCCTTATTCCACCAATGCCTAAGCTCCGTCATCTACACAAGCCTCAGACACTTTAAAATCATAAGTGTTTGAGGCTTGTGCATTTAAGGCAGAGCCTACAGGAATGGGGCAGGGGACAGGGAAATTGAATTCCTGTGGGGGATGGGGAAAAATTTGCTCCTTATTCTCAACTGCCGGTCTCATGAAAATCTGCTCAACAGAATTACCCTCAACTTTTGAAAGTCAATTATATGGGCAGCAAGAGTGACCCATAGTATGTTGGCATTTTACAGTCACTTCTCACTTGATCTGTGCTATTGTGTCATTCCCCTGCCACTGAAGTCTACTTTGGATATATCTGGGAAAAAATAAAGGGACAAGCTTAGTTTAATAACCTGGTACTTTCAAATTCTTCTTACTGACCTACAAATGTTTATATTTATGTATATTAAAATCTTTCTATACCGCCTATAAAGCCAAAAAGGATCAAAGCGGTTTACATCACAGCTTAAAAATCATATTTAAAAAAGAAGCTCCATTAGAAAATAGGAAAGGAAAGAAATAAACATTTCTAAAACATCCACATACACTTAAGTTGCCCATCACTATCGCCACTTATCTCCCCCTATGTTTCCCCTGTGAGCTCCGCTGGTAAGTCCCTCCTATCTGTGCCCTTCTCTGCCAACGCCAGACTGTCCTTTCTATCTTGTTGCACCAAAAGCTTGGAACAAACTGCCTGAATCCCTACAGTGGGCTCTGTTGCTGGTAGTGTTCAAGGCCCAAGTTAAGTCCACATCTTTGACACTGCTTTCAGCTTCTAACTCCTCTCACCTTGGGTTCTGCATCCCTAACCCTATTATGTCACGTCTGTCTAGGTTAGATTGTAAGCTCTTCTGAGCAGGGACTGCATTAAATGTCAAATTGTACAGTGCTGCATATGCCTTTATCAATGCTATATACTCTCCACTAAAGTACCCATATGCAAATGCCAGTAAATCCAGGCACACCAGGAAGAGTCATCTCAGCATAATTAAACCACAGCTCAAAGAACGAGCACTAGCTTCCATGGAGCATTGCCAGTACAGGAGACAAAGTGGAGCCTTAGACCACAAGGCAACACTGAACTTTTCCTAGTTACTTCCTGCTGTGCAGTTCCCCTGTCAAAGGCTTACCGACTCATTCGTGCCTGTGTGGTCTGGAGTCAGGCTCTCATCCGGAAGGCTTATGACATTCCTCCGCTTCAGGATCTGTTCATCTTTCCTTGCCTTCCGAAGCTCTACGCTCACCTCCATCCTGCGTCGCCTCAGCTCCTGGTGCGATGTAAAAAAAACAAAAAACCACACATTTACACTGGGCTCATGCTAGTTGATATACCAGAAAGGAACAGATATGTGTGCATGACCTGGTTATGATGGAGCAGCAGACAAATTTGCCAAGTAAAATTTATACCAACATCTTCCAGCAGTTAGTTTACTGTCGATAGACTCATGGAAAGAGCATAACTGGTTACCTTTAAGGGCATTCTCTCACCAACCTTTTTATGGCCAGGCTGGTGGCTCAATGGCAGAACATGTGAAGGATATCTTGTTCCAGGCAAAAGATTAAATGAGACATGAAAATGAGAAATACATGTGCTGAAGAGATTTTGATATAAATATCAATCTCACATATGCTCAGAAAAATGTTCCTCCCAGGGACAAGCACCTAATTTTTGAGCTAAAGTTTTGATCTAGTTTAAGTCAGATAATAAGCACTGCAATCGCAAGTAATTCAAACGGCATCGGAATTCGTTTTCAATCAGCGACACATATGCAGTGATTAGGTGGTGGGTTCTCCAATAGGGCTCCTCCCTGGAAGGAACACATTCTTCTGAGCATGCTATAGATAAGATTAACTATAGATAAGATTGTATGTTTTTATTGTTTAAATGGTTGTTATTTGTCCCCCCCAAAATTACTATTGTTAAACGCATTGAATTATTTGATATTTCGTTCAAATAAACATACACAAGATTGATAATTTGGCTTTTGGAATAATTGATATTTATATCAAAATCTTTTGATCACATATTGCAGTACATGTGAAGGACCAGAGTTCTATGCCTTGTCTGGGCGGCTGGGGATAGTGCAAAAGCAGTGTTAATGATAGAGTAGCAACAATGGGGTTTATGACCGCAGGAGTTCTAGACCACCACCTTAGGCCCTGTGTAATCTGGGCTCTCTTACGCCAACACGTGTTATGTTGCATGCTTTACATCATACCACATGTTCCGTTAGTTTAAATGCATAGGATTTTCCTAGTTTACCAATAGAAACAGTATCTTTAAGGCAGGGGTGTCAAAGTACCTCCTCAAGGGCCGCAATCCAGTCGGGTTTTCAGGATTTCCCCAATGAATATGCATGAGATCTATTAGCATACAATAAAAGCAGTGCATGCAAATAGATCTCATGCATATTCATTGAGGAAATCCTGAAAACCCGACTGGATTGCAGCCCTCGAGGAGGGACTTTTGATACTCCTGCTTTAAGGGAAGGAATAGACAGTTTAAGTTTTTGCATAGTCCTGACCAGACCCAGTCTTTGAGAGTTCCAGAAAAGAGGTACAAGTAGAGAGCATTAGGGATATCTTGAAAATCCAACTGGCTGGGGGGGGTCCCCCAGGACAGGTTTAAGAACCACTGGCTTAAGGGATAAAAGGCCAGACGAAGGCATTAAATAAGTCTAGGGCTAGACATCAAGAAGGGTTTTGTTGTTTCGGAAATGGACATGCAACAAGGGTTACAGTTGTGTTTATCGGTCTTAGATTATTACATAGCAGCTAAAAGCAGAGCATGAATGCATTGTTTTGAGTGCTATTCAAATTAGCATTAAAAAAATACGTTTCAGATTTAAATGAAATCTTAAGCAGTTATCCAGGCTAAAAAAGCTTCAGGTCTGACCTTCAGACAAGCAGTAAAGACCTGAATACTCACCGCTGTATTTTTGCCTTTATTCTTGAATTTTTTAATGCGTTCCTCACTCTCACTTGCAAGCGGCATCTCTTGTGATAAGGGAGATTAGAAAAGATAATCCTGGGCCCTATTGAATGGTAAAAGGGAGAAAAGGATTTTAAACATACAGCCACCTATACCCCATGCATACTGGCTCTTGATGGTGAGCCCAGGCTAACCGCTCAGGCTGGCCCCACAGCAGTCAGATCCAACGACAACTCTGCACATTAATTTGGAGACGTGCGTAAAAAGCAAACAGCAAGTCTTTACTACAGACACGCTGGTTGCTGCTCACTTGTGGCCCGCATTTCTGATATTTCTGATTTCTCATCGAAATAGTTGTACACTTTCCTCCCCCCCCCCATATTCGTGGGTTCAGCAGTTGCTGTTTCGATCATTCGCAGTTTTTAGCTTGCATAGAGAAATCTGATTCCTAGCATTTTCTTCACTGTATTTTGCCTCTTCTTCAGAGCAGACCAGGTCTCCCACCATGTTATTCGCGGTTTCACCATTTTCATGATGGGTTTTAATAGAAAACAACCATATGAAAAAGTTAAGTTGCTGAAGGCTGCCAAACAAGTAGAGAAGGCCTCATCCAAGGCAAGGCAAATGATGGGATGTATCAAGAGAAGCTTCGTCAGCCGCAAGCCTGAAGTCATAATGCCACTTTACAGAACCATGGTGAGACCTCATCTGGAGTACTGTGTGCAATTCTGGAGGCCACATTACCGTAAAGATGTGCTTCGAGCCGAGTCGGTCCAGCGGATGGCCACTAGAATGGTCTCCGGACTCAAGGGTCTCTCATACGAAGAAAGACTGGGCAAATTGCACCTCTATACTCTAGAGGAGCGCAGGGAAAGGGGAGACATGATTGAGACATTTAAATATGTCACAGGACGTGTCGAGGTGGAAGACGACATCTTCTTTCCCAAAGGACCCTCGGTCACAAGGGGGCACGCGCTCAAACTCAGAGGAGGGAACTTTAATGGTGACACCAGGAAGTACTTCTTCACAGAAAGGGTGGTGGATCACTGGAACAAACTCCCGGTGCAGGTGATCAAGGCCACCAGCGTGCTCGACTTTAAGAATAAATGGGACATCCACGTGGGATCACTACGAGGGTCGAGCTAAGAAACTAAGTCATCAGCACCCAGACTTAATGGGGTGGGTCAGTAGAGTGGGCAGACTTGATGGGCTGTAGCCCTTTTCTGCCGTCATCTTTCTATGTTTCTATGTTTCTATGTTTTCTGTATTCGCGGGTTCAGCAATTGCAGTTTCGATCATTTGTGGTTTTGGCTCCTCCCCCCAAATTACATCAGTTTGCATAGAGAAATCGCCGATTCCAAGTGTTTACAGAGCAAAATCGTCGATTCCCCGGCACTTTCTTCACCGTGTTTTGCCACTCCTTCAGAACAGGCCAGGTCTCCCGCCATGTTACTCACGGTTTCACCATATTCACGATGGTTTTTAATAGAAAACAGCAAACATATGAAAAAGTTATTTGCGGTTTTTATGTATTTGCGGGTCTGTTAATCACCTATCGCAGCGAATATTAAGGGAGAAGTGCATAGCCACATGGTTTGTGACAAGGCCACAGACCTAAACTAATGAGGTAGTACTCAGCAGAAGCATGCTTTGATAAAGTTACGAAAGTCTGCCCAGAAGCCCAAATTGACATACTAGAGGCTGCCTCCTAGCCATCTGGGTTCTAGGCACATACCTAGTTTGCGTATACCTTACTTCTGCCCTGGCTATAATTATCTGCAACAGAAACCTTCCATCCAGACTCCCCCTTGTCCAGGGTAGGCAAAGCCAATCCTCAAGTACACCAAACCAGATAGGTTTGCAAGACATATAGATATAGATCAGTGGTCTCAAACTGATGGCCCAGGGGCCACATGCGGCCCACCAGGTACAATTTTGAGGCCCTCAGTATGTTTATCATAATCACAAAAGTAAAATAAAACTTTTTCTTGATCATATGTCTCTTTAAGCTATAAATGAGAATATTATTATTATTAAAACTTAGCCAAGAGGAAAGATTTATAAATTTTTGTTTACCATAATTGTTTCCTCTTGTATTTCTTTTCCCAGCCTTTCCTCGTGTTTTATTATGTTTGTAAAGTTAGTTTTTAATGTTTTGTAAGGTTTAGTTCTGTGTTTTGCTGTCCCCTCAATTTTGTAATTTTACTGATATGTTCATCGCTTAGAATTTTGAATAAGCGATTAATCAAATTTATAATAAACCAGAGCGTTTTACCTCATGCAAAACTGTCATTCTTTAATAGACCTACAAATCCAAAAGGTGGCCCTGCAAAGGGTTTGAGTTGGAGACACTTCACATACAGTCTCTTAAACTAGATTTTCTTCTTCAATAATTTTTTATAATTGTTTCTAATCCTACAAGTTTATATCTTGGTGAGAAAAGCGGCACACTCACCCCTGAGATAGAAGGGAAGTCCAGAAACTAGATAGAAATTTTCCTACAGACCAAAGTGCCAGGTGCCAAGCGCTAATTCAGTGGGAGAACTAATTCAGAATGAATTTACCTACCTATTGATCAAGATGATTATGTGTAAGGCACAAATAGAGAAGCAATATAGCAAACACTGACCAAGGACCCAATGTCTACCCTATTAAAAAAGCTAGGGGGGGGCAGGGGGAACATGATATTAACAGAGCAAGAATCAAAAGGCAAACCAATAGGTATGTATGTGCAGGGGTTTCCAGATCCCTACTAGCTAGGACATTAAACAAAAGACCCCAGCATCAGTTGTGAACCTACAGAAAGGAAAGCAGGCTCTTAACACACCAATACTGGCTATTTTGACTGCCTGGGTCCCACACCCCAATACAATTAATGACTTCCAATAGCTAATAAGTCTAGTCAAGTTGGCTTGGGTAAGAGAGATACTGTGTGTAGCTTAATGAATGTGCATTAATAGGAAGACCATTTAAGCTCAGTAGGAAGACTATCAACCAAGATCATTCTACAAATGTTTCAAAGTGATTAGGTGCTAAACACAAACCACCTGGTTAAAACTAATGCACCCAGCACCCAAAGAGCCAACATCTATGACTTTCAAAACCATTCCTTTCATTGACTTAACCACCAACGCGATTTAATTCCTGAAGACAAACGGTTAATTTTGCAAGCATCTATTATTCTTCATCCTTGTTAATTCGTCATTTATTTCAAGAGCCCAACCACAGATATTTAGGGAAAGAAACCCCCGCCCTCGATAAAGAGGAGAAAGCTACAGACCACAGCAATCATACCCCCCCCCCCCCAAGAGCTCAACCAAAACCGAAGTCCATCCCGGCTCCCCACCGCCTATAGACTCACCTTTTTTTTCCTGTACCCAATTTTCCCACTTGGTCCCTCCACAAGCTCAGAGGCCGGCAGTTTTAAATCTCCCGCGGAGGCAGGGCTGTGACGTCAGTGGGCGCGGTCAATAGAAGATAAGCGCCGCCCCCATGTGCTTTTCCCTGACGTTCGGCTGGTCAGGGATCTGTAGTTATAGCCTGGCATGAACCCAGCAGTAGCTTTGAATAGAATGAAGTAGATTTATCTGCCTTTCCTCCCGCCCTCCATAGCCCAGGACATAATCTCATCCAATCCCCTCCCCCATAGCTTAGAAAGGAAGCCCAATCACCCCCTCCCCAACACAGAAAGTCTTAATCATTCTCATATCCTGATCCTACCCCCGACTCACCACCCACCATTATCTAGCACAGGAAGAAATCCCACTCTTATCTGACCCCCACTTCTATCCCATAGCATAGGAAATAATCTAATTATTTTATCTGACCCCTCTCCCCCCCCCCTAGTGTAGAAAGTAATTTCATTCTCTTATTTTGACTCCCCCCAGCACAGTAAGTATCCCCA
The DNA here is from genome assembly GCF_902459505.1 of Geotrypetes seraphini. Classification (NCBI taxonomy): domain Eukaryota; kingdom Metazoa; phylum Chordata; class Amphibia; order Gymnophiona; family Dermophiidae; genus Geotrypetes; species Geotrypetes seraphini. Next base: position 11,757,574 of record NC_047094.1, on the reverse strand, counting down.
TCTCTTATCCCAACCCCTCCATAACACAGGAAGTAATCCCATTTTTTTTTATCCTGCTCCCCATCCCTAAACCTTCAGAGATATCCAACATTCCTCCAAAGTTACCAACAGATCAGGCTTTTAAGCAATGAAGATTCACAAGATATATTTCCACTTAGTGATGCTGCTTTGGTCTAATTGTCATGTTTTGACTCTCTTGGAAACCATTATGGATCAGCTTTTGACAGCCCTGCATCAACTATTACAGGACATTAATTCCTTGCACTGATAAAGTGTGTTTCTGAATTCGAATTAACTGTCCCAAAACTGACCCAAGACAAATTTGGAACAACTGTCTTGTTGGTCATGCACAGAGGGTAGCCTTAAACCGTCATCCAGGTTGCTTTTCTTTATTTTGCCAATGGAATTTTCATGAAGAACAATAATCCTGACAGTGAACTAAAACCAAAAGCAAGTTCAAGGCGTCATTGTCTTAATCAAAGTGGGCTTTGTTTTGTCTTCTTGAGAGCTCCCCCTGCTGTGACTCTAAGGAAGAAATCAATAGACTGTACCCTATCAAGATGATAATTAACATGGTAAAGAATGCCAACCAAAGAGAATTATGGAAAAGAGAGCAAATGAAGCACGTGCTTCAGCTTAGACACATCTGCTGTCCTTTGCTGGCGGATTTTTTTTTTTTTTAATTTAAGACGATTCCTTTTCTTGTCAAAGATGGAAAATGTAAAAACAAGTCTGTTCAACCTGACAGGTTTCTACACCTGCTCTTGACAGTTTCATTAGACTTAAATGAAATAGAATGCACCTCTTTTTTTTTTTTTTAAACCAACCTTTAACCCTTTCAGGACCAAGGGACATATTTGTCCCATAACTTTAAAATCCTATAAATTTTGATTGGGATAGTCTACAGTTCTAAATTTGATATGTACGGATTCCATATGATACTGCCTTTATGTAAACAAACTGGTTCCGACATTCATTCATTAGCGTCATTGCCAGATTGACGAGAAGATTCACTTGCCACACTGTCCATAAGCCAGAAGTGTGATTTTTTTAAATAAAAATAATGATATTTCACAAAAAAAAATCAATTTTTTGGCATCTGCAAGCCCTTTTTACCATAAAAATGTCGTCAAAACCACAAAAATTGGCCTACGATCCTTATGGTCCTGAAAGGGTTAAAGCAATAGTTTATTTCCCCTTCTGATCATCTTAAAGCCATATGCAAATGATACAATGGCAAATTTAATTCTGCTTAAGGGCAGTATTTGAGAACCATCATACCACTGACAATATAATTCACAACTACAGTATATTATAAATAGACCAGTGGAGAACAGTATATTTTTATGTTCAAATAAACTATTTTGTTCATAAATAACCCGATGAATTCTGTTACAAGCTGGTCTCTCTGTGTTAGCTCTCTGGGACAGGAACACCGTAATCTCTTCCCTTGTCCACAGATGAGGCAGGAGACTAGTATGTTATTTATAAGATTTAGGGGTCCTTTAATTAAGCTGTGCTAACTGATGTAGGAGCTAGATTCACTAAGCAAGCCAATCGGGTACCAATCGGTTTGAGAGCCCTTTGCGACACGATTTCCCTCCGACCCAATCCGTGCATGCAAATGAGGGGAATCGGCATGCAAAGCAGGAAGGATGCGATTCACTAAACTTACCAGCTGGCTGACCAATCAAAAAACTAACAACTGGTGAGGACCAGTCGCTTGTGCTAAAACTCTGCTCTCTGCCCCGATTCTCCTGCTCTAGCTGCCCTGCGCTCTGCTCTCTGCCCTGATTCTCCTGCTCTGGCCACCCTGCTCTTTGCTTTCTGCCCCAACTTACCTGCCCTTCCCTCAGTGCGAGCCTGTGGTTTTAACCCACGGGTTTAAAGCGGGTTAAAACCAATAGATCGCAAAGGCAACGCGAGTCGATCGCGTTGCCTATGCGATCTTTTACTTCCTGCTGCTTCCCCAAGCCAGGCCTGGCACGTACAAGCGCCGGACTTACAAAATCTCACCTCCGACGTCAATTCTGATGTTGGAGAGAAAGTTCTGGGCCAGCCAATCGCTGCCTGGCTGGCCCAGAACTTCCTCCCCAACATTAGAATTGACAGAGGTGAAGTCTTGTGGGCCCGGCACTTGTACGTGCCAGGCCTAGCTCAGGGAAGCAGCAGGGAGAAATCGCGTTGGTGGCTTGGGGTGGGGGTAGGGAAAGAATCGGGGAAGTGGAGAAATCGGCTTGATGGCTTGGGGGGGGGGCAGGGGGAGAGAGAAAGAAAGGCAGAAATAACGAGGGGGCGAGGGAGAGAGAAAGAAAGGCAAAGAAAGAAATATTGGCTTTACAGAAAAGGAAGTGCAACCAGAGACTCATGAAATCACCAGACAAAAAGGTAGGAAAAATGATTTTATTTTCAATTTAGTGATCAAAATGTGTCCATTTTGAGAATTTATATCTGCTGTCTATATTTTGCACTATGGCCCCCTTTTACTAAACTGCAATAGCGGTTTTTAGCGTAGGGAGCCCATGAGCATCGAGAGCAGTGCAGAGCATTCAGTGCTATCGCGGTTTAAGAAAAGGGGAGGGGGTATATTTGTCTATTTTTGTATAGTTGTTACTGAGGTGACATTGCATATTTTAAAGTCATGTGCCTTGACCTCTGATAAAACCCCCGAATGCAAATGATAATTAACATTTTCTCTGCGTACAGTGTGCTTTGTGTTTTTTTTTTTTAATTTTATTGTTGGTAGATCATTTTGACTTGGTCATTTTAAAAGTATCTCGCAAGCCCAAAAAGTGTGGGCACCCCTGATCTATAGTCTAGGAAGATGGTCTGCGCATGCTCAAGGATTGGTCTCCAGCGATCCGTGCGGTTGGGGGGGGGGGGCGTGCCAACGATCACCCCATTTGCATGCAGGCCTTTAGTGAATTTGTCGGGCACGGATCAGACACGGAAAGGAGATTAGTGCGCACTAAAGATTAACGCGTGCTAAATGCTAAGGCATCCATTATATTTTATGGGCATCTTAGTATTTAGCGCGTGATAATCTTTAGTGCGCAATAAATCGGTTAGCACACCTTAATAAAAAGACCCCCCTTATTTACAACTGTAAGTGGATGCTTCACCATGGGCTTCTAATTAGCAACGATCAAATAGTTCAACTTTGCCCAGTGCAGTTACAAACAGGTAATAAAGTTCCCTAATCACTGATGTTCTAACCCACAACAAAATCCCAAAAGGTTCCGCAGTAGTAAAAGGGAATCCAAAAAAGGCAGAAACTGTGCAATACAATGGCTGAGATGAAATATTTACTGGAGACATGTATCAGCCCTCCCTGATTGCGCATGCGCGACCCCGAGCCTACCCCCCCCCCCAAAGGCGCACGCGGCGTCTCGAAAGTTTCCCGCCCTCTCGCCAGGAGCGCACGCCCCCACCGCTTTCTCCGCCTCCCTCGCCCTGCGCACGCGCCTTCGGGGAGGAGGAGGAGGAGGAGGAGGCCCGCGAGAGGCCGCCAGGGCGCAGGCGCCGCTCCCATTTCCTGGATTCCTTGTCATTCGCTGCCCGCTCGCCGCCGTTGCTCTCGTGCGCGCTCGGAGCGAATTCGCGTCGACTGACCAGAGTCCGCGAATTCAGGTCCGCCCTGGGCTTCGCCGCTTTCGCTTCCGCCCGGCAGGTGAGTCGAGGGAAGGGGGCGGCTCTCGGCTTGATTTTCTTCCCAGCCCGCGTTGGCGGGAACCGGCGCGAGGGCAGCGGGGAACGCTGAGCGCTAGGCCGTTAACGCTCCCTTTCGGGGGAGACCGTTGCCGGTTTGGCGGGTGGCACCTGGACCCTGAGCCGGATTGTTTTCGGGACTTGCCGGGGGAGGGGGCGGAATCTGGGCTGCCAGCACGGGGAGTCGCCCTAAAGCAGTGGTTCAATCTCTAACCCTTTGCAGGGCCACATTTTGGATTTGGAGGTCCTTGGAGGGCCAAAGAAAAAAGTGTTAATGTCTTATTAAAGAAATGACAATTTTGTATTAGATAAAACTCTTTATAGTTTATAAATCTTTCCTTTTGGCCAAGTCTTAACAATAATATTGTCATTTATAGCTAAAGAGACTTATGATCAAGAAACGGTTTCTTTTTACTTTTGTGATTATGATAAACATACCGAGGGCCTCAAAATAGTATCTGGCGGGCAACATGTGGCCCCTGGGCCACGAGTTTGAAACCACTGCCTTAACTGTATCCATTTGTCAAATAGTAGTGGAAGAAACCGGTATATGTGAAATCAGTTGTTTTAGTAAGTATGAGTATGCCTCAGCTCATAACCATGTTTTATATGCTCCTCTATTCATTTCACGTGCTTTTAAATATGAAAAAAATATTTAAAAGCACGTAAAATGAATAGAGGAGCATATAAAACATGGTTATGAGCAGCCAATGATGAAGCGCCACATAATTCTCTCCGCAGTCAAGAGATAGTACAGTGGTGGGGCTGAGGCATACTCATACTTACTAAAACAACTGATTTCACATATACCGGTTTCTTCCACTACTATTTGACATTGATATTTGATCCCGGTAAAACATTAACTATTACATTTGCCATATTTTCTTGGAGGTTAACTGTATCCATACATCCTGTTTACCAACCTCATCAGTGATGTCACAATGGCTTGTGACCGCGAATAGGGAAATACCGTGAATATCCGGCTCTGACCCACCCTCGCCTCCCTCTCGCCTTCCCCCAGCATCCCGGCCTTACCTGGTGGTCTAGCGGGCTTTCGGGGCAGGAGCGATCTTCCTACGCTCCTGCCCCGTGGAGATCGCCAATAGGAAATGGCTGTGGGGAGTTCCCGTAGTCTCTCGAGACTACAACGGGAACCCCCTACAGCCATTTCCTATTGGCAATCTACATGGGGCAGGAGCGTAGGAAGATCCTGCTCCTGCCCCGAAAGCCCACTAGACCACCAGGTAAGGTCGGGATGTCAGGGGAAAGCAAAAATATGGGTTTGTTTTTTTCCCCCCTCCCCCACCCCCCAAAAAAATCACAATTATGTGAAATCGCGAGTGCGAAAACCGCGAATGGGGAGGGGGAAGTGTATTACAAAAAACACAATCAAAAGAGATGAAAAGAACTCCATTATATAACAGCAAGACCTCGACCATTCACACAGGCCCATTATCATACCAACACACAGATTTCATTAATACATTGATGTAGAGTTGTAGACAATACAAAATGACATAACTAACACCAGCTAATATTGTGAAATGAGTAGACAGACAACAGGGATCGCTTGCTCTGCAGCTATGCTTATCATTTTTGGTGTATATGAAAACAGGTTGTAATTTGTTAATGATTTGCTTCATTTTGTCTTACATATTGGTTTTATTGCACCACTAGTTCAAAGAACTCATTACAGAATGACAGATGGGTAGGGCCGCTGCAAGTGTATTTGCTGGCCCGACTACCCATGGCCCTACTTTGCTGTATTGACATTGGTTCCTGTTGAAGTGGTTTCTTGCCGGGGCAGGGCATTGACCATTTTCATGCCATTGACTGCCTCACCGACGCGTCCCATGCCACTTTCTCCTTGCTAGCCACATCATTAACATTTCCCACAAGCTATTTGTAAGCTGGACTGCCTGGACAACGTTCAGGCTGCACATATCATTCATGGCAATGAAACAGGCAAACTGGTCCAGCACATAACTACCTTTATTTATAGGAGGATGATGAAAGAGAAAGCAGTCTTTGACTGTTTATCAAATATCAGTCAGTTGTGGGTTTTGTGAGTAAAATTGTAATCCATATTTATACTCTGTGAGCAGACTTCTTCCAAATTCTTTTCATTTTAAGGTGGGGGAAAAACACCCCCCTCAGAACTCCTTAATTTCCAGCATGTACCACCTCAGCAGTTTTTCTGTCTCCTTTGTAAAGGATGTAGCCTTTTCCCCACAATATCTGTAATCTTAATATAATTTGTGCTGCAGATTTATAAAATTTGTCATTCTGTTTGCTAACTAGCCATTGTGGATCAGATTCTATAAACGGCTTTTAAAAATGGTGCTGGTCACATGTCAATCACGCTTAGGTGCCGTTTACAGAATCGCGCCTTACGGCACCTATCACAAAACAGGCACTGGTAATGTAGGCCAGAATCGAGCCTAACAGCACCTATCTCCATCTCCACCCCCCCAAACACGCCCATTTCATGCTATAAACACCTACCATTTATAGAATTGGGTAGACGCCATTAGATTTCTTTCCAGTTATGAACTTGTTAAAGCTCTTAATGTAGGCACCAATATAGGTGCCTAGTAGCACCTAACATAAGCATCCTTTATAGAATAATCGGGCCCTAAGTGTTTGTATCCCTGCCTTTCTGTTCTTACAGATAATTCAGTCTGTCCCAGTTCTTCACTAGTTTACAATGTTTTTTGCCTTTCTGAAAGGTTATTTTCTTAGAAGTATTTATGCCAGTCTCTTAGACCAACCAGAAACCAAAACATCTTTACGTACCCAAAGATCACAGGCTGCAAATACAAATCCTTTTTGGACAGGACCTTCATATTCCAAGCAGGCAGACAACAGTCCTGGCTGGACAACTACATAAATAGAGTCAGTCTGACCTATGGCACATTCCGAAAATCAATTAAAATCATTCTGTTAGACAAATTCATCTCCTAAACAGAAGCCTCTCCACTCCCAATGATATATTCCCCCTCTCTCTACCTCAATGTAATTTGCTGTCCCCTACATATTACTTATGTAACCCCGACTTCTTGCTTCCTGTAATTTGCTGATTGTCCAGCCTTCTTAGAATGTGAACCGCCTAGAAGTCTTTTGACTATGGTGGTATAGAAGAATAAAGTTATTATTATTATTATTATTAATTGTGGATGGTATAAATTGATTTGTACTGAATTTTTCATTATCTGCCATCACTTATTGGATTCTGTGATAAAGATCTAATGTGGTTAGGGTTGTAACTGTTGCTGTTGAGACAAGCAAGCCAGTGTTAAGCAATGAATTTTGCATGTCCATAGCACTTGTGTACCTTATTTTCAAGTTTAAACTATATTTAATGTGCTACCTTTAGGTGCATTTCAGGAGAATTCCTAGTTGTCTTCTGATTTAGAATCTGGTGTCTGCCTGTTCTTGTCAAATCACATATTGCCTCTTCCCCAGGGATAAGGGGCTAGGGAAGTTTTGTCTACATAACTGATTTCTGGCAGGAGTGCTGGCACCTTTGTAAGAAATGCAATAAATGTGCTGTTACCATGTCCAACATGATCCAACTGAATATGTATTCAGTAGGTTTTTGTGTATTTTATGTTAGAACTGTATAATATATCAACTCACTGTTTGCAGCCTTGGATCAGTATTTCAGTTTGCTCTGCATTGATTTCCTTTTACTCTGCTCTTTCATGGCATGCTTTGAGAGGAGAAAAAGCTCAATTATTAATTTGCTCAACTGTTCTGTTTTATAAAATTCTTGTTTATTAACCTGCTGTTGTGCTTTTTTAATGCATGCCTCTTGTTCTTATGTTCTTGATTGTAAACTGTGTATTACCGGTAGTTGTGAATCATTGCAAAATCCTTTGAAAATTAATTTAACGTTGTAAGATCATGCTTGAACTATTTCTACTATTCAGTCCAGAGTATAAACGGAGTATGGTTTGTCCTTCTAAAATAGAAATACAGAAAAAAAATGAAAGCAAATGAAGACCATATGGTCTGTCTAGTCTGCCTAACTATGCCATTTACTATCTCTTCCTCTCCATTAGAGATCTAAAATACTTGTCACATTCTTCCTTGAATTCAGATATGCTTTTTGTCTCCATCACTTCCACCAGGAGTCTGTTCTACGCATTCACCACCCTTTCCATGAAAAAGTATTTTCTCGGGTTACTTCCGAATCTGGCCCCTTTCACCTTCATCATATGCCCCCTCATTCCAGAGTTTCCTTTCAATTGAAATGCAGCCATAATTCAGTCACAGCACTAATCCTAAACTCTGGAAAATAATATTTTTGAGTTCAGCAAATCATATGTTGAGCAATATTGTGAAGAGCTGTTGGATAGGTTTGCCTCTTTGCAGGCAATCCCAAAATCAGCAATAGAGCAGACAGCCTGGAAGATTTGAATAACATGAGAAGGGTCATAACAGCTCAAAGAATAGTCTGGAATTTGGCAGCTAAGATTTAATGTGAAAAAAAAATGCAGGGTCGTGCATTTGAACTGCAAACACTGAAGGGGAGCAGTGCAGTATAGGGGTGAAGTACTTCTGTGTATATTAAAAAAAAAGCAGGACCTGGGGTTATTGCATCAAACGATGTTAAGATGGACAAGTGGGTAGAAAAGGTGACCACAAAAGACAAAAGGATGTTTGTTTGAGTGCATAGGGAGGGGAATGACCAGCAGAAAAAAGGAGTTAGTAGTTCCTCTGGACAAGAGATCCCATTTAGAATTGTGTGTAATTCTGGAGACCACACCTTTAAAAAGATAAAAACAGGATGGAGTTGTTCTTTACCATAAAGTATATGGAGACTGACTTAAAGATCTCAATATATATACATTAGAAGAAAAGCAGGAGAGGGATGAAATTATATGACATTTATCAGGCACATGGGATCTCTTAAGGAGAAGAGGAGACAGTGAATGAATGCCCACATGGAAAAAATGAATACGGAGAAAGTCGCTTTCAATTGAAAAAAAGCTCTGGAATGAGAGTATAGGATAAAGGTGGCAGGGGATGGACTCGGGAGTAATTTAAGGAAATATTTCTTTACAGAAAGGGTAGTGGAATAATGAAACAGCTTCTCAATAGAGGTAGTGAAGATGGGTACAGTATCTAAATTCAAAGAAAGGGTGAGGCAAGAACATAGGGCCTCTAAGGAAGAGGAAGGTATTGTAGAACACTGCCTTAATTTTCTCTTTTTCTGTTACATTGGCTTTCTTTGTTCATTTTGTGTGCTTGAATTTCAACCTTGTTTAGCATGAGGGTGGGGATGTATGCTAACAGTATCAACCATAAATGGTTATGTTGTAATCTTTTAAAATGACATGGGCGTGAGCCTCTTGGAATGACATCATTGGTTGCACTTGATTATATGCTTGCAAGAACAAAAATAAATATACCAAACACATTTTTGTGGGAAACCAAATGCCAATTGATACTTGGCAATAAATAGGAAAGACTAAAAAAAGAGACGGATCTGGTAAACTAAGACAGAATTCGATTTTACATGCTGAACCTACTGGAAGTGTGGCTCACTTTCAGTCTATTGTTGGAGATTCATCATTGCTCTTTCTGCCTTTATTTGTCTTGCCTTTGGGTCTGGTGAATTTTTCTTTATAGGTTTGAAATGACAGACTTCTTTCAATTGTTCCAGGAACCATATTATTTCTGACAGATCCATTATACGCTTTAATTCGAAGAAATAATGCCAGACTTCACAACTAGTGCAACTGTTAACTTTACTTACTCTCTGGTGGATTTTTAAATGCTAATACAGCCTTATTAAAATCTTTCTAGCTATTTTCCTTCTGAAAACACTACGGAAGTCAGTTGCTCAGAATGTCCTTGCATCAGTTCTTACTTGAGCCAATCACCTGCCATGCCTGGAACCGAGATCGTACCCGTAAGTATCTAGCCTTTTGGTAAACTTTTATAATTTAGTAGTAGACAGATTGATAATAGACATGAATTCTGTACATAATCTGTAGGTTTGATCCACTTTAGAAATACACAAAACAGAAGTCTCATTTTTGAAGGCAGATTCCTTAGAACAGTGGGTTTGATCTCAGTCCTTAGGATGCATCTCGCCAGTCAGGTTTTCAAGAGAGCCTCAATAAATTATGTATAACATAGATTTTCAGAACATTTAGATCTTTCATGTGTATTTGTTGTGGGTATCTTGAAAAGCAAACTTTGCAGTTATGTTCTCAGGACTGGGTTGTGGACAGTGCCTTAGGGTATAACAGAATGCTGTATTGATCAGGGGGTTCATTCAGCCTGCTCATCTAGAACATAGATGAATACAGAGCTCTTCATTAATCTGGTTTTGGTTTGTAAAATATCTTTTGGGGGAACAATATGTAGAGGTTGGGGAGTTCTTGTGCTATACTAGCACTGTTTGGACTGTAGGTATATAAAATATTTGGATTTCTCTATCTTTTTTTTAATATGTCAGAGATTGCTATCAGTCCCAACAACCATGAAGTTCACATCTACAAAAAGAGTGGGAACCAGTGGGTGAAAGCCCATGAGCTGAAAGAACACAATGGCCACATTACAGGTAAGGAAAGAGGAGCATAGCTTGGAAGGTCTACAAGGAATCTGAAGGGAATGGGGGTAGTCTTGTGAAGTTCTCTTATCTTGTAAGCTGTTGGTTTTTTTACGAAGAAAGCTGCATGGTTTTACCATGGTAACGGGAAATTTTGAAGAAGCATGTACAAATTCTGACTGGTAAGGAGCATACAAATAACCTAATAGCAAGAGCCCTTTGTTCTTTTAAGAATCTAACAATTTTATAAATTTCTAAGTAAAATAAGTCAGCTTGTATACCGGGATAACTGGCATAGTTTTTTTTAGCAGTGTTCTATTAAAAGCACTCATTTCTACAGGCTTCCAAATACAGGCATTAAACCACCTACTGATGTTTCACACCAGACAGAAATGGTGTTACTTTGTGAAGCACAGAAATGAATTGTATTGTAGAAATGAGTCGGATAGTTATAGAAAATTCAGGCTTTGCAGCAGATTGCTAGAGGTGCGTGATTGACGTCTCTCCTGCTGTCCCAAGATGTAAAAAGAAAGTCACATGACTCACTAGTTTGCCTGTGCCAATGTAACCTTTAGAAATGGCAATCGCACTAACATATTTGCATTTCTAAGGCAGCGGCTGGAGCTGAAGGAATGTGAGGGTGCTAAGGGAAAGGCAAAAATCAGTAGAAGAAAGGACGTGAATGCCATTGTGCCACTCAAGCAGCCAAACTAGACAACCAAATCGCCAATCTACTGACGGCATCCCTCAACTACAAGACTTTTAGAAAAGAAATAAAGACCATACTCTTCAAGAAAACTCTGAAAAAAGAAATAATACCGCAAGTCTCAAACTCCACCTCTCACTAAAACCAACTACCCCAAACAAATAACCTTACCCATTTCTCATTCTTTTTGAAAATGACCAATTTTTTTTTTTTTTTTGGTAAGTTCTTGTTGTAATACATCTTGGATAATTCTTTTGTAATCCGCCTTGAACTGCAAGGTAATGGCGGAATAGAAATCCCTAATGTAATGTAATGAATGTTTATCCAGTAGAGGAGGCTATTCCTCTGAAGAAGTATCCATAGACTGGCTAATGAACTGCCATATTGGTATGGGGTCTACATCAAAAGCCCTCTGAGATGGGACTGAAAGATCTAGAGGAGAGATGAGGAATATAAAATGCACAGATTCAAATATTTGAAAGGTGGTAGAAATGTGCAGGTAGCATGGCTTTTTCAGTAGAAAGGTATTTCTAGAATAAAGGATCATGAAATGAGGTTCCAAGGGAGTACAGTTAGGATAAATGTCAGGAAATGCAGGCTATACAAGGAAGCTGGGAGGCTTGGAGTACAACTGTGGTTGTTCAGATTATAGATCTTGGATCTGGATATGGGAAGGAGTAGTCCTGGATACCTAAGAAGGAACAGGTTGAGAGAGAGAGAGTTTGGCTTTATATCTGGCCTTTTAGCAGTGAGGAGAAGTAACTAGGTCAACTGAATAGGCTCTAAAAGATTCTCTGTTATTATTGGCAACATTACGGTATTGAATAGATAGGATTATCCCAGGACAAGCAGGCAGCATATTCTTGACTGATGGGTGACGGCACCGACGGAGCCCCGGTACTGACAATTTTAGAGTGATTGCACTCTAAGAACTTGGAAAGTTCTAGCAGGCCGCACCGCGCACGTGCGAGTGCCTTCCCGCTCGACAGAGGCGCGCAGTCCCCAGTTTCTTAGTTTCCGCGGAGCTAAGAAGACGCACTTTCAATGGCTGTTGAAATTTTTTCCACAAACGCCTTCCCGCTCGCGTAAACCTTTTCGGTATTTTATTCCTTTTTTTCTTATTTTCTTTTTAAAAAAAAAAAAAGAAGAATTTTCTTTTCTTTTTTTCTCATTTTTTCGGGTTCGCCCCGGCGTGGCCTGCTGCCACCATCGAGGCCTCGGCCTTCGATTTGACAGAAGCCGTTTTTACGTTCATGCCCCCCCAACCCGGTTTTAAGAAGTGCCAGCGGTGCGCGAGGCCCATTTCTCTTACCGACCCGCACAACTGGTGCTTACAGTGCCTCGGTCCTGACCATCGAGCGTCCACCTGCACCCGCTGTGCCACTCTGAAAAAGAGAACTCTAAAAAACCGCCAGATTCAACAGCGGTTGTTGTTTGGTACCGAGATGTCGGATTCGGCGGCACCGACCCCGACTTCAGCCCCGACGCAGTCGGCACCTACCTCATCGACACCGCGCCGGCATCGCTTTCCTCAGGTAAGCCGGCTAAGAAGCCTTCCCCGCTGGAGCGCCCTCCGGTCTCAGTGGCAGCGAGCCCAATCCTGCCGACCTCGAGGCGCCCGCGGAAGCGCTCCGCTCAGATTGAGGTTAGCCCCTCGACCTCGGGTTCCTCTTCGGAGTGTAGAGGGCACCAAAGGTACCGCAGAAGAAAAAAGCGGTACCGATGCCTTCGCTGGACGAGCGAATTGCCGCCGTCCTGCAAGTACAGCTTAAAGAGCAATTGCAGTAGCTCCTGCCTGCTCTTCTGACACCGAGCCTTCCAGTCCCGGTCCGGTCTGAGCTACCGGTACCGGCAGTGGATCAGCCTCTTTTATCGGTATCCACTTTGTCGGTACCGGTACATACAGCTTCCTCGGTGTCCATGCCAATTTTAGCGCCGGAACCAAGGTCTTTACACCAGGCGGTGCAAACTTCGGCACCGGCACACCCGATAACATCTCCCGGTACCGTTTCTCAGAGGTCTGGTAAGTCGACTCACAAAACTCGACACCTAGAACCCTCCACACCGGAGTCACGGGACCGTAGCTTTCAAGTGAGGGACCCTGATCTGTGGGGTGATTCAGAGGAGCCTTTCCTCTCTGAGGGAGAGTGTTTGTCAGGGGACGAGGATCCTTCTGGTTTAGATCCGTCCTCCAAACCTGATGCAACTTCTTTCACCTCTTTTCTCAAAGAGATGTGCGACTCTCTCTCTATTCCCTTGGAGGCTGAATCCAAAAAATCTAAGGCATTTCTCGATGCATTGGACTTTGACCAGCCTCCAAGGGAATTATTAAAATTGCCTCTCCATGATATTTTGCGAGAGACTTTCTATAAAAATCTAGAGACACCTTTGACCATTCCAGGAGCTCCTCGCAAACTGGACTCCTTATATAAGGTCATACCTATTCCTGGCTTTGACAAACCGCAACTCCCCCATGAGTCTTTACTGGTGGAATCTACTTTAAAGAAATCCACGGGGGCTAGTGTGTATGCCTCTGTCCCTCCTGGCAGAGAAGGTAAGGCCATGGATAAGTTTGGCAAACGGTTGTATCAGAATGCGATGCTAGCTAATAGATCTGGGAACTATGCTTTCCATTTTTCGTTCTACCTTAAGCATCTCATTCAAACTTTGTCAACTTTTGAGAAATACCTCCCTGACCGTAAAAGATCTGCCTTTCGCCAAACTTCTTCATCGCTCTTACAACTTCGTAAGTTCATGGTCAGATCAATCTATGATACCTTTGAGCTGACCTCTAGGGCCACGGCTATGTCAGTGGGCATGCGGCGACTGGCCTGGCTTAGAGTTTCAGAAATCGATGTCAATCACCAAGATCGCCTGGCCAATGCACCTTGCTTGGAGGATGAGCTGTTTGGAGAATCCATGGACTCCACTACCCAAAAGCTCTCAGCTCATGAGACTCGGTGGGACACTCTCCTTAAAACGAAAAAGAAAACCCCACCTACCAGGCCTTTTCGCCACCAGTCGGCCTACCAGCGTAGATTTGTGGCTCGTCCTTTACCACAGGCCACACAACAACCCAGGCGTCAGAGGCAAGCTGCTAGACCAGCACAGCAGCAACAACAGGTGAAGCCTCCCCCTTCACAAAAATCTACTCAACCCTTTTGACTTAGTTCTCCAGGACATAGCCAATCTTCCTCCTTCTGCCCACCTTCCGCAGCCCATAGGAGGACGCCTTACTCTTTTCATAAGCCGTTGGGAAACCATCACCTCGGATCAGTGGGTCCTCAACATCATCCGCCACGGCTACTCTCTCAACTTTCAGACACTTCCTGCCCAAAGTCTGCCAAAAGAGTCTGCTTTGAACACTCCTCAGGTTTCACTCCTTCTTCAGGAGGTTCAATCCCTCCTCCTTCTGAACGCCATAGAGGAAGTTCCTCTAGATCAAAAGGGGCAGGGATTCTACTCCCGTTATTTTCTAGTCTCCAAAAAAACAGGAGATCTCAGACCCATTTTAGATCTTCGCGATCTCAACAAATACTTGGTCAAAGAGAAATTCAGAATGCTCTCTCTAGCCACTCTTTACCCTCTTCTCAATCAAGGCGACTGGCTATGTTCCCTCGATCTCAAAGAAGCATACACTCACATACCGGTCAATCTGGCTTCCAGACAGTACCTACGCTTCATGATCACTCGTTGTCATTACCAGTACAAGGTGCTACCCTTCGGTCTTGCCTCCTCTCCAAGAGTGTTTACCAAATGTCTGATTGTGGTGGCTGCTTTTCTACGTTCCCACCACCTTCAGGTGTTTCCTTACCTAGACGATTGGTTGATAAAGGCCAATTCATCTCAGACAGTACTACAGGCCACCAACCAGACCATCCTGTTTCTACGTTTGCTGGGGTTCGAGATCAATCTACCCAAATCTCATCTCATCCCCACTCAGAGACTTCAATTCATTGGAGCAGTCTTGGACACAGTCCTCATGAGAGCGTTCCTGCCCTCCAACCGTCTTCAAACACTTCAATCTCTATGTCAGCAGGTGCTTCCACAACGTTCCATCTCTGCCAAGCAAATGATGATACTCTTGGGCCACATGGCCTCCACAGTTCATGTCACACCCCTCGCACGTCTTCACCTGCGCACTCCTCAATGGACCCTAGCTACCCAGTGGTCCCAAGCGACGGATCCTTGCTCACGACACATATCTGTGACATCATCTCTTCGTCAGTCTCTACAATGGTGGTTGATATCCTCAAATCTCTCCAGAGGTCTTCTGTTCCATCTACCTCCTCATCAACTTGTCATCACCACCGATGCCTCCCCTTATGCCTGGGGAGCTCATTTGAACGAGTTCCAAACTCAAGGACTTTGGACAGCTCAGGAAATGAAGCATCACATCAATTTCCTGGAACTCAGAGCAATGTTTTATGCCCTCAAAGCCTTCCAGCATCTTCTCTTTCCTCAAGTCCTCCTGCTGTGCACAGACAATCAAGTTGCGATGTACTACATCAACAAGCAGGGTGGGACAGGCTCTCGCCTCTTGTGCCAAGAAGCCCAGAAGATTTGGGCTTGGGCCACAGATCATCATCTATTCCTGAAAGCTATCTACATTCAGGGAGAACAGAATTCCTTGGCGGACAAGCTCAGCAGAATTCTCCAGCCTCACGAGTGGACACTCGATCCTTTAACTCTGCAGTCCATCTTCGCTCAGTGGGGCACTCCTCAGATAGACCTCTTTGCAGCTCCTCACAATCACCAGCTGCCCCTATTCTGCTCCAGACTCTACTCTCCTCACCGTCTGGCAGCGGATGCATTTCTCCTCGATTGGTCCAATCTGTTCCTGTACGCTTTCCCTCCCCTGCCTCTCATGTTAAGAACCTTATTCAAGCTCAAGAGGGAACGAGCCACCATGATTCTGATTGCTCCACGGTGGCCCAGGCAACATTGGTTCTCCCTTCTACTTCAACTCAGTTCCAGGGAACCCTTTCTTCTTCCACTGTTTCCTTCGCTGCTTACACAACTTCAGGAGACCCTTCTACATCCCAACCTCCAGTCTCTGCACCTGACAGCTTGGTATCTCTCGGGCTGACTTCGACTGATACTCTTTTGTCTCAGCCCGTTCGCTCCATTCTGGACGCATCCAAGAAACCGGCCACTCTGCAATGTTACCATCAGAAGTGGACTCGATTTTCTTCCTGGTGTCTTCTTCATCATTTTGATCCCACTTCCCTCGCAGTGGAGACGTTGTTGGATTATCTTCTTTCTTTGTCTGACTCTGGCCTCAAGTCTACTTCCATCAGAGTCCACCTCAGTGCTATTGCGGCTTTTCATGAGCCAGTTCATGGAAAACTCCTCTCAGCTCATCCCTTGGTGTCCAGATTCATGCGGGGTCTTTTCAATGTGAAACCACCTCTTAAAGCCCCTCCTGTTATCTGGGATCTCAATGTAGTTCTTTCCGCCTTAATGAAGCCTCCATTTGAACCTTTGGCTACCGCTTCTTTCAAGTTTCTCTCTTGGAAGGTACTTTTCCTTATTGCTCTTACCTCTGCCAGGAGGGTCAGTGAGCTACATGCACTAGTTGCAGATCCATCTTTTACTGTCTTTCATCATGACAAGGTGGTTCTGCGTACACATCCAAAGTTTCTCCCTAAGGTTGTCTCTGAATTCCATCTCAACCAATCTATTGTTCTGCCTGTCTTCTTTCCGAAGCCTCACTTGCATTCTGGAGAACAGGCTCTGCATACTTTGGACTGTAAGCGGGCTCTAGCTTACTATTTAGAGCGTACTAAGCCCCACAGATCATCTCCCCAACTCTTTCTGTCCTTTGATCTGAATAAATTAGGACGTCCTGTTACTAAACGTACGTTGTCAAATTGTCTTGCAGCGTGCATTTCATTTTGTTATGCTCAGTCCGGACTGACACTGGAAGGTTCTGTCACGGCCCATAGAGTTAGAGCTATGGCAGCATCTGTGGCTTTCCTCCGTTCCACGCCTATTGAGGAAATCTGCAAGGCTGCTACATGGTCCTCAGTTCACACTTTTACATCTCACTATTGTCTGGATGCATTCTCCAGACGGGATGGACACTTCGGCCAATCTGTTTTGCAAAATTTGTTTTCCTAATGGCCAACCTTCCCTCCATCCCTCTTTTTGTTAGCTTGGAGGTCACCCATCAGTCAAGAATATGCTGCCTGCTTGTCCTGGGATAAAGCACAGTTACTTACCGTAACAGGTGTTATCCAGGGACAGCAGGCAGATATTCTTGCGTCCCACCCACCTCCCTGGGTTGGCTTCTTAGCTGGCTTATCCTAACTGGGGACCGCGCACCTCTGTCGGGCGGGAAGGCACTCGCGCGTGCACGGTGCGGCCTGCTAGAACTTTCCAAGTTCTTAGAGTGCAATCACTCTAAAATTGTCCGTACCAGGGCTCCGTTGGTGCCGTCACCCATCAGTCAAGAATATCTGCCTGCTGTCCCTGGATAACACCTGTTACGGTAAGTAACTGTGCTTTCTGCCTTGATGGTGGCCAATCCAAGTCGCAGGATGCTGGACTTTGATGGCCCTTTATTCTGAGCCAGTTGAGGGCATTTAATGATTCAAATGATATACTCGTATTCTGTCTGCTCAGTGTATTGCATAGATGTGGTGTTTGTGGTGCTATTAATCTTAGAGGTTACAAGTGACATTTATTCTTGGAGTCGCAGGTGTTTATTGGCTGTTGAATGACTGTGCTGCTCTGTTCAGGTCCCAGTTTTACAGCTGTTGCTGAGGAAAATAGTGGGTTGGACTTTTCTCCTTGTGATTGTAGTATAGAAATTCCTATCTCCTTTTTAAGGCAAAATTTAGCTCTATCACTGCAAGTGAATGTTTGGCTTGTGGAACTAGAAGAATAACCTAAATATAAGACAGCAAAATCTTTACTGGTATGCACTAACAGGAATTTAAATTATTTCTAACCCACCTTTACTATAAGATTGTTAAAGCACAGTAAGAGCTCTTAGGTGGCAGTGAGCCATACTCTCCCATTCAAAAACTCCTAGTAAAACGTATCCCAGTATAAAATAAACCATTGCTTCTACCCTGTTAAGAACTCCTAATATGCCATAAGAACATAATCTGTATTCTTTCATAAGAACATAAGAAGTTGCCTCCGCTGAGGTAGACCAGAGGTCCATCTTGCCCAGCGGTCCGCTCCCGCGGCGGCCCATCAGGCCTAATTGCCTGTACAGTGTCCCTGACTGATTTTGTAACTGCCTCTAATTCTCTAATCCTATCCCAGTTTGTTTAAAAGAACCATAGCCTATCCATTATTTGCCTCCCTTTTAAATTTATTTATTTATTTATTTGTATTTAATTATTTATATACCACTTATATCCTAAGTGGTTTACATTCAGGTACTTTATCATATTTCCCTATCTGTCCCGATGGGCTCAAACTCTTTTTAGTGTACCTGGGGCAATGAGGGGATTAAGTGACTTGCCCAAGGTCACAAGGAGCAGCGAGAGATCTGAACTCACAGCCTCAGGTTGCTGAGGCTGTAGCTCTAACTCCTGCTCCACACACTCCCACAAACATAGTGGGTTTTCATCTATACGTCCAGGTTGTATTTTATTTTTAAAAGCAGTGGTTTTATACTGCTAGAGTCTAAGAAACTCCAGGTTACAAAAGTTTGCCATTTGATTTTTATGTAGGGCATATCGTCATGGTGAGTACTTCTGAAGCAGCTTTGCCCTCAGGAAGTTCTTAGGCCTTAAACAGGCATTTGAGCTGTGGGGAACAACATCTCATAAGTAGCTTAGGCCAAAGCAGCATGCTTGATTGGGCTACAGCTTTCATGGCTGAGGTAATGTCTCAGACTGTTTTTTCAAGCAGTTCTGATGATTTCACTAGTGGTTGTCCAATGTGTTATGTACTTCTAAAACTTTCTAATTTGAATGCCGATCGTATGGGCTGCAAGGGCCTGACACTGTGGTTATTTTAATCTCATAAGTAATACTCTGTTCAGCTGCTCTTTTTTACCCCATATAGCAGGTTGTAAAGCAAGTACATCTTGTCTTGCATTTCTGTTGCTCTTTGGTTTGTGCTTCTGAAAGGCAGAATTTGGGTTGTCATTAACACTATTAAACCCGTGGGAG
Organism: Geotrypetes seraphini; assembly: GCF_902459505.1. Lineage (NCBI taxonomy): Eukaryota > Metazoa > Chordata > Amphibia > Gymnophiona > Dermophiidae > Geotrypetes > Geotrypetes seraphini. The sequence continues at coordinate 11,738,460 of NC_047094.1, read as the reverse complement.
TGATTGCCAAACGTGACGTTCTCTGAGGTGTTTTTAGCAAAATCCTCCTCCTCTATGAGGGCTGTTGAGCTGTACTGTTGAGGTACGGTTTGCGAGACCAGGCCAGGGTAATTCCAGGGTCTCCTTGTTGTGGTGGTTTTGACTGGAAGAAATAATTTAAAAAAGTTTATTCCAGGGTTCTTGATGTAAACACCGCCAACAAGGATACTTCATCTGGTTTCTATTGCCCACTCCTCAGAAGCCTTTTTCTAATCCGTATCGCACATCTCCCTCTGTCTTCTGTTCTGACTTATAGTCTGTGACCTTTTGAATCAGGTCCTGTCTTGATTCTCTGCCACTTTGTTTAAAAAGAAAAAGAAAGCCACTTCCATTCAGGACATGGCACTTCATCCTATCTGGAGGATGGGATCAAAGGAAAACTGTCATTAGAGAGGTTTATCCTATATAGAGAGGAATAATCCTAAACAAAAGCACAGAGGAGGTAGCCTACATGTTTGGCACACTTTGGCAGATACAACTTTAACACCTTGCTCAGAATAGGTGAATTACCTAGCTTATCAAATTTTACACATTATAGATCCTCAACTGATCACATTATGGAATCACTTAGGCCAATTAACAAAGTTTGTACAAGAGCTGACTTTGAATATAACATATTTCTCAATGTGTTTTTCTCTGGTCTCCTATATGTAAGTGTCCAAAGTCCATCCTTCTTGCTTCCCTTTTCCCCTGATGAGGCTTTCTTGGGGCTAAGATGTATGCTATTAATGTCTTGATTCACAAGAAGAAGAAGTCATAAGATTTGTTGCTTTATCACTTGAAATATGATGAACTTATGCTGAAGGGGGCCCTTATAGAGCAAAACACACAAAACTTTGATTTCATTCTCAATTTGCTTGTTAATGGACATAAGAACATAAGAATAGCTTTACTGGGTCAGACCAATGGTTCCATCAAGCCCAGTAGCCCATTCTCATGGTGGCCAATCCAGGTCCCTAGTACTGTACCTGGCCAAAACCCATGGATTAGTAACATTCTGTGCTACCAATCCAGGGCAAGCTGTGGCTTCTCCCATGTCTTTCTCAATAACAGACTATGGCTTTTTCCTCCAGGAAACTTTTCTTAAAACCAGCTACACTATCCGCTCTTACCACAACCTCTGACAATGCGTTCCAGAGCATAACTATTCTCTGAGTGGAAAAAAAAGTTCCTCCTATTGGTTTTAAAAATATTTTCCTATATGTCCCCTAGTCTTTGTAATTTTTGACTGAGTGAAAAATTGATCCACTTGTACCCACCGATTCTACTCCACTCAGGATTTTGTAGATTTCAATCATATCTCCCCTCAGCTGTCTCTTCCAAGCTGAAGAGCCCTAACCTTTTAGTCTTTCCTCATACGAGAAGAGTTCCATCCCCTTTATCATCTTGGTCGCTCTTCTTTGAACTTTTACTAGTGCCACTATATCTTTCTTGAGATAAGGAGACCAGAATTGAATGCAGTACTCCGGATGAGGTTGCACCATGGAACGATACAGGAGCATTATAACATTCTTAGTCTTGTTAACCATCCCTTTTTTTAATAATTCCTAGCATCCTGTTTGCTTTTTTGGCTGCCACCACACATTGGGCGGAAGGTTTCATCGTATTGTCTTCAATGACACCCAGATCCTTTTCTTGGGTGCTAACCCCCTTGGTGGTCCCTAGCATCTGGTAACTGTGGTTCAGGTTATTCTTCCCAATGTGTATCATTTGCATTTGTCCACATTAAATTTCATCTGCCAATTGGACACCCAGTCTTCCAATTTCCTAAGGTCTGCCTGCAATTTTTCACAATCCGCATGCATTTTAACAACTTTGAACAGTTTAGTGTCATCTGCAAATTTAATCATCTCACTTGTTCCGACTTCCAGATCATTTATACAGTAAATAAGTTAAATAACACTAGTCCCATTACAGACATAACTTACATGTTACATTATATTACATTAGAGATTTCTTTAGCACTCTCCAGACCAGTAGAGGTTAATCTTTACGAATGGGTATATATCCAATCATGACCAGCAGGTGGAGACTGAAAACAAAACTGTGGGACAGTATATAATATACTCCCTTCTCTATTTACATCAGTCTTCTTTCAGTCTCCAGCAGGTGTTGAGTGATCTGTACCCATCTCCCTTGGTAGGGCTGTTGGAATTTGTTTAGGGGGTTTCTAGTCCCTGTTTTTGGCTGGACGGAGCTTGGGCGGGCCCTGTTTGGGGGTCCATCCGACCTCGGGGGTGTCAAACCCGGCGGGTCTCGAGCGGGGTCCCTCCCCCCACTTCCTCCACCTCCCCACATTTTTTTAGAGGAGCCTCAGCAGTAAGCTTTGCCCCCTAAATCAAGCAAGGCATATTGCTTCAAGAGCCTGTGGAGTCTGTTCTGTAAAAAAAAATAAAATCCTGAGGTAGTGCCGGTCTGCAGGGTTGCTTCCCTGTCAGTTTAATGTTTTTTACTGTATTTTTTCTTCTAACCGGCACTTTGTTTCTAGCTAGGTCGCGTATGGAGCAATTGTGCCCTTCTCCGGGGGAGTGGGACACAATTAGGTCCAGCCGCGAGGCACTCGCGGCCAGACTGAAATCGGTAGTTTGGCCCGGTGGGGTGGTGGAGCTCCGTCGGCAGCAGCTGCAGGCGCCCAGAGCTCCCCGCCGATGGTGCCTCGCAAGTCGGCTGGGAGCAGTGGGGAAGCCCGGTCTTCCCCAACCGCCCACGGAGGGATTCCCCGAAGGATTCCCTCTCAGCTGATTTTTTGACAGCTGATGCCGACTTGCCTGTTTTAGCGGCTGGGACTGTTCAGCCTTCTCAGCCGCTACAGGCCATGGAGGGAGCATTTTTGGCGGGAACTTCGCCATTTTCTCTGTCTGGCCCCTCCATTTTGTCTGCAACCTCAGGTGACCTTCCCCCTGTATTGCAAACACAGGGGCAGGTTTCAGCAGGGACCCCTGCTGGGGCAGGGAGTCCCTGGGGACCCCCAGGGGTTTTTTGTCCCCAATTTAATTTCTTTCTTTGTGCAGACAATTGGGGGTCCCACGTGCACTTGGGGGGTTTCGGGGGTGGTTTCCCTCCGTGCCCCCTATGGCTTTGCCTCCCTCTTTTCGTTTGGCGTCCCCTCTTCCTCCTCCCTCATCCAAGCGCCCGCGGGGGGGGGCTTGGATTGCGAATTGGTGGTCGGAGGAGCGTGTTGGCATGGTTGAGGACCTGGCTGCTTTGGCGGGCTTCCAGGATCCTCTAGAGGGGACGCCCGCTGGCAGCGGGGCGACGGGTTTCCCGTCTTCCAGAGCAGATGCGTCCGTGGTGCGCTTTTTATTCAGAGGGATGAGCTTTTAGACCTGATGTAGCAGGTCTCCTTGGTGCTACATTTTTGAAGTTGCGCCACCGGAGACCCCGCGTATGGGGGCCCCTCTGCTTCAGGGGGTCTGTCCTGTTTCCCGCTCTTTTCCTGTGCGTCAGGATTTTCGGGATTTTGTGTTGGCGCAGTGGCCTACGGGCGCCGTTTCGTTTGGTGTGCGCCTTGGCTCATGGGTATCCCATCCCGGAGGGGGATAGGGCTACCTTAATTTCGCCAATGGGGGACGCGGTGGTCTCGGCACTTCCTAAGCGGCATACCGTGCCTGTTATGGACGGTTCTGCTCTTAGGGTCTCTGAGGAGCGTACATTAGAGACACTTCTTAAGTATAATTTTGATGTCTCTGCCTTGGGTGTCCAGGCGGCTATTTGTGTGGGGCTGGTGGCTCGCACTGTGTTTCGGTGGTCTGAGCATGTCCTGGATCGTGAGTCTGATGACTGGTCCTTAGTGGATCAGGAGGTGGTGAAGTTTGAGATGACTGCCTCGTTCCTCTCGGTTGTTCTTTGTGACTTGGTGCTGCTAAGTCTGGGACTTTTGGTGGCCGCACGCTGTACCTTGTGGCTTCGCACTTGGTCGGCGGTTGCCGCGTCCAAAACTGAACTTCCCAAAATTTCCCTTTTGGGGGTTGTTTTTTGTTTAGAGAGGACTTAGATCCGGTGGTTCAGACTCTGACCGTCTCTGAGGTGCCCCGTCTGCCTGAGGACCGTGCCCGCCCGGCATCTCGGGTTGGCATTGCCCGGGGGCGTCTGCGGGAATTTCGCAAGTTTCGCCTGGGGCATGGGACTGCTTCTTTCCAGGCTTCCGGTTTTTCCCCGGGGTCGGTTGGCTTAGCGCATGCAGTCTTTTCAGGGGGCCCGTCAGGGGGCTGGGAGTTCCCCCCGGTTCCCCTGCTGCCCGTCCTGCGCGATGTCTCTTTGCCGGCGCCCCCTTTGGTTCCCGTGGGGGCCCGGCTTCGCAACTTGTTTCCCAAGTGGGCCAAGATCACGTCCGATCAGTGGGTCCTGGTGGTGGTGCGGGACGGTTATGTATTTGAATTTTGCCCGCTCTCTGCCGGATCATATCTAGCCTCTCCATGTCAGGTGGCATGGGAGACGCTAGCCTTTCGCCAGACCCTTCAGCGCTTGCTAGATCTCAAAGCAGTTGTCCAGTGTCCCCTCAGGAGTGCGGTATCGGCTGGTACGCCATTTCCTTTATGGGGCCCTAAAGGGAGGGGACCTTTCGGCCTATCCTTGGTTTAAACTGAGGTCAACAGGACTCTCAGAATTCCCTTTTATTTGCATGGACACACTGCAGTCTGTCCTTCTGGCGGTTCAGCCGGGGGAGTTCCTGACTTCTCTCGCTCTGGCAGAGGCCTACTTGCCTGTTTCCATTCGGGCCTCTCCTCAGCTCTTTCTTTGCTTTGCGATATTGGGTCTGCACTATCAGTTCGGTGTGCTTCCCTTGGGCCTGGCCATGACTCCCCGGACGTTCGCCAAGTTGATGGTGGTCGTCACGGCGGCATTGCAGTCAGAGGGCATTCTGGTGCACCCCTTCTGGGATGACTGGTTGTTTCGGGCGAAGTCGTTGCAGGAGAGCGCCCGAGTTATGGCTCGGGTGGTTGAGTTTCTCCGGTCACTGGGCTGGGTGGTCAACCTTTCCAAGAGTCGGTTGGACCCCGCTCAGCATCTGGAGTACCTTGGGGTTCTGTTCGACACCTCCTTGGGGAAGGTCTTCCTTCCAGAGGCCCGGGTAAGCAAATTGCAATCTCAGATTCGCCTTCTTTTGGCGTCCCGGTGTCCTCGGGCGCAGGATTTCCTCCAAGTCTTGGGGTCGATGGCAGCGTTCCTGGATGTTGTGAGGTGGGCGCGGGCCCACATGTGTCTCTTCAGTATGCTCTGCTCCGTAGATGGTCACCCCAGAGGCTCAGTTTGGAGGTCCCTGTCCCTCTGCGAGGCTTGGCGCGCTGCAGTCTTCTTTGGTGGCTCCAGACCTCTCATCTGGTCCAGAGGATGAGTCTGGATCTATCGCAGTGGACGGTGCTTCTCACGGATGCCAGTCTCCTCGGTTGGGGGGGCTCAGTGTCTAGGTCACTCAGCTCAGGGCACCTGGTCCATGGAGGAGGCGTCCTGGTCGATCAACATGTTGGAGACCAGAGCCGTCCCTCTGGCGCTGTTAGCCTTCCGCTCCCTCTTGATGGGCAAGTCGGTCAGAGTCCGGTCTGACAATGCCACAGCGGTGGCTTATGTCAATCGTTGAGGCACCAAGAGCGCTCAGGTGGCGGAGGAGGCGGCTCGGCTCATGCTTTGGGGCGGAGTCACGCCTTCTGGACCTCTCGGCCTCTCACATGGCCGGGGTGGAGAATGTTCAGGCGAACTTCCTCAGTCACATCTTAGATCACAGTGAGTGGTGTCTCAGCCCTGTGGCTTTTCAGTTGATAATGCAGGCTTGGGGTCAGTCCCTGATGGACCTGACGGCCACGAGTGGCAATGCCGAGGTGTTCCGCTTCTTCAGTCGTCGCAGGGATGGACTGGCCGAGGGTCTGGATGCTCTGGTTCAACCATGGCCAACAGAGGGGCTGTTGTGCATGTTCCCTCCGTGGCCATTAGTGGGCAGAGTTCTTCTCCGCATTGTTCGCCATCCGGGTCTGGTGGTTCTGGTGGCTCCAGATTGGCCTCGACATCCGTGATACGCAGATCTGGTGACACTCTGGTGGCGGATCCTCTTCCTCTGCCTCCCTTGGACGACCTTCTGACGCAGGGTCCCATTCCCATGTTCGACCCGTCTCCCTTCTGTCTTACGGCTTGGCTTTTGAAAGGGGTCGCCTTGGTAAGAAGGGGTATTCAGATAGGGTGATTTCTACACTCTTGGGGTCCTGGAGGCTTTCTACCTCTCAGGCTTCTGTGTGGATTTGGCACTTCTTTGAGGGGTGGTGCCAGGTGCGGGGAGTGGTCTCTCTTCGCGTTTCTGTGCCTAACATCCTAGAGTTATTGCAAGATGGCCTGGATAGAGGCCTGGCTTCGGCTTCTCTCCGGGTTCAGCTTGTGGCCTTGTCAGCCTTTCGGGGGTTTGTGATGGGTCAGCGTTTGACAGCCATTCCTGATGTGATTTGCTTTTTGCGGGCGGCCAAGGTGTTCAGGCCTCCCGTGCGGTCCTCTATTCCCTCTTGGAATCTCAGTCTGGTTCTCTCTATTCTGATGCACCCGCCCTTCGAACCGTTGGGCGGCTGCTCTTTGAAGGACCTTACTCTGAAGACGGTCTTTTTGGTGGACATTTCTTCCGCTAGGCGTGTTTCTGAGCTACAGGTTTTCTCTTGTAGGGCTCCCTTCTTGGAGTTTTCTTGGGAGCAGGTTGTCTTGAGGCCTGTTCCTTCCTTTTCTGCCGAAAGTAGTTTTTCCTTTTCATGTCAATCAATCTGTGGTCCTCCCGGTCTTGGGTAGTTGGGAGGGCTCTTCTGAGCAAAGACAGCTGAGCAAGTTGGATGTTGGTCGGGTCCTTCGCTCTTATATGCAACGGACCCAGGAGATCAGGAAATAAAATCATCTCTTTGTCCTTCTGACTGGTCCTCTTAGGGGGGCTGGGGCTTCTAGGGCTACTATTGCATGCTAGATCAAGGAGACTATTGCTTCCGCTTCTCTTCTGGGGCAGCAGCCCATTCCGGAGTTTCTCAAAGCTCATTCTACTCGGGGTCAGGCGGCTTCTTGGGCTGAGTCGTCGCTTGTGCCTCCAGTGGACATTTGTAAGGCTGTGGTTTGGTCTTCCTTGTATTCCTTTGTCGGACTCTTTCGGGTAGATGTTCTGGCGCGTCAGGACGCGGTGTTCGGTGTGTGTGTTCTGGTGTCAGCCCTTCGGGGGTCCCGCCCGTGTGAGGGACTGCTTTGGTACGTCCCATTCATAAAGATTAACCTCTACTGGTCTGGAGAGTGCTAAAGAAGGAGAAATTAGGTTCTTACCTGCTAATTTACTTACTTTTAACTTCTCCAGACCAGTAGAGGTCCCCACCCTGTCTGTTGTTGTTGTTGTTGGGGCTGTTTCGCGGGCAGGTTTTTTTTTTTTTTTTTTTGCTGCGGGTTCTAGTATTTTTCTAGGGCCGGGGAGAATTAAAGAACAGCGGCTGTGGCTCGGCTGGCTTAGCTGGCGAGCTGTGGAGACATTTTCCTTCTGGTATTTCTCCTCTGCATTTTCCAACATCATTTGGGTATGTTATTTGTTACTCCTGTTTGGAGTATTGTTTTCTTTCTGTTTTCCAGTTCTTAGTTCTGCTTGGCTATTCGGCAGACTGATGTAAATAGAGAAGGGAGTATATTATATACTGTCCACACAGTTTTGTTTTCAGTCTCCACCTGCTGGTCATGATTGGATATATACCCATTCTTAAAGATTAACCTCTACTGGTCTGGAGAAGCTAAAAAAGTAAATTAGCAGGTAAGAACCTAATTTCTCCTTCTATTCCGCCATTACCTTGCCGGTTCAAGGCGGATTACAAAAGAGATAAAAAACGGAGGGTTACAATGGAAGAACATTTGTCCTTTCTAGAGAGGTAAATAGTAGGTTATGTAGTTTCTGTGTGGCGGAAAGAGGGAGGGAGGAAGAACGGTAAATTTGAAGTTAGGGTTGTTTCAGGAATTTCTTGAAGAATGTAGTTTTTATTCTTTTCTGAAGTTATGGCTGTTTCAGGAATTTCTTGAAGAGTATAGTTTTTGTTTATTTTCTGAGCGTCTTGTAGTCTGGTGTCGTTATCAGTAGATTGGAGATTTGGTTATCTAGTTTAGCTGCTTGAGTGGCCAGGAGGCCATCGTATAGTTTTTTCCATTTTACTTCTTTGATCGAGGGGTGTGTGAATGGGGTGTGTGTTTTTCTATGTCTGATTGAGATGGTTTGGATGAGGCGGTTGTTCAGGTAGGTTGGGTAGGTAGGTTGTTCAGGTATGTTCTAGGTTATGGTCTGCTGAGACAAAGGGAAAGAAGATTAACAGGTAAGATCTAATTCTAGTGCAATAAGTGTGTCATTCTGGACAGATGGGTACTATCCCAGTGCCCTTGAGCCATACAGAAGGAATCCATTCTGGCTTTTGAATCCCCCCCCCTTCACCATAGGACTCTGCTGCCCACTTCAGTTTTTTCCATATGCATGCAAGCCTGGAGGAATCTTTCTGCTCTGCTCTGCTTATTTCTTCATTTTTATCAGTGTTTGTTCTTTTCACTTTTTGTTTTACTTCATTTCAGTGCTAAGAGCTCCCCTAGTCGAGGGTACATCTCTGCCTGTGTGGAGGAGAAGCAGACTGAGGTCTGCAACTGACAGGTCGATCCCTTGTGGTACCTGTTTGCCAGCCTGCAGAAGCATTTTTGGAGCTCAGGGCCATTCCTCTTGTAGCATCGCTTGCCTACTGTGTTGCAGGGGTTTAAGCTCAGGCTGTTAGGCATCCATAGGCGGCTCTGGAGTCTCGCAGGGTGCTAGCTGCATTTTGCCTCCCCCATTTTTGCATTTGCGGGTGTTGGATGCTCAGTCAACCAGTCGGACTAATAACCCAAGATTCAGCGCTAGAAGAACATTCAGTTGGGAGGCAGCGATTCCTTCTTCCAGATCCAGCTACCTTTGGAGCTGAGGCAGGCTGCAGCACATTGCCAGCACAGGTCACAGTGAGAGAGGCTGTTACAGCCTAGGAGGAAAATCAGGGGGGAAGGGGATGTCTGTAAATTGTAATTTTGTTGGTTTCTGCTTGTTCCCTGATGTTTCTCCACTTCTAAAATCGCTGCATATATGAAATTGAAGTAATAGCATTAATCTGGTGGCCAAGAAATGAATTACTCTTATCTTTCATAGTAATTTCTAGGCTTAGGGCTATACTGCCCTTTCCCAGGCCACTTAAAGAAACTAGACGGTGATTCAAGGACACATTCATGGTTTGTTTGGTTTTTTTTGGGGGGGGAAAGGACTTGCTCTGTGACTTTCATCCAAAGTTCTCTTCTGATTGTCAGGATAGATAAGAGAGGAATCAATATTGGGAAAACAATCCCCAGGTTGCTGCAAATGAAGACGTAAGACATAGTAGTTGCTGTAGAATTTAGTTACAGTTGCCCAAAGTAGCAGAAAGAAATTGCTTGAACAGTGGAATAAAAGGAATAAATGGTTACTAGATTACAGCCTCTTCTGAAAGCATTCTAAAAGATGACATGTTAATTAAGGCAGCTGTCTTGGAAGGCTGATCTTAGAACCAAGAAAGCCAAATCCACATCAGAACTTGCAAAGAAGCCGAGGGGAGGGTATCCCAAAAGTTTAATTTCACAATATTTATCTGTGTATCAGAATTCCTGAAATCTGAACCCTTTGGACTATGAAATTTTCATCTTGGAGATCTGCTTCTTGCCTATTTTTTCGTTTTCCTAAAGAGTTATCCTATGAGATTTAAATTGACATTTCTGAACAGTTTTAAGCTCCCATGTTGTGTAAATTCTACAATTTAGTTTACCTTTCTTCACTTAAAGGGATTTTAGTAAACTTGAAAGTATTTGGGGAAACACAAGAATGAAAGTGGGATTGACAACCCAGATGTAAAGATTTAGAAAACCCTTACTCTGTATTCAGAATGACTTGTGGTAGAGCATGACCATGGAGAGGGTTCTAGGCCAAAAGTATTGATTTTTAAGGTCTAAATTTCAGGTATCGACTGGGCTCCAAAGAGCGATCGCATTGTGACTTGTGGTGCAGATCGTAATGCCTATGTCTGGAGTCAGAAGGATGGTGTGTGGAAACCGACTCTGGTGATCCTGAGAATCAATCGTGCAGCCACATTTGTGAAGTGGTCTCCCCTGGAGAATAAATTTGCTGTGGGCAGTGGAGCTCGGCTCATATCAGTGTGTTATTTTGAGTCAGAAAATGACTGGTGAGCAGAAATCTCTGAGGAGCTTCTTAAATGAAGGCATACATTGTATTACTAAGATTGATAAAAAGGACCATAGTAATCCTAAAAGGCATCAGACTGAAAAGCATATCCATGTCATCTCTGGTTTGAAAAGCAAACTGAGGCTCTCTGTACCCTCGTCAAAAGAAATTGTACGATGTGATATCCACCAGTGAGCTTTCTCGGGTGTAGTTCCCATGCTCTGGAATTTACTCCCAGATGATTTACATCTCAATCTAGGCGATCTCTACTTCAGGAAGCAGGTGAAAACCTGGCTTTTCTCCCAAGCCTTTAATACACAGGGTGACTGACTCATTCTGCATCTGGATTAGTTTGCTACACATACTGTAACTTAGATCAGTTCCTCATATATCTTGTTTAACTGTACAAACAACTTGCCTTGAGTTTAGCCACACATCTGTTTATCCCAACGGATTCAGCATCACCAATCTAATATCTGCACTTGGCCCCTAAGCTATATGATCAGCTGTATTGAAGAAAAGTTATAGCGTCATTTTATGTTGTTTGAATGTTTCAATGTGTGCTTATTAGGTGTCTCATAAATACCTTTTGGAAGTTAATTTGGCCCCAAATTCATAAGTATTATGTTGACATTGTATTATATCTCTGCTATTTAAATTTCAGTGTTAAGTTTGTGTTTAAGATGCAATGAATTAAGGAAAGCTACAACTCACTGTTTTTCATTTGATTTCTATACTGTTGCCTTCAAATAGTTTGTAGTTAAGGAAGCTTTGATATTATAGGTTTCTACTCTAAACTGTGGTTCAAGGGTAAAAACACTTAGAAACTGGTTGTGACCTTCTGTCTCAAGGTGCAGAATGGTGTGCTGTGACACAGGAGATTCCAATTTGGCTTACCTGCCTGACACGGCTAACTAGGACTGACTGATCATCAAGGAGGTGTACTTGGAGCCAGGGAGGGAAGTGGCAGCTTCTACTGGCCAGTGATGGAGGCATCTTCGAGCCTTCAGAGCTGCCTGAGGTGGGAAGATCTTTTTAGGAAAGATGTGATTATAGGTTCCTAAGCCTTCTCCAATACCCCTCCCCCCCAAGAATCTTATAAAAACACTGAGAGTCAATTTGCTTTTGCATCAGATGAGCCAAATTTGGGCTTCTTAAACCTTATAATTTAGCTATTATTACAAAGAGTAAATTCCAATACCAGCTCAAAATGTTGGAGGTTCAGAATTTATCTGGAAAATCTTCACAATTTTTTTTTTGGGGGGAGGGGGGTTGTTAGAATTTTGTAAGTTTTTCTCTTGCACTCTACTTTGGTGTGGGTGCTGACTGATAATCTCTCCAATTTGTGGTCTTAAGGTCAGATTTATAAGCCAAGCATAGCAGTGTCAGAGACTGAAAAGAACTTGCACAGTTTAAGACTAGCATATCTTTTGACTGAAGGTTTAAACCTTTGCAACTTCCAAGTTTATTCACACTTAATATACTGAATCTAATGGGAACATCTATGCAGTGTACAAAAAACTGATACAGTACCTGAGAATTGCAGGGTAGTCACTCTGGAAAGGAACATTTTGCAGTCTTACAGGCCTTATACCTTTCTTTTTAAAAAAATTTTGCTTGATGTTTCAGTCTGACCCTAGTTAGCTCTGAAAGGACATGGTCAAATTTTGTTTTCTGTCATTAGCTATACTGATAACTTCTCTTGGTTATGTCTGTAGTAGACAAAGAAATGTTCTGTTTTGCATGCTAAAGGCCATAACACATTTTGCTTTTGGTATGGAATTCTGCCAATAAATTCTAGTGAACTCTGTGCCTCTATTTGCATATGGTAGAGATTTTCTGTAATGGCATGTTTCAATATTTCTTTCTGTTCAGGTGGGTGAGCAAACACATAAAAAAGCCCATTCGCTCCACTGTGCTGAGCCTAGACTGGCACTCCAACAATGTGCTGTTGGCCGCAGGCTCCTGTGACTTCAAATGCAGGTGAGATAGTGGGAGGCCACTCTTAGCTTCTATGGAACTTCTCTAGTTGTACCTCACATGTCGGGCCTACTGCGGCATGAGCTGAGGGGTGAAATATTAAGATGTTAAACCTTCCAATGCTTTACCTGTTGGAACAGAGGACTTAAAATTGAAAGGAGTAGCTAGATTAGAATGCAGTGTGTCCTAGTACTGAGATGAGATAGAAAATCACTCTTGTGTCCTTTGACCTCCAGCAGAACATAAAAGGTGGAAGGAATGACTTTGTATCTTAAAGCATCACATCTTCCCTGGAAGGCTGTGGGGTTTCAATCCTGTCAAGTGACTGTTATTGGAGCAGCCTAGCATTACTCATCGCCACCAGTGAGGGGGAAAAAACCAAGTAATTTAGTGAAAATACATTTTGAAATGAGCCACATTGTCCTTGGAAATCTAGCAAGCTGAAATTGTCATTTATAAAAGGTAGCAAACTCTATGATGAAATACACGCATTGGGCTCCTGGTCTTCAGTTTCGAGCCACCTGTTCACTTTGAAGCCCTCAGAGACATGAAATTGGTGTTTAGCAGTGAAACACTTGTCTCGCCTCATCCTTCTTACAAAGCTGTACCGATGCTTTTGTCTAGCAGTGGCCCTCTGAGTTTGAGCTACGTGCTTGTACTCCTGCAGTCTCTATTGCCATTGACTAGAGAGAGTGGCAGGAGCATGGGCAATCATGAGACACCCAGCAGCACAGCAGTGTTGAAGGAAGAGAAAGAAAGGAAGGTAGGAGAGTTGTACCAGGGCCGCAGAGAGGGGCAAGTCAGGTATGTCTTTGAATGAGCAGGAAAGAAGCACAATAGTCATTGTGGTCTGAGGAAAAGTAGATGATCCTGTGTTAAACTTAAAAGCAAATGCCAGCTTTTAAGAACTCTCAAGTTAGAGACAATTTAAAAAAATGTACCTGTAGGAGGGTTAGAATTAGAGCTCTTTTACTATTCAGCCAAATATGAACAATGAGAAATATAATTCAGCTGAATACAAATACTGAATATGAATTAGAGAATGACACGGGGAAAAAATCTGTCCCCGTCACCGCCCCGGCCCCGGCCCACCATCCTCTGCACCGCCCCGTCACCGCCATTCCATTCATCGCCCCGTCACCGTCACTGCCATCCCTTTCACCGCCCCGTCACCGCCACTGCCATCCCATTCACCGCCCCGTCACCGTCCCCGCAGCATCCATATAAGCCTTAGTACTCTAATATTTAGCGTATTCCATTCTTATAAATCAAAGTTCCTGCTGCTGAACTAGAGAAAGAGATGTTCAGCTGGCAGGGCTTTGTTTATAAATTTTTATTAACACAACTAATATACCACCATAATGTTTCCGACAGAGGACAAGTATGCAATAAATGCATTTTGCTGTTTAAATGCCAGTGCTCAGCAGAACAACAGACAGCAATATGGACATTCACCTTATGTAGTACTTTTTTAATATATAAAAATAGGCAAAATTAGTTGCTGTTTTATCATTATATTTTCTTGCCATTATAGTATTCTTCATTGATCATTTTTCTTTTTAAATTCAAAACAAATTCAACCTATCTTGTGTCCCAGCATGAATTCATGTTTCACTCAATTGGCTGTTTCAAGGGAATTAACCCTCCAACTTCCATTTGCAAAAATACCCAATGTTGTTCCTTCTATGAGCAATATTTAAATTATGAGGAACAACATTGGGTATTTTTGCTGAATTGTGTGACACCATTTGGGCTGAACATGAAGATTGAAAATGCCTGGTTAGCCCTGGACAGATGATTTGAACAGCCAGGAGCCTGTCCTGGCCATTTAAATCATTTTGAATATCTAGTCCAATGATAACAGAATTAGGGTGATTATAGAAACATAGAACTTTGTTGATCACTAAAAACAGTGGAGACTAAGGGTCTATCAAGCTCAGCATCCTGTCTTTGACACTGGCCAGTCTTGGTCTTTGGAACTGCCCATTGTGTCAGAAGCAATAGGGATTAAGTGACTTGCCCAGGGTCACAAGGAGTGTAGTGTAGCTCTAACCACTGGATTTAGAAGGTGGCTTCTTTTGGGATCTTTAACTCATCATCGCTAGGACTCGAATCTGAGTCCGTGGCACCTAACATAGAATGGAATTAGTATGGCAAAGTAATAAAGAATGGTCCAGCAGCCCCCACCCTCCCTCCACCTCACCTTATATTTGTTCCGAGTTTGCTGGCTTCCTTTTTCCCTAGCCGCACGCGTTCAAAAAGCCGTGCATTTAGCCAGCTCCCTCCCTCCACCTCACCTTAAATTTCGAGTTTTCCGGCTTCCTTTTTTCCGAGCCGCACATGTTCAAAAATCCGTGCACGCGCAGCTGCGCGAGTCAATCAAACTTCTCCTCTCCTGCAACTTCCTGTTTCCGGTTGCGTCAGAGGAGAAGATTGATTGACTCGCGCAGCCGCACGTGCACGGATTTTTGAACACGCGCGGCTCGGAAAAAAGGAAGCCGGAAAACTCGAAATTTAAGGTGAGGTGGAGGGAGGGAGCTGGCTAAATGCTACGGGCGGGCGGTGGCTACGGGGACCGCGCGATCCTTGATACCTCACTGCGGAGACAAGACCATTCACCGCCCCGCGGGCGGTGAATGGCCTTGTCCCCGTCGCCGCAGCGACTGCTAGTTTTCTTCCCCGTTTTCGGCGGGTGACCCGCGGCTAAAATGTGGTGGCCGCGGGTAAACCGCCACCGTGTCATTCTCTAATATGAATATAACATCCAAGTGCTTATTTCAGTAGGATTTAGCATAGAAAAGCCCCAGATTATTTGTTTTCGAATTTAAATCATTCTTCGGGGCTGAACTGAATCAAATGCAAATACAGTACAGTCCTACTTAAAACACCTCTAAGGAATGAAATCAGTTGCCCAAGAGAACCTAACAAGGTTCCTGGAGAAATCAGGAATTGAAGCTGTTACCTGTGCAATTCTTATGTATGTCCATAAGATCATATTTTGAGCTTATTCTTTGTTTTAAAAATGTGGACATTATCCCTGATTTCACCAAATCCACTTGAGAGTATGTTTTGGCCTTGGGAGGAACATTTCAGTTGTGATATCTTTGCAAATCTATTTATTTGAATTTGTTTAGCCCACCCTCCCAAAGGAGCTCGGAACAGGTTACAGATCAGGTATTCATACATTTTCCCCATCTGTCTCGGCAGGCTCACAGTCTTATGTAATGTAGTTTCTTCTTCAAGATCAGCTTCAGTTGTTAATAGAAGCTAAAACAGTCAGAACTCCCTTCCTAAATTATTTGTGCTGGGCTAATGCTGAGATTAGCTTTGAAGTAGAAAGACATTTTTTAATTATCCTCCCCCCCCCCTTTCCCTATTCTTATTTACCCTGTTGCCTCAAGGGTTAATTCTGTTTGTTTCTCTTCCATGTTGTGGCTTATGTATCACATATTTCTGTGAGATTTTTTTTTCTTTTATTATTTTGGTTTGAAGTATTGTATTGTATTTCTGGCACGTGCTTTTATCAAGTGTATTTTGCTTGTATATATTATTATAAACTAGTGTTTTAGCCCGTTACATTAACGGGTGCTAGAGTAGATGTCTGTCTGTTTTGTTTTTTTTAATTTGTCTCTCTCTCCTTGGACGCTGTCATTCTTTCTGTCTGTGTCTTTCCCTGGCCCCTCCTTCCAACGTCTGCTCCCCCTGTCCTCCACACTTCCATTCGGTGTGTCTCCTTCTCTCTACCCCTTCCATCTACTGTTCACCCTCTGTCTTGCCCCTCTCTTCTCTTTCCATCCAGTGTCCGCCCTCTCTCTCTCTGTTCCATATGGCCTCTCTCCATCTCCTCCTTCCTTTACCCTTGATCTGGCATACCTTCCTCCTTCCCTCCAAGCCATTCTCAAGTTTCAAGTTCAAGTTTAATAATGATTTGATTAATCGCTTAATCTAAATTCTAAGCGATGTACATATTGATAAAATTACAATGTAAGGGGGTTGATACAATAAATAAGACTAACAAGACTATTGACAAGATTTGACAAAAACTAGAAACATAGGGAAAAAATGGGAAAGAATTACAATGTAAATAAAAGTTGAAGAAACATGTAGGGAAAACACATAGGGAGAGGGTAAAAGAGAGAGAGAAAAAAAAAAAAGTATTATTTTATTTAGATTAAATTGTAAAAAGAAAAGTAAAGTTAGTTCTAAGATTGAAGGATTAATTAAGAAAGGCCACTTATAATTAGTTTATGAAGGCATCTTTAAAGAGAAAAGTCTTCAGTTTACATTTAAATTTTTCCAAGTTAGTTTCTTCCCTTAAATGGCTAGGGAAAGAATTCCAGGTTTGGGGAGCCGTAACTGAAAAAATGAACTGTCGTTCTGGGTGTCACCTTAGACTCTTCTCTATCCTTCAACGAACATCTCCAATCCCTGGTGAAGAAATGCTTCTTCAGCCTTCACATGCTAAGGAAAGTCAGACCCTATTTTCACCAAAAACACTTCGCAGTCCTAGTACAATCCATCATCCTCTCCAGATTGGATTATTGCAATTCTATCTACCTCAGCCTAACCAAGAAAAGCCTCCACAGACCTTCAGCGGATTCAGAACGCTGCAGCTAAGCTTGTTTTCGCGAAAAGCAAATTTGATCACGTCTCACCACTCCTGTCTAAGCTCCATTGGCTCCCAGTAATCCCCAGGATCCACTTCAAATGTGCGTGTCTGGCCTACATGGCATCCTTCCTGCCGTTATCCCTCTATCCTGGAACTCCCCAACCCCTACTTCCTCCAGATCCTCCCAAATTTTTAAACTATCCTTCCCTTCCATAAAAGGTATTTCCCATGCAGGCAAACTTGGGTCATCCCTCCCCTTTAGAATCACTGAGATCTGGAATAACCTCACCTCCCCACTCCAAACCTCAAGCTCCCTCCAACTCTTCCGCAAACACCTAAAAACCTGGCTATTCTCAAAACTGTAACACTTCCCCCCTCTTAGGCCTCTCACCTTCCCCCTTTACACCTAACTCTTTAATCTCTCCACTGTAGTTCCTCTCTCATCCTTCTTCCTGTAAACCGTGCCGAGCTCCGCATTCGTGGAGATGGTGCGGTATATAAACCCAAGGTTTAGTTTAGTTTAGTTTAGTCGTCGAGTATTTATGATTTTAAGGGAAGGAATCGTTAACAATGCTGTTCGACGGATCTTAATGTTCTATTGGAGGTGTAAGGGATTAATAATTTGTAGATGAAAGCTGGGGTTTTGAAAAAAAGAGATTTAAAAGTGAGCAAGCAAAGTTTATATATTATCCGGTGTGCAACTGGAAGCCAGTGGGCTTCCTTAAGAAGGGGTGTTACATGATCAAATTTCTTAGCTTTAAAAATAAGCTTAATGGACGTGTTTTGAATGATCTGTAAGCGTCTGATTTCTTTTTGAGCTATTCCGTTGAACAAAGCATTACAATAGTCTATCTTGGAAATAACGAGAGAATGGATTAGGATATTGAGAGAATTAGCACAAAGAAATTGAGAAACAGAACGGATTTGTCGGAGCCTGAAAAAAGAAGATTTAATAATGCTACTGATGTGGTCATGAAAAGAGAGTTTATGATCAAAGATAATTCCTAAAATTTTAATGTTATGTACTTCTTGCAAAGGAAGACCCTTGATAGTAATTGGAAGGTTGAGTTTAAAATTATCCTTCCAGGGAAAAAGCATCACATTTGATTTATTGATATTCAGTGCAAGTCTGTTATTATTCAGCCAGTGATATATTTTTTCCAGTTTAGTATTGATTGACGGTATGTCCAAAGGATTATTAGTGTCTATAGGATGTAAAAGTTGAATATCGTTGGCATAGGCGAATACATTAAAGCCAATGGATTGACATAGAGTCAGCAATGGGGCGAGAAAGATATTGAACAGAAGTGGAGACAGTATAGAACCTTGAGGAACACCATATGTTGTGATGAAAGTATCAGAAGTTTCATTATTGAAGAACACTGATGAAGAACTATCAGAGAAGTAAGATTGAAACCAGGATAAAACTTGGTCTGTGACACCTATAGATTGGAGCCTGTTTAATAACAGCTCGTGATCGATCATATCAAAGGCGGCCAAAAGATCTATAGAAATTAAAAGAGCTGATTGGTGGTGGTCCAGGAAATAATGAATGGATGTTGTCATACCTATTAATGAGTGTTCTGTGGAATGATGCTGCCTAAAGCCAGTCTGATTGGGGTGCAGGATGTTAGTTTTTTCAATAAAGTCTGATAACTGGTTAAACACCACCTTCTCGGTTAATTTTGATAAGAATGGAATGTTGGCTATTGGTCTGTAATTTGACATATCTTCAATGCTATTTTTTTGATCTTTAATAATGGGATAAATGATTGATTGTTTACAGGCTTTTGGCATAATACCTTGGTTTAAACTTTCACTAACCAATGTAAGGATTGCTGGACCAAAGATCTTAAAGTAACGCTTAAGAAGGAAAGGTGGTATTGAATCAATCTGGGAGCCTTTTATATTAATAGATTTAATGATCGTTTCGATCTCTGCTAAGTTTGGAATTTTAAAGTAAGAGCATTTTGAAGAGAGTGAACTAAGCTCCGATTGTTCTCTATCGGGTTTAATGAGTGGATTTATAATGAAAGTTAATCTAATCTTATTAATTTTTTCAATGAAATATGTTGAGAGTTCCTGAGCAGTAAGTTTGACTTCACCCTCTTGATTTTTTCGTTTACTAGAATATGAAATTGAATTTAATATTCGATAAAGAGTTTGAAGCTTTCAGGATTCTCTCCCCCTCTGCTCCCTTTCCTCATTTAACTACTTCATTGGTCAGCAGCAGCATTCACAATTCATTGCTGTTGCTGGCTTCAGGTCTTTCTCTGTGGCCGGTCCTGTCTTCATGAAAACAGGAAGTAGGCAGGACCGGCCAGAGAGGAAGGCCTGAAGCCAGCAACAGCAGCGAATTGTAAACGCTGCTGCTGCCTGAAGCACCCGAGGCAGACGCTTCTCTCCCCTCCCAGCCCAACCCCCGCTGACTCTGCGACCCTCCCAGCTAGATGAATTTAATATCAAACCTCCCTCCAGCATTGGCAGCCGCAGCACGCTAAACAGGCTGCTTCGGGCTTTCTTCTGCCGTTGAGTCCCTCTGTCGCATCATTGATGACATCATCAATAACGCGACAGAGGGACTCAACTGCAGAAGAAAGCCCGAAGCAGCCTGTTTAGCGTGCTGCGGCTGCCAACGCTGGAGGGAGGTTTGATATTAAAGTCATGTCGCTGGGAGAGAAATGTCTGCCTCGGGTGCTTCAGGCAACAGCAGCGTTTACAATTCGCTGCTGTTGCTGGCTTCAGCCCTTCCTCTCTGGCGGGAGGTTTGTGCCGGTATGTCCCTCCCCCTCCAGTAGTGTGCAGCACTTTGCACGGCGCATCCTCTCACGATCCTGGGTCAGCCACACGCTTGTGCTGGGGACTCATACAGTCCAGTCCTTCCGGCGAGTGTAGGGAAGTGCTGGGGATTTGCGCATGCGCACTCATGCGGCCACGGAACTACTGATCATGGAAGCACACAAATAGGAGTGCGCATGCGCGAGTTAGCCTTTTATTATATAGGATGTACATTTTAAAACTTGCTGCATTTTTTTGATTGTTGAAACACTGAGGGCCCCTTTTACAAAGCTGCGGTAGTGATTATCCTGCGGCAAATGCACCAAAGCCTATTCAATTCCTTTGGGCTTTGGTGCATTTGCTGCTGGAGAATCACTACCGTGACTTTGTAAAAGGGGCCCTCAGAACTGAAAGCGCTGTCCATAAGATAGTGGAATGTGTAAATGGTGATGGGAGGTATGAAACATAAGCATTGCCATAGTGGGACAGACCAAAGGTCCATCAAGCCCAGTATCCTTTATCCAACAGTGGCCAGTCCAGGCCGCAAGAACCTGGCAAGATCCCAAAAGAGTAAAACAGATTTTATGCTGCTTATCCTAGAAATAAGCAGTGGATTTTCCCAAGTCCATTTTCTTTTAGGAAACTATCCAAAGGTGGTTTTTTGTTTTTTTATAAATCTTTATTCATTTTAAATCTTTCAACAAGTGTACAATAAAATCCTCATTTAATATACAACATCACTTGAAGCTCTACATTTTTCTCAAGAAAAAGATTATATCCCACCCCACCCTCCCAAAAATTATATTCAAATATAATATATATCATACTTTGGTAAGTTAACTTCTTTCATCACATTCTCTGGCAGCAAATTCCAGAGTTTAAATTCACATTGCGTGAAGAAATGTTTTCTCCAGTTTGTAGTGCATTGATCATCCAAATGTGGGTGTTTTCATTTTAGAAAGAACGGGCATCCAGATGGTAGACTTGCATAAGAGATCTTTTCTGGGTGTACCCTTCTCTCATCCCAATTAGCCTAGCCTAGTTTTCCTGTTTCATGTAGGTGGTTCCTTTATTCCTGGTATGTGCAGGGTATTACATTACAACTTCTTTATACATGTTTCTCAGGTTGGAGGAAGTATGTTGAGAACCAGTTCTTGTTGTTCACAGTGTAGGAGCAGAGCTCCAGTTTCCATAAAATGTACATTCTAGCCGTATGTGAGCAACACTTTGATTTCTAGAAGTAGATAGTGCAGTTTTTGGCTTGTTTTTTTTAAAGCTGCTTCCTTTTAAGAGCTTAGTAAGGTCAATTTGTTTTGGCATCTGCTTGGAAACAACCAGATTTACCGATGTTCCGAGTACTATTGGCTAAAGTTCAATATACACAACAAATGTCAAAATTGACTGCTTTTTGGAGAAATCAGATACATAGTTATAATACCATTTGGGATGCATATGAAACTTAGATCAGTTCTCAAAAGGATAGTCCCATTGATCTTAAAAAAAAATTGATATACGGTAATCTTTCTCTTACGCCTTATGAATCTCCTGCACACATCCTCCCACTGGGGTGGGATGGAAGGGTTGGGATATAATAGGCACTATTGATATTTTGTTATCTTTGGTATTTATTATGAAATAAGATAGACAATGAATTAATGTATTGTTATATGCATGAATGTACAAACTAGATGTTTTTAACTGCATCAAATTTCAATAATTAAAAATAATAAAAAAAAGAGCTTAGTAAGAAAGTGGTATAGTGGGATCCAAAGTACATCATATTGAGGTAACCCGGCTCTTTCCTCTTTTTATCCTGATTTCAAAGATGATAAATAGCCACATATTTATATTACAGTATTTTTGGTTTTTAAAGATCTTTATTTATTTTTACATCTTACAACAATTGAAATAAGAACATAAGCAGTGCCTCCGCCGGGTCAGACCACAGGTCCATCCTGCCCAGCAGTCCGCTCCCGCGGCGGCACAAACAGGTCACGACCTGTCTAAATCACCAGAAGGGGCCCCCATGCCGCCTTGGTTTCCCTTCCTAGCCCTCCGGTCTTGCACATGCACGACCTGGGTTTCTATACTTATTTTCTGGTTAGCTTTCTCAATATCCCATGATCCCTTTATCCTTCAGGAATCCGTCCAGTCTCTGTTTGAATCCTTGTACCGTACTCTGCCTGATCACTTCCTCCGGTAGCGCATTCCAAGTGTCCACGACCCTTTGGGTGAAGAAAAACTTTCTTGCATTCGTTTTGAACCTATCTCCCTTCAGTTTCTCCGAATGCCCTCTCGTACCTGTTGTCCCCTTCAGCCTGAAGAATCTGTCCCTATCCACCCTCTCTATGCCCCTCATGATTTTGAAGGTCTCTATCATATCACCCCTGAGCCTCCTCTTTTCCAGAGAGAAGAGCCCCAGCCTATCCAACCTCTCGGCGTATGGGCAGTGTTCCAGCCCTTTTACCAGTTTCGTTGCTCTCCTTTGGACTCTCTCAAGTATCGCCATGTCCTTCTTGAGGTGTGGCGACCAATACTGAACGCAGTATTCCAGATGTGGACGCACCATCGCTCGATACAATGGCATGATGACTTCCTGCGTCCTGGTTGTTATGCCCCTCTTTATGATGCCCAGCATCCTGTTGGCTTTTTTCGAGGCTGCTGCGCACTGTGCAGATGGCTTCAGTGATGCATCCACCAGCACACCCAAGTCTCTCTCAAGTCTGCTGTCTCCCAACTATGCCCCCCCCAATTTGTAGTTGAACAACGGGTTCTTTTTCCCTATATGCATGACCTTGCATTTTTCCACGTTAAAGCGCATTTGCCATTTGTTTGCCCAGTCTTCCAGCTTGTCCAGGTCCCTTTGCAGGTCCTCACACTCCTCCCTGGAGCTAACTCTTCCGCACAGTTTGGTATCGTCTGCAAATTTTATAACCTCGCACTTTGCCTCCTTTTCTAGGTCATTGATAAATATGTTGAAGAGTAACGGCCCCAGAACCGATCCCTGTGGCACACCGCTCGTGACTCCCCGCCAGTCAGAATATTGGCCCTTTACTCCGACCCTCTGCAATCAAATACATCACTTGAATTTCTGTCATATTTAACAATAATACATAAAATTTAACCCCTACCCTCCCAACCCTACCATAACCTTATGTAATCAAATTTATCTTATGAAATATTCTTTTTGCTGATCTAAACATTTAATAAAATTCAGAATCCCCCCCATCCCTTCACTTGTATTGTACTTATATTGGAAAAATGGTATCTATTCATTACAATAATTTGTCAATGACCCCCATATATCTTTAAATTTTTTATAATTCCCTTTTTGTATGGATATTGTTCTCTCCATCTTATAGATGTGACACAATGAGTTCCGCCAAAAACTGTAATTAAGCCTGCTCCAATTTTTCCAATATTTTTATAAAATGGGTTAGGTAAGATGGATATGTAGAGTTTGTGTGGTTGAAGTAACTTTTTGTTTTATCCAGGGTGTTTTCTGCATACATTAAAGAAGTGGATGAGAAGCCTGCTAGCACACCCTGGGGCTCAAAGATGCCCTTTGGTCAGCTGATGTCGGAGTTTGGAGGTGCCGGAAGTGGGGGTTGGGTTCACAGTGTCAGTTTCTCAGCCAACGGAAACCGCCTTGCCTGGGTCAGCCATGACAGTACTGTGTCAGTGGCTGATGCCACTAAGAATATGGCGTAAGTATTTGTTTCCATCGGGACTGGATTCATCCCTGGTAGTTTGGCCTTCCAGACTCTGTCTCTTCTATTTTGCTGCACTGTATGTCTGGAGCAAACCACCAGAGTTGGTATTCAGATCCATCTGCTAGAACCCATCTGTCTTTCAGTCCTTCTGTGCTTCCCCACCTGTCCAATTTGTCTGTCATAACTAGATTCTAAGCTCTTTTGAACGGGGACTGCCTTTTCCGTGTTTGATATACAGCGCTGCGTTTGCTGGTAGCACTTTAGAAATGATAAATAAAGGGAGTATTCACTTGCTTTTTTTTGAGCTTTGGAATACCTGTATTTGAAGCATCAGGGTTTGGAGCCATCCTGTCCTTTTCATTACTGGATTCTGCTGCCCAGTAGGGGTTAGACATCGGTTTCCTCTGGCCTCCATACCAAACAGATTGTCTTGTTCAGCAGGAAATCTCAGCAGCTTCACATTAATTCCTATTGGAGAAAAACATTCTTTTATTTTTATTGCATAGAAAATCCAGGAAGTGGATTCATTTCATGCCTTCCTTCCACTCTGTCCAGTTTCACAGGTGCCATTTTCCCACAGCACTTATTAAGAAATCACTAGTCCAAGCTGGCCCTCAAGTCCATATATTTCTGAGAGTCTTCCATTAGGCATTGGAGCATCCTTTGGCCTCTCCACCTCGGGCTCCAGAAACTCAGGGAGATGAGGTACCTGCTCCAACACTAGCAGCAATGCCAGCAGATCTTAGACCACGTTGGTAACTTTTCCATGAAGCACACGAACCCATCACTGGGCTTTTTGAAGTACAGCTTCAAGAACTGAACACAGTATTCTAGGTGAGGCCTCCCCAACGAGCTATAAAGAGATCTTATTGCCTCTAATGCTGGGTACACTTTTTTCCTTTGCACATTTCCTCCCTTGGGCTTCTCATAATTATTTGCTGCTTTGACCACATGCACCATGATTGCCCCAGAGTTTCTCCTCCTGTATTGTGTGCGCTTGCATCTTTCAAGTGTATAACTGCATTTCCTTTGCTGGATTACTTAGAATTAATTGAGAACACCGCGGTAGTATTACCTGCTCTTAAATGGTAGATTTGATCATGCTGCTATTTCTGTTTTGAATGAAATGTAAGATTCCCTTCAGAGAGCTCTGCCTCATTATCTGTCTTAATCCATATGTTCCTGCTACAAGCTGAAGATGCGCACACCGGAACCTGGTGGACATTCCATCGCCTCCTAGAGTATATCTGAGGCCATATGCTTGTTTGCTTTTAGCTGTATTGCCGTGGGCTGTCTTGTGGAACTCTGGTTTCCTATTTGCAAGCCACACTAAATTCCGCTTCTTTTAAATCAGGTCTCCAAACTTTCTTTCAACAAGCTTTGGGACTGATTTACTGTCCTGTTTCTTGACCAATTCTCCCAGTATCTTTGAATGTATTTATTCAATTGCTGAGAGGGTTTGTTAGAGTTGTGTTTAAATCTATTGTTCTGTGTTTACTTTGGTGCTTTAGAGAGAGACAATATAGCAAATAATAGAAACAAACTGAGAACCAGGGACCCCAGAGCTCAAATCTAATGACATCATGTGATCTTAACAGAAGGAATGTGATACTGGGGTAGACCTCAGGTCCATTAAGTCTAGCATCCTGTCACCAAAAGGTGCCACCTGGCAGGATACCGAGGAATAGGTCCAATTCCTCTTTGCTCATACCAAGAGAGAGGCATTCATTTTCCCAATAAGGACTCGTAGACCTTTCCTCCAGCTACTTGTCCAAACTCTCTTTGAACGGTGCTAAGCTAACTGCTGTCACTGTATCCTCTGGCAACAAATTGCACAGTTCACGTGTCTAAGTGGAAAGAAATGCACGCCAATTTGTTTTGGGTGCTACCTATTGGTTTCATGGAGTGCCTCCTACCCTAGTACTAATTCAAAGGTGCAAGCACGCATTCTGCTTACTTGTTTCACCACACCCCTTCATCTCCCTTCAGCTGTCTCTTCTCTGGGTTGAAGAGCACTAATCCATGTAGCTATTTCTTTGTGGGGTTCCACTCCATCCTTTTTATCGTGGAAGAGTGGCCTTGTGGTTAGAGCAGCTGCCTCAGCACTCTGAACTTGTGAGTTTGATTCCCACTGTATCTCCTTGTGACTCTAGGCAAGTCACTTAACATTTTCATTGCCCCATGTAAACCACTTTGATTGTATAAACCACAAAGAAAAAGTGGTATATCAAGTCCCATCCCCCTCTTCTTGGAACCTTCCCAGTATTTCTTTATCTTTTTTTTTTTATTTAAATGAGGTGGTGAGGCCTGTACTTGGGTACAGTCACATCATGGATTTGTACAGTGACATTTATGAAATCATATGTTTTTATTGTCCTTGCCTTTCCTAATAGCTTATAACATTCTGTTTAGTTCTTTGGTTATCATGAATGATCCCAAGGTCCTTTTCCTGGGTGGTGACCGAGCATCCTGTTTACCTGTAGTTCAGGAACTGATTTTCTCCTGTATGCATCATTCTGCACTTGTCCACATACATTTCATCTGCCAGTTTCCCCAGACCCATAAGCTTGCATTTTGACCACTTGAAATAATTGTCACCCTCTGATCCCATACCTCCCTTTTTACTCCCTTTGCATTTGTCATTAATGAATATGTTAAGCACTGTTGCTGTTGACTTGGGCATATCATTTTTAAGTAGTAGCTATTCTAAACATAGAAAAGCAAGCCAGAGATGTTTTGTCTCAATGTGAGCTGCAAAACTGGAGATGTTAATAAAATCTGTGCATGTTTTTCACAAGTATTTTTCTCTTTTTAGTGTTTCACAGCTGAAGACAGAATTCCTCCCACTTCTGAGTGTGATTTTTGTTTCTGAGAATAGTGTGGTGGCAGCTGTAAGTGTAACTTCTGCCTAATTACTGTCGATTTAGATCGCACTGCAGAAAATTTAATTCCAGACTTCATGAAGTTTTGCCCAATTATTACTCTGTGGGAAATAACGTTTCTAGTACAATTTGTCTAGTAGTCCTGAACGCTAGGGTTCAGCTGGATAACCCTAGTCCTGAATGCTAGAGTTATCAATCTGAATCTGCAAGAGAAATGTCCCGAATAATTTGGTCCCCAGAGGGTTGGGAAGAAATCCGGAGCAACTGCACCAGGCCCCGAGGCAGACTGGAAGATGAGGCCCATTAAGCGGCTGTTGCCCACCTGATGCATGCATCTGTGGGCAGAAGCTTCTCCTCTGACACAACCGGAAGTTGCGTTGGAGAAGAAGCTTCCACCCACAGACACACGCAACTGCATGTAGGCTCCGGTGGCTTTCAACAAATTACTCATACTTAAAACGTGCCGTGAAAATAAGGGGGGGACACATAGATAGATTCGGGAAGGAGGGAGGGGGCCACGCACATTCCCTCCCTTAACTGCGGGGAATAGGCCATTCACCGCTCCATGGGGCAGTGGATGGCCTTGTCTCCATACCCGCAGTGAGCACTCCCCCCCCCCCCCACCATTTCGGCGGGTTACCCGTGGCTAGCCATGGGTAACAGCCACCTCGTCATTCTCTATTACGGACCGTCGCCCTAAGGCCTTGCCAGACAGCAAACACCAGATGGCTTGGGTTCCTGGCATGGGAATTTTCAAGGTTCTCGAAGATTCCATTCTTACACAGGAGGCCAAGCAACACAAAGGTCTTTTAAGGGGATCACGACGGAGGTTCACTGGGGGGAGGAGGGGAATTGTATATTCAGATTGCAGCCAAGCTTTCTGTTCCAATCGCTACAATGGCTCTTGGAGCCATCCATTATATTTTACAAGATTGATTTCTGACTGATTTTAAAAAATAGTACACTTCACATTGCTTTACCTATAGACTCCTGAGGCAGGCCCATTTGGGGCCGAAATACAATCGTGTTGAGTCTTGATAAATGACATTGAGCACCAGAATCATCTTCACTGTGTATTTTCTAAACTCAAGGCCACGGCTGAAGGGCATCCAGAAATGCGCAGACGTCGACACAATGATGTCATGCACATGTATGATGTCATCACATTGACATGAACAGAGGCCCTCCAGACGGGGTCCTGAGCCACCGGTGTGGATGCGCTGGAAGAGGAGAGGCACAGAGAGGAGTTGAAGCACCAGCTGACCTCCTACAGGATGTGCTTCTCACCACGAAAGGCACTTCCTGTAGGCAGTCAGCCAGTGCCTGCCTTCCTCATCGGCATCCTCTCGCGGCATACTTGAAAGAAAGACTAGGTTATTACCTCGATAATCTTTCTTGTAAATGTGTCTAATAGGTCTGAGCCCTGCCTTGTAAGTGGGTTTTGCCTCTCTTCTGTCTTAATAAGTCTGTGTCTGGATTTGAAGAATTCTGTTTCTCAGTTAAGCTCAGTTTAAAGAAAAAAAAGAAAGGGAAATCGGGTCTGAGTTTCTGCCTGATAGCAGGACATGTGAAAAGCTACAAGCTCCACAGGGTTTTATATCAGTTTTAATCATGTTAATTGGCATTCTTTTTTTTTTTAAATCTTTATTTATTTTTACAACTTACAACAAGTGCATCCAGAAATAACATTTGAACTTAAAAACATCACTTGATTTTCTATTAGTCATCTTAAATAAATACAATTTATTCCCCCCTCCCCTCCCTACCATTCCATAAGCATTCATTTATATTATACAATATATTCTTTCTATTAATCCAAATATTTAATAAAGAATAAGAAACCCCCCATCCCTATCCCCTCATTTTCAATTGTATTATTAAGGGAAAAATGATACCTACTCATTACAATACTCTGCCAATTGCCCCCAAACATCCTGAAATTTACTAAAATGTCCTTTTTGTATTGGACGCAGTACTCCAGATGCGGGCGCACCATCACCCAATAAAACGGCAGGATAACTTCTTTCGTTCTGGTTGTAATACCTTTCTTGATAATACCAGGCATTCTATTCGCCTTCTTAGAGGCCGCTGCGCACTGTGCCGACAGCTTCATTGTCCTGTCCACCATCACCCCCCAAGTCCTCACCCATTACCAGCCCTCCCATCGTATAGCTGTACTTCAGGTTCCTGTTTCCTACGTGAAAGACTTTGCATTTCCCTACATTGAACTTCATCTGCCATCTCGTCGCCCATTCTCCTAGTTTGTTCAGGTCCCTTTATATATATATATATATGTCACAAAGAATTCCACCAGAAGTTGTAATTCAATCTACTCCAATTCTTCCAATTAAATATAATTTGCTGAATGGTGACTCCAGTCATAATTAGCAAGAGTTTATTATTTGAGGATATTTGACTCTTTGCTCTCATTGACATGCCAAATAAAATAGTATCATATGAAAGTGCCACCGGACTCTCTAGTAAACAATTTATTTGGCCTCATATCGATTTCCAGAAAGCCAAAATGAATGGATAATAGAATAATAGATGGTCTAAAGTTCCAGCTTCGAGATTAAAGTGCCAGTATCTATTAATAATTATTATTAATTGGCGTTCTTGTTACAGAGCACAACAAAAGTATAGTGTTGGGGCATTTTCCCCATTTCCCTCCTCCTGGTTATTTCTTCCATTACAGTGATGCTTTATTTAATTCATTTTCTATCCCATTTGCCCCAATGAGCTCAGAATGAGTTACAGGTTAACATGCCTAATATAAAATTAATGGGTTACAATTTGCCATAGTGGGCGACGAAATGGCAGATGAAGTTTAATGTAGAGAAATGTAAAGTCTTGCATGTAGGAAACGGAAACCCGAAGTACAGCTATACGATGGGAGGGCTGGTAATGGATGAAAGTACCTTAGAAAAGGACTTGGGGGTGATGGTGGACAGGACAATGAAGCCGTCGGCACAGTGCGCAGCGGCCTCTAAGAAGGCGAATAGAATGCTTGGTATTATCTTTTTTTTTTTTTTTACTTCTTTATTCATTTTAAAACTTTCATCAAGTGTACAAAAATATACAATAAACAAAATCTGAGCACTTGTTCATCTTATCATTATATCTTATAATTAGAAATATAACCCTCCCCCTCCCACCCTCAAATCCCTTTAATCATTATATTTTCACATATTGTAAACCCACCCCCAACCAAACCTAAATCATACATAATTAATAGAAAATTAATAAAAACAATGGCATCAATCATGACAAAAGGACATTAATGGCTCCCAAATTTTAATAAAATTTTTTTATAATTTCCATTCTGTACCGCTATTGACCTTTCCATTCTATATATGTAACTCAAACAATATGTGTGGAACACTTTATATTGTATATAATGTAATTAAAACAGAGGAAAAAGGACCTCAAAAAACCCCAGGATCATAATCAATAAAGTTATAACCAAACGGGGTTAGGTTTTCATCACCGGTCCAAAACCCCTGTGTGAACATAGAAATAGACGGCAGATAAGGGCCACGGCCCATCCAGTCTGCCCACCCCAATGACCCTCCCCTACCTTTGCTTAGTGAATAGAACCCACGTGTCGATCCCATTTGGCCTTAAAATCAGGCACGCTGCTGGCCTCAATCACCTGCAGTGGAAGACTATTCCAACAATCAACCACCCTTTCAGTGAAAAATAATTTCCTGGTGTCACCTCATAGTTTCCCGCCTCTGATTTTCCACGGATGTCCTCTTGTTGCCGTGGGTCCCTTGAAAAAGAAGATATCTTCTTCCGCTATTTAAAATATTTTTTTACTTGTTTTTATAATGCAATATGTGATATATAATGATATTTAAATATTATGATTTAAAATCTCTCAAATTACTAAAGAGCAAGTTAAAGCCGGCAGTCCATTGGAGAGATCAATCTGCCTGCTTTTAAATATCAGCAGCAGTGGAGATCAACTGCTTTTACACCTAAGCAGCAACGAGACCAGCCACAACCACCGAGAGCACACAGACCCGATCCTACCAAGAGTGTGAACTCTTCCCCCCATGCAATCCGCTAAGAAGATCGACTGTCGGCTCCGGGCGGCTTTCCCGCAGAGGAGAGAATCCTGCATTCACCGTGGGCCTCATCTGGGGCAGCCTCCTTGGAGCGGCTGGGGCACGGGCAGTGTGTCTGGGAGGGAAAGCATGGATGGGAGAACATCGCAGGGGAGGAGACATAGGCATCCTGGGACTGTCTGCCAAGTCTCTTCCCTGAAGAAGCCCTTTCTGGAAACGTCAATCGCTCCTCCTAAACTTACTTGCTCCACTTCATCACTGACGCTGATATTCAGTAGAACAAATTAGCTTCAAGTTACACATACTGAACAAAAGATTGAGCTAGCACAACATCCTGAAATACTCGCATCAGTATTTGTATATGTTGCACAAATTAGGATAATGAGATTGTTGAGCACTCATAATAACTGCTCTACTGGGACAGACCGAAGATCCATCGAGCCCAGTATCCTCTTTCCAACAGTGGCCAATCCAGGTTCCAAGTACTTGGCAGAAACCCAAAGAGTAGCAACATTCTAGAGCTGAGATTGTGATGTCATAATACCTCATTCCACCAATACCTAAGAGCCAAACTCATCAGTGATGTCACAATGGCTTGATTGTCCTATACTTGGCTCACATAAGAGTTGCCGTACTGGGACAGACCGAAGGTCCACGAAGCCCAGTATCCTGTTTCCAACAGTGGCCAACCCAGGTCGCAAGTGCCTAGTTAGATCCAAAGTAGTAAAACAGATTTTATGCTGCTTAAGCAGTGGATTTCCCCAGTCCATCTCAATAAGAGCCTACCCTTTCCACTCTATTCAGTATTTTATAGACCTCTATCATATCACCTCTGAGCCATCTCTTCTCCAAGCTGAAGAGCCCTAGTCGCTTTAGGCTCTGCACCATTTTCTAATTCTGCTATACAGTGGCATAGTGAGGGTGAGAGGCACCCAGGGCAGTGGCGCCCCCTCCCCCGCCCTCTTCTCCACCCCCACCCCACCACCGCAGCGTGCGCCTCTTCCCTTCCCCCATACCCCCCTTCGGTGTTTGGTACCAAGCGGGTTAAAACTGTGAGCTGGGGTTGGGCATTTTATTAGAAATGTGAAATGCAGGGGTTGCCATTCAGCATATAACCAACAATTGGAAGAATTATAATAACCTAAATTATACATTTTGGTGGAATACAATATGTCATATATTCAAAATGGAAAGAGCAATAGCAATACAAAGAGGAACATATACTAAATTTATAAAAATATGGGGGCCATTGACAAAATATTGCAATGAATAAATAGTAAGATTTCTCTTCTTCTTTTCAATATCTTCTTTGTGACACACATGAAGGGGAGGGTAGTGAAAATAATTTTTATATAATATGATATACAATATGTAATGTAAGATTGAAAAGTACTAGAAGGGTGGGGGGAGGGAGAGGGGATAAAAATATATTTAAAATATGATGTACTAGATATAAAAGTGATATTGTGTATTCATCAATTATATTTTAATATTTTGTACACTTTATGTAAAATTTGAAAACGAATAAAAATTATAAATCGTGACAATATAAAAATTAAAAAAAAAAAAAAAGAAATGTGAAATGCACAGCTTGATACTGAAGCACACAAACTTGATATGTACTTTACATCTCTTAAAGGTTTTGTGTGGTTATAGGACTGACTAACCCTTATCCTTATCCCATCTTGATTTCAGGGTCATGACTGCTGCCCAATGCTGTTCAACTGTGATGACCGTGGCACCCTGGTTTTTATCTCCAAACTAGACATTCCCAAACAAAGCATCCAGCGCAACATTTCCGCCATGGAGCGCTTCCGTAACATGGACAAGAGAGCCACCACAGAGGATCGCAACACCAATTTGGAGACCCTGCATCAAAACAGCATCACGTAGGTATCTGAGCTAAATTAGATAGGCTGACACCGGGCAGGACCATAAGTGTTTTTAACATTTAACATGTCATGCTTGATTGAGGTCAGGGAGTCTTAATGTGCTTAAACCAGGTAGGACCAAGACCATGAGAGTGGTAGTAAGGAAACTGGAGAATAAGGCTATGACCATTTGGTCATAGACAACGAATGCTTGCACAACAGTCCACAAACAGAAATATTCAGTGTGAAAATTAACTTCCCTATGTTTTAATATTCCTTATTTCTCTTTAGTGCTAAATATATTGTTGGAATTGCACTGCTGCTATAACTATAACAGCCACTAGAGAGCACCTGTGCCTTGCTGGATTCTAATAGTGCTGCCCGAATCAGGGAAAATTTTATCATTTTGATTTGGCCTATTGAATGGATTTTTTGACTTGATTCACTTTTCCTGCCCAAGCAGGCTTAAAAAAAAAAAGCCTGGTGGGTTTATTTTTGTAGGCTCTTCAATCCCATGTTGGTAGGTTGGTTGTAGCCTGCCCGCCAGGGCTTCCCTCTGCCACATCATCAGTGATGTCATCACTGATGCGGAAGAGGGAAGGCCCTGGTAGGCAGGCCGGGAACAGCCTGTTTACTGCTGCTGCTGAATTGGTGAGTCTGATTTATTTATTTCTTTTATTTAAAGGAAGTGAATCAATTTGAATCGGTGAATCAGGCAGCACTAGATTCTAAGCAGTTCAGGCTTCAGTTTACTGTTGCCTATTCATTCTAGTACTCTACAAATATTAATCAGCTGCAAGCTCCAGGTCCTTTGCTAAATGTTCCAAAGCCTGGAGATGAATGTTTTTAATAACATTAGTTGGCAGAGTCTAGCGGAGCAGATGAGATATTTTCTGTTTGCTTAAGGCACTTTAGAAGTGTCTGAGTGAATAATTTTATTTCCCTTCATTGAGAATAATATAATTAACTTGTACTTATGAGAAATAATGTTGTGCAAGACAAAGGGGAATGTATGTGAATAGCCCAGGGGTAAGCAACTCTGGACCTCGAGTGCGGCAAGCTGGTCGAACTTTTAGGATATCAGCAGTTGAATATGCACGGAGATATATTTGCATACAGTGGGAGAAGTACATCAAAGGCATGTCTTACACATTGTATGTATATATTAAAAACCTAACCAGCCTGAAACATTGGAAGACTAGAGCATTTTTTTGCCACACAAAACTCAGTGTCTTCACCTCCAATCCTCCCATCATTTTCCCCCAGACAAAGGCAGAGTTCTCCTACGACAAGGTTCACCTTGAGTTCTCAACCTAGTCATTTCCCCCCACCCCCACATCCAGCTGTCCATTCTGCCAACCTCCCTTCAACCTCTGCCACATTTTCCTCATTTTCTGAGATCACTGTAGAGGAAACTACACATTTCCTCTCCAAACCCTCTACCTCTGATCTAATTCCCACCCACCTACTCGGTGCTATCTCTCGCATATCACTCTCTAATGCAACTGTTCCCCATGTCTTCAAATATGCTGTAGTTACGCCTCTCCTCAAAAAAACCCTCATTAGACTCCACATCCCTCTCCAACTATCGTTCCATCTCCCTCCTTATCCAAGCTACTTGAACATGCTGTTCACCACCATTATCTGGAATTCCTTTTATCTCAAGCCATTCTTGGCCCACTTCAATCAGGATTTCACCCACTGCATTCCACAGAAACTGCCCTTGCTAAAGTATCTAACGACCTGTTCCTGGCCAGATCCAAAGGCCTCTACCCTCATCCTTCTCGATCTATCTGCTGCTTTCGATACCATTGATCACCACCTACTCCTCGATACGCTATCCTTGTTGGGTCTCCAGGGTTCTGTTTTCTCCTAGTTTTCTTCTTTCTCTCCCATCACACTTTCAGTGTATGCAGTGAGGGATCCTGCTATCCTACTGTCAATCAGTGTATCTCAAGGCTCTGTCTTGGGACCTCTCCTTTTCTCCATATATACCCCTCCCTCGGTGTACTCCTTCCATGGTTTTTAGTATCAACTCTATGCTGATGACTCCCAGATCTACCTCTCCACAGAAATCCAGATCAGGGTCTCATCCTGCCTGTCTAGCATTGCCATTTGGATGTCTTACTGCCATCTACATCTGAATAAGACTAAGACCAAGCTCTTTATCTTTTCACCTAAACCCCCCTCCCCCATTCTCTGTTTCTGTTGGCAGCACTCTCCTCCTCCCTGTCTCATCAGCTTGTAATCTCAGGGTCATCTTTGACTCCTCTCTCCTTCTCCTCCACTCAGATCCAACTGCTAAAGCCTATCGCTTCTTCTTCTGTAATATTACCAAAATGCCACCTCTCTTTTTCGAGCACACTACCAAAACCCTTATCCACACGCTCATCTTCTCTTGCTTAAGATTACTGCAACTTGCTTATCTCGTGTCTTCTGCTCAACCATCTTCTCTCCCCTCCAATCTGTGCAGAATTCTGGTGCATGACTTATTTATTTTAAAAATTTCTTTTTCGCCATACTTGCATTACCCCTCTGCTTCCCAGAACCTACTTCCTAGATAATGTCTTCTTATTTCTTTTAGCCAAGTGTCTATTTATGAAGGCAACAAGCAAGACTGCTACAAATTCTGTACTACCGGTATTGATGGAGCGATGACAATCTGGGATTTGAAGGTAGGCTTCCCTTTTTCCACACACTTCACTTGTCCTTTCCATATGAACATAAGTTGTATTTTGGAGTTTGTAAAAAAAAAAAAAAAAAAAATGTGACAGTTTGATTTTTTTGTGTGTATGTGTGTGAAAAGGAGAAAATCTGGCCCTAAAAATGAGAATTGCTCCAAGCAAACTTGGAAGTTATTCAGGGGTTAAGAGGTCTGCTGAGACTTCAGGAGAAATGAGTCTTGTCTTGCTAATTTTCTTTGTTCAACCTTCCACACAGAATCTGTAGGTTGTGCCTAGCTACTGGTTGATGGACGATAAATTATTGAAAACAGGGATTTGAGAGACAATACGTTGTCTTCTGTCAATAATTTATATAAGAGCACTTTCTAGAAAGAGAGGAGTCTTCATTGGATCATTAGTATTTATCATCATCAAAATCTCTAGCTCATTTTTTGCTCAAACCAGTTCTTCTCTCTTTCCTCAGACCCTGGAGTCCTCTATCCAAGGCCTGCGGATTATGTGAGGAAAGGAAAGGTGGAAAAGCACTACAGAATGCAGAGTCCAGCCTCTGCCCTGCCAAGCTCCCTCGGACTAAGGGAAAGCACTGAGGAAAAAAAAAAAAATCACAGCACCACAAAACATTTTAAAACAAATACTGGTGGAAATCAGCTGCAATTTGTTCATTTTTATTATTATTATTGTTGTTGTTTGTAATTTGGGATGGTTGGTTTAATTCCATTCTTTACCAAAGCTGCTCATTAAGTAGTTTAAGTGGGAAAATATGAATCACTAACTTAAAAAGGGTATTTTATGTAAATTGTCTGCTAGAACATAATAAACAAAAAAAAAAAAAAAACCCACTGAATTGTTTTCCTTCTTGAAAAAAGAGATTGCATATTTGTTTTGTTTTTAGCAGATTTGTATCTCCAGGTTGAAAGCCTGTTATCCCAGGACAAGCAGGCAGCATATTCTTGACTGATGGGTGACGGCACCGACGGAGCCCCGGTACGGACAATTTTAGAGTGATTGCACTCTAAGAACTTGGAAAGTTCTAGTAGGCCGCACCGCGCACGCGCGAGTGCCTTCCCGCCCGACAGAGGCGCGCGGTCCCCAGTTTCTTAGTTTCCGCGGAGCTAAGAAGTCGCACTTTTCAACGGCTGTTGAAAAGATTTTTTTCTGTCGCCTTCCCGCTCGCGAAATCTTTTTGGAAATTATATTTCCTTTTTTTCTTTTATTATTTTCTTTAAAAAAAAAACCAGTTTTTTTCTTTTTTCTTCATTTCGTCGGTTTTGCCCCGGCGGGGCCTACTGCCGCCATCGAGGCCTCGGCCTTCGATTTGGCAGAAGCCGTTTTTCCTTTCATGCCCCCCCAGCCAGGTTTTAAAAAGTGCCAGCGGTGTGCACGGCCTATCTCTCTTACGGACCCGCACAATTGGTGCTTACAGTGCCTGGGTCCAGAGCATCAGGCTTCTACCTGCACCCGCTGTGCCACTTTGAAAAAACGTACATTAAAAAACCGACAAATCCAACAACGTTTGCTTTTCGGTGCCGATATGTCTGACCCTGCGACATCGACACCGGCATCGGCACCACCTCAGTCGGCACCCACTTCGTCGACGCCGCACAACACCACACCGGCGTCGCAACACTCAGGTAAGCCGGCTAAGAAGCCATCTCCGTTGGAGCGTCCTCCGGTCTCAGTAGCAGCGAGTCCAATCCTGCCGACCTCGAGGCGCCCACGGAAGCGCTCCGCTCCTATTGAGGTGAGCCCCGCACTTTTGACACCGAGCCTTCCAGTCCCGGTCCGGTCTGAGCCACCGGTACCGACAGTGGAGCGCCCTCCTTTATCAGCATCCACTTTGTCGGTACCGGTTCACACTGCTTCCTCGACTTCGATGCCAATCTTAGCACCGGAACCGAGAGCTCAACACCAGGCGGTGCAGATTTCGGTACCGACGCAGCATGTCACATCTCCTGGTACCGTGTCTATGAGGTCGGGTAAGTCGGTGCGCAAAACCCAACACCTGGAACCCTCCACTCCAGAGTCTCGAGACCGTGGCTCTCAGATTCGGGACCCTGATTTGTGGGGTGACTCTGAAGAGCCCTTTCTGTCTGAGGGTGAGTGTTCCTCTGATGAAGAGAATCATCTTGTTGCTGATCCCTCTTCTAAGCAGGATTCCACATCTTTTACCTCTTTCTTAAAAGAGATGTGTGAATCTCTTTCTATTCCCTTGGAGGCTGAGTCGAAGAAATCCAAGGCATTCCTTAATGCTCTGGACTTTGACCAGCCTCCAAGGGAATTTCTCAAACTTCCTCTCCATGACATCTTAAGAGAGACTTTTTATAAAAATTTAGAGACTCCCCTGACTGTACCGGGAGCTCCTCGTAAATTGGACTCCTTATACAAAGTTATCCCTATCCCTGGTTTTGACAAACCTCAGCTCCCGCATGAGTCTCTTTTGGTGGAATCCACACTTAAGAAATCAGCGGGAGCTAGTGTGTATGCCTCAGTCCCTCCTGGCAGAGAAGGAAAAGCCATGGACAAATTTGGCAAACATTTATATCAGAATGCCATGTTAGCCAATAGGTCAGGGAACTACGCTTTTCATTTTTCATTTTATTTAAAGCACCTCATTCAAAACATGGCTGCTTTTGAAAAGTACCTCCCTGACCGCAAGAAATCTGCATTTCATGCCTGCTCTTCTTCTCTTCTCCAGTTACACAAGTTCCTAGTTCGGTCAATTTATGACACATTTGAATTGACTTCTAGGGCCACGGCTATGTCTGTTGCCATGTGTCGGTTGGCATGGTTCAGAGTCTCAGAGCTCGATGTAAATCATCAGGACCGCATAGCAAATCTCCCTGCTTGGGTGATGAGCTCTTCGGAGAGTCCATGGATTCCACTACACAAAAGCTGTCTGCCCATGAGACTCGGTGGGATACTCTCCTGAAGACTAAGAAAAAGACTCCACCTGCTCGGCCTTTTCGCCAACAATCTGCCTTCCAGCGCAGCTATGCTGCCCGTCCCTTGCCACCGGCTACTCAACAGCCTAGATGTCAGCGTCAGCAACAGCGACAACCACCTAGGCCAGCCCAGCAGCAACAGGTGAAGCCTCCTCCACCACAAAAGTCTACCCAACCCTTTTGACGTGGTTCTCCAAAGCATAGCCAGTATTCCACCATCTGCCAATCTCCCTCGACCCATAGGAGGACGTCTTTCTTGTTACACCAGCCGTTGGGAGAACATCGGATCAGTGGGTCCTCAACATCATCCGCCACGGCTACTCTCTCAACTTTCAGACACGTCCTGCACAAAGTCTGCCAAGAGAGTCTGCTTTGAACACCTCTCAGTCTTCTCTCCTTCTTCAGGAGGTTCAATCCCTCCTCCTCCTGAACGCCATAGAGGAAGTTCCTCTAGATCAGAAGGGGCAGGGATTCTACTCCCGTTATTTTCTGGTCCCCAAAAAAACAGGGTAATCTCAGACCCATCCTAGATCTTCGCGATCTCAACAAATGCTTGGTCAAGGAGAAATTCAAGATGCTTTCTCTGGCAACTCTTTATCCTCTTCTCCATCAAAGCGACTGGCTATGCTCCCTCGATCTCAAAGAGGCATACACTCACATTCCGGTCAATCTGGCCTCCAGACAGTACCTCCGCTTCATGATCAATCATTGTCATTACCAATACAAGGTGCTGCCCTCTTCTCCAAGAGTGTTCACCAAATGTCTGATTGTGGTGGCTGCCTTTCTACGCTCTCACCACCTTCAAGTCTTTCCTTATCTGGACGATTGGTTAATCAAGGCCAATTCATCTCAAACAGTGCTCCTGGCCACCAACCAGACCATCCTATTTCTACAGCTTCTGGGGTTCGAGATCAATCTACCCAAATCTCATCTCATCCCCACTCAGAGACTTCAATTCATTGGAGCGGTGCTGGACATAGTCCTCATGAGAGCGTTCCTGCCGTCCAACCGTCTTCAAACTCTTCAATCTCTATGTCAGCAGGTGCTTCCACAACGTTCCATCTCTGCCAAGCAAATGATGATACTCTTGGGTCACATGGCCTCCACAGTTCATGTCACACCCCTCGCACGTCTTCACCTGCGCACTCCTCAATGGACCCTAGATACCCAGTGGTCCCAAGCGACGGATCCTTGCTCACGACACATATCTGTGACATCATCTCTTCGTCAGTCTCTACAATGGTGGTTGATATCCTCAAATCTTTCCAGAGGTCTTCTGTTTCATCTACCTCCTCATCAACTTGTCATCACCACCGACGCCTCCCCTTATGCCTGGGGAGCTCATTTGAACGAATTCCAAACTCAAGGACTTTGGACAGCCCAGGAAATGAAACATCACATCAATTTCCTGGAACTCAGAGCGATGTTTTATGCCCTCAAGGCCTTCCAACATCTTCTCTTTCCTCAGGTCCTCCTGCTGTGCACAGACAATCAAGTTGCGATGTACTACATCAACAAGCAGGATGGGACAGGCTCTCGCCTCTTGTGCCAGGAAGCCCAGAAGATTTGGGCTTGGGCCACAGATCACCAACTATTCCTGAAAGCTATCTACATTCAGGGAGAACAGAATTCCTTAGCGGACAAGCTCAGCAGAATTCTCCAGCCTCACGAGTGGACACTCGATCCTTTAACTCTTCAGTCCATCTTCGTTCAGTGGGGCACTCCTCAGATAGACCTCTTTGCAGCTCCTCACAATCACCAGCTGCCCCTATTCTGCTCCAGACTCTACTCCCCTCACCGTCTGGCAGCGGATGCATTTCTCCTCGATTGGTCCAATCTGTTCCTGTACGCTTTCCCTCCTCTGCCTCTCACGTTGCGAACCTTGTTCAAGCTCAAGAGGGAACGAGACACCATGATTCTGATTGCTCCACGGTGGCCCAGGCAACATTGGTTCTCCCTTCTACTTCAACTCAGTTCCAGGGAGCCTTTCCTTCTTCCACTGTTTCCTTCTCTGCTTACGCAACATCAGGAGACCCTTTTGCATCCCAACCTTCCGTCTCTGCACCTGACAGCTTGGTTTCTCTCGGGCTGACTTCTCATGATACTCTTTTGTCTCAGCCCGTTCGTTCCATTCTGGATGCCTCCAGGAAACCGGCCACTCTGCAATGTTACCATCAGAAGTGGACACGGTTTTCTTCCTGGTGTCTTCTTCATCATCATGATCCCACTTCCCTTGCAGTGGAGACCTTATTGGATTATCTTCTTTCTTTGTCTGACTCTGGCCTCAAGTCTACTTCCATCAGAGTCCACCTCAGTGCTATGGCTGCTTTTCATGAGCCAGTTCATGGAAAACTTCTCTCGGCTCATCCCTTGGTGTCCAAATTCATGCGGGGTCTTTTCAATGTGAAACCACCTCTCAAAGCCCCTCCGGTAATCTGGGATCTCAATGTGGTTCTTTCCGCCTTAATGAATCCTCCTTTTGAACCTTTGGCTACCGCTCCTTTCAAGTTTCTCACTTGGAAGGTACTTTTCCTTATTGCTCTTACCTCTGCCAGGAGGGTCAGTGAGCTACATGCACTAGTTGCTGATCCACCTTTTACAGTCTTTCATCATGACAAGGTGGTTCTGCGTACACATCCAAAGTTTCTCCCTAAGGTTGTCTCGGAATTCCATCTCAACCAATCCATTGTTCTGCCTGTCTTCTTTCCGAAACCTCACTCTCATTCTGGAGAACAAGCTCTGCATACTTTGGACTATAAGCGGGCTCTGGCTTACTATTTAGAGCGTACTAAGCCCCACAGATCAGCTCCCCAACTGTTTCTGTCCTTTGATCCGAATAAATTGGGACGTCCTGTTTCTAAACGTACGTTGTCTAATTGACTGGCAGCGTGCATTTCTTTCTGTTATGCTCAGACCGGACTGACACTGGAAGGTTCTGTCACGGCCCATAGAGTTCGAGCTATGGCAGCATCTGTGGCTTTCCTC
This sequence comes from Geotrypetes seraphini, assembly GCF_902459505.1. Classification (NCBI taxonomy): domain Eukaryota; kingdom Metazoa; phylum Chordata; class Amphibia; order Gymnophiona; family Dermophiidae; genus Geotrypetes; species Geotrypetes seraphini. The sequence continues at coordinate 11,697,706 of NC_047094.1, read as the reverse complement.
CGCTCCACGCCTATTGAGGAAATCTGCAAGGCTGCTACTTGGTCCTCAGTTCACACTTTTACATCTCATTATTGTCTGGATGCTTTCTCCAGACGGGATGGACACTTCGGCCAATCTGTTTTGCAAAATTTGTTTTCCTAATGGCCAACCTTCCCACCATCCCTCTTTTTGTTAGCTTGGAGGTCACCCATCAGTCAAGAATATGCTGCCTGCTTGTCCTGGGATAAAGCACAGTTACTTACCGTAACAGGTGTTATCCAGGGACAGCAGGCAGATATTCTTGCGTCCCACCCACCTCCCCTGGTTGGCTTCTTAGCTGGCTTATCCTAACTGGGGACCGCGCGCCTCTGTCGGGCGGGAAGGCACGTGCGCGGTGCGGCCTGCTAGAACTTTCCAAGTTCTTAGAGTGCAATCACTCTAAAGTTGTCCGTACCGGGGCTCCGTCGGTGCCGTCACCCATCAGTCAAGAATATCTGCCTGCTGTCCCTGGATAACACCTGTTACGGTAAGTAACTGTGCTTTATGTATTCAGATACATGTGTTGTTTCTCCACCCAAATTAACATACAGTCTAGTGGTTGAAGGGACTTGGCCTAAGGTCACAAGTCATCTCTGCTTTACTGCCCACAATTCTAACTACTAAATCGCTCTTCTGCTCCCACCAAGTCTAAATATTTGCCTTTGGTATTTTACAGTTAATAAAATGAATGTATCGTAATAAAACATTACTAAATGTTCAGACAGAAACCCTAGAATGTCATCTTAAAAACATTGACAAACATAACTCTGGAATTTATTTCCTCATAGATGCTCTTGTTGCAAAGGTGGTCAGCCTTTATGTGACTTAGCACTTAGCTGCAGTGACTCGGCATCACCTGCTCATTCACGTACCAAGGGGTAGATCCAAGAAACTGCCAAAAATATGGGCACTGAGCGCCAATTCTATAATAGCAATAATGCGCAAAATTGCTGTAATAAAATAGAACGCTTAAGTCAACATGTACGTTCCTGACTTTAGGTCAAGCACGTGCTCTGTGTCAAAGGCTGATGAAAATGATCATGCTAAACTTGGCAACTGCTAGACATGCCCTTTATCTGCCCATGCACATGCCCCCTTTGTACAAGCATGTGCATGGGACAGATAAATGCATTAGCATTTATGCGCTACATTTATAGAATAACACCTAAGTGTGGTTATACGCAAAACTACAAATTAGTGCCAGGTGGCGTCAAGTAACATGATCGAGACATTCAAGTATCTCACGGGCCGCATCGAGGTGGAAGAAGATATCTTCTTTTTCAAGGGTCCCGCAGCAACAAGGGGGCATCCGTGGAAAATCAGGGGTGGGAAACTGCACGGGACACCAGAAAATTCTTTTTCACTGAAAGGGTGGTTGATCGCTGGAATAGTCTTCCACTAGAGGTTATTGAGGCCAGCAGCGTGCCTGATTTTAAGGCCAAATGGGATAGACACGTGGGATCTATTCACAGAGAAAGGTAGGGGAGGGTCATTGGGGTGGGCAGACTAGATGGGCCGTGGCCCTTATCTGCCGTCTATTTCTATGTTTCTATGAAGGGCTGCTCTTGGTACTTAAGGTCAGTTGGTGCTAGTTGGGCATGCAACTGCCAGTGTTCTGTACTTTGCAAATCATAAATTTGGACTGGCAACTTTTTGTAGCAGTTTGCTCCAGCACACAAAACAGGGCAAATGTTTTTCACGGCACATTAGAATTGAAATTGTAAAATTGCAAAACAAACAAAAAATTAAATTTGAAAGCTATTTATTTAAAGTTCTTTAAGCTATGTCTGGGTAATTGTAACAACAGTGAAACTAAAGTAGATAGAACAGAATTGCTAATCAATGCGATGGATGTGCTTGTTTTTCAGTGCAAATTAACTCAAAATGTGACTCAATAGTCGACAAGCAAACACGCATTTCATAAAAACATAAAAAATGCCTTCACCGGATCAGACCCTAGGTCCATCTTGTCCAGAGACCCGCACACGCGGAGGCCAAGCTAGGTGTTTCCTAATGTGATTTGCAAGAAGGTGTGCATCCAACTTGCCCTTGAATCCCAGAATGGTGGTCTCTGTCACAACCTCCTCCGGGAGAGCATTCCAAATGTCCACCACTCGCTGTGTGAAACAGAACTTCCTGACATTAGTCCTGAGTCTTCCGCCCCTCAGTTTCAGTCCATGACCTCTTGTTCGAGTCACTTTTGACAATGTGAATAACGAAGTTTCTTGCTCTATTTTGTCGAAACCTTTTAGTATTTTAAAAGTCTCTATCATATCCCCTCGCAGCCTTCTCTGTTGGAGCTGAAAATCCAAGTTCGTAAAAGATAAGATCCAAACGGTAACAAAGCCTTGATTGCTTTGCTGCTCAAGTTAGGCTAACTACTGCATAAAAATAAAATAAAATTACTTGACGTTAGTTTTCAAGGACCAATCGCGTCAAAGAATGATGCTTGTCTTGGCGGTTGTATCCTTACACACGCAGACATTCATAACATTGACAGACTCTTGTGTACATGAAGTATATGTCATCTATTCTAGTGTATACTTATGAAGGGAATTTTTAAAACTAAATTAAAATTCTGGAATCTCTCATGGCACACCTGGAATCTCTTTGGGGCACATTACTTTGATACTGTTTTATAGCGACAAGGGGTAACTGTCTACCCAGGAATGGGGGTGAACTAGCAGTCAACGTACGGTCACTTTCACATGCTAATTGTCATTGTTGCTGATAGCAAGGATGTTTTTACGGCCTTCCGCTATTAGTTACTGCTCAGTGATGCCTATATGGGAAGACTGTGGGTACAGACATTCCACCACCCCCCAGGATTTGCCACCCAGGCTTTTCAACAAACTTCATTAAAAGTGCCCCATAATGTCAAAGCAGATTACAATAAACCCTAATCTGGCGAGCTCGCCAGACGTGTGCACCAAACAAGGTTTTTAACGTTTTTTTTGTGGCATGTTAAATTGCATGCAGGTTTAGAAAGGAGGGGTGTTCCAAAGCACAAGGCCAGTGACTGAAAATACTGTGTCTTCAACAGCGGAAACTTTCCCTGCCAATCTGAGTGGTGGCCAGTGTTCATACTCTGCCCGCATGGTGCCCTCTCTAGGGGCGTTAAAGGTGAGGGAACCAAAGATGGTCTTTGAAAAGGAGCATCTCCCTATTACAGTAACATCTGGTGATATCTTATTAGGATTTTTATATACCGCCTATCAAGGTTATCTAAGCGGTTTTTACAATCAGGTACTCAAGCATTTTCCCTCTCTGTCCCGGTGGGCTCACAATCTAGCTAACGTACCTGGGGCTATGGAGGACTGAGTGACTTGCCCAGGGTCACAAGGAGCAGCACGGGGTTTGAACCCACAACCCCAGGGTGCTGAGGCTGTAGAATCAACCACTGCGCCACACACTCCTCCTATCTGCATCTTACAAACATGATGCATGTCATGCAGCTAACAAAGGAGCCCTTTTAGTAAGTTGAATTAGATGCTAATGCAACAAAGTGGCCTAACACCTAAAGTGTCTGTTTTGCTGTGGAAGTGCACTAACGACACAGTAATTTTTTGTTTGTGTGTTTTTTGCTAGCTGATTAGCATAAAGATGATGCAGGAGCCTTTTCTGTCTAGAAATAGGAGGTAGCAAGTGCTCCTGCTGTAACTTTAAAAAAATGGCTGCAGGTTAAGGGCAAAATTAGTGCATGGCCATTAATGGAAAAATAATAGAACACTTTTTTTTTATGGCTGTGGTAAACATGACCTTAGTATACAGGAAAGAGTTGCATAAAGTGATGCCAAGCCTATTTCTCCCACAGCTAAGCAAAAGAACCCCAAAGTTAATTTGTGAATTAGGCACCAACCATCTCTTCACCAACGCCCAAAGGAATAATCAAATCAACCAAACAGAACTCGATAGCGAAACTCTCTCAGACTTCTTCCAGTCCAAAATACAAAACATCCGAGCTAACCTCGACCTCAACACCAAACCCACTCCTACTCAGCTCCAACCAACTCCATATACCCCCCCCTCCGCCTCTCTCTCCCAATTTCATCTAGCCACTCATGCGGAGGTCCTCGAAACTCTGAGAGAACTTAAACCCTCCAACACCATCCTCGACCCCTGCCCGTCCAGCCTCCTGCTGGCTGCTGGAGACACCATGGCAGAATCCATCCTCCCCATCATTAACACCTCTCTAACTACTGGAACTGTCCCCCTCAGCTGGAAATCAGCTATTATCAAGCCCACTCTCAAAAAACCCTCCCTTGATCCTAATGAACCTGGCAACTATCGCCCAGTCTCCAACCTCCCAATTGTCTCCAAACTCCTTGAACGAATTGTACTCCACCGCCTATACCCTTTCATTGAAGAACAAGCTGCCCTATCCCCAGCCCAATCCGGCTTCCGTAAGGGCCACAGCACAGAATCAGTTCTCATTGATATCATAGACGACAGCTGGTCAATACTGGACAAAGGCAACGACGCCCTACTAGTCCTACTTGACCTTAGCGCTGCCTTCGACACAGTTGACCATCACCTACTCACATCTAGGCTCCACGACCTCGGAATCAAAGACACAGCCCTCCAATGGATCACCTCCTTCCTTCACCAAAGGACCCAAACAGTCCTACTAGGGACTCATAAATCTAACCCTAAGCCTATCAAATATGGCGTTCCTCAAGGTGCCCTTCTATCCCCCCTCCTATTCAATCTCTACATCAAACCCGTCATCGATATAGCGCAAAAATATAAAATCAAAATACACTCTTATGCAGATGACATCCAGCTGCTCCTCCCCTTAGGCGAAAACCGGCCATCCCAAATTGCTAACCTCGAACTCTGCCTCACTGACATGAAAACTTGGATGTCAAACAACAAGCTTCAACTTAACGCCTCCAAAACTGAACTCCTATGGATCAGAAACAAAAACACCAAATACCTACGACCAACACTAACATGGGATTCCACTCGACTAACGGCAGCAGATCAAGTTCGCAGCCTAGGAGTAACCCTAGACGGACACCTATCCTTATCCAACCACATATCCCAAGTAGTCTCCACCTCCTTCTACTACCTTCGCCAACTGAAAAGGATCAAACCCTACATCTCCAAACCAGACCTCGCCCAACTCCTATACGCATATGTCCTCTCCAGAATGGATTATTGTAACTCGCTATTTAACGGACTAACCAAAAATAATATCAAACGCCTCCAACGGGTCCAAAATGCAGCCATCCGCCTCCTACACAACCTCAACTACCGCGATTCCATTTCCCCGGCACTCCATGCTGAACACTGGCTCCCAATTAGCCAACGCTGTACTTTCAAAGCCCTAACAATTGCCCACAAGAGAATCTACTCTACCACCCCCTCCTACATAAAATCCAAACTTCCCATCTACAACCCCACTCGCACCCTCCGCTCAAAGTCAGAGACACGCCTATGCGTCCCCCCCGGAAGATCCCTGCTCACAGAAACTGCCCACAAACGATCCTACAGCCACTTCATTCCACACCTCTGGAACCAACTTCCCCCCCAACTTAGACAACAGAACTCATTATTAGCATTCCGTAAATCGGTAAAGACCCTCCTCTTCAATTAAAGATCCCCTCTGTCTCTCCCCCCCTTAAGCCCCACCCTCCACTCTCCTATCTCCTTCCCGAAATTCCAGTATTACCCTCTCTTACTCTTTCCACTAAAAAATTGCACCTATACGCTTATAACTTTCCTTACATGAAACTACTGTATTTCCCCCCTCTCTCTCTCTGCTCAATCCCCCTGTATTTAATTCTCTCCAAAAACTATAAATCCAACCACTAAACCTGTTGTACTACTTATATGTCTAGTTACTCCGCATTGTGTATGTTCAATTGTAAACCGTCCTGAGCTACTGGGAGGACGGGATAAAAATCTAAATAAATAAAAATAATAAATAAATAAATAAATAGATGGGAGATGACTCTTAACTGAATAATGAAGAGGCTCTTGTGCAGTTTGAGACTGGAGCTTGCTTTCTACAGGGCCACTTTGCAGGTATTTTAATAGTTTAGAAAGGATTAATATATCATTCTAAACAAATCAGGTAGGTTTACAAGGATATAAAAATAACAACAAAGGAATGCCATAAAATTATAGGACAGGAAAGATTCAGTCAAAGGCAACACCTTTCATGTCTGGGTTACCCTAATGCATTGCTTTCATTCTAGCTGACTGACCTAAAAGGTTAAAAAAAAAATGTTTTCAGATTTACTTTAGATTGTTTAAAAGAATCTTTCCCACATACATCCACCAGGAACTAATTCCATAATGCTGGAGTGCACAAAAAGAAAGCACCATCTTGCATGGAGGTCAAAGCTCCTTGTGACCCTGGGCAAGTCACTTAGGCCTAGATTAACTAACATCACGGATCTGATCCGTGAGATGGCCGTCCGTCCAAATTCACAACGCGTCCACATGCAAATTAGGCCAATCGGAGGGATGCCCCAAACCAACCACAAGGATCGCTGAAGAGCGATCCTGATGCACAGACCATCTTCTTTGCCTATAGATGGTCTGCACATGCGCTGTCTCTCCATAGGACTTCTTGTTGGCTGATCTCCCCACACCGGAAAAAGACAGGATTGGAGGTTGCATTTTTTCTCCCTCACTTTTCAGAGCTGAAAACGACTTTTTTTTGCGAGCCTGTGGTTTTAACCTGCAGATTTAAAGTGGGGCTGCACTGCGACGTGATCTGGAACAGAACACGCTGTAGTGCAGCCCCGCTTTAAACCCGGAGGTTGAAACCACGGGCTGGCATTGCGGGGAAGGGTGGCAGAGCAGGAGAAGTATCAAAGAAATGGCAGAGAAACGGGTCCCAAAGAAGCTTAGCTCTCGAGGAAAAACCTCCCGATGGCTGTAATTGATGGGAGCAGTTTGCGGAGCTGGCATGGGGATGAACAGCGGTAGCAGAATGGTAGGAGGAATAAAGGATTTCCCTGGTTCTCCTGCGGGAGCTGCAGTGCACCGAGATGTGCTTTGAGGAACTGCTGAAACTGCTTGCAGGAGGGTCGGCAGGAACGTGAGCGACTGGCCCTCAGCAATCACTTGGTTTTGGATCGGCCAGCCCAGTTGGTGTGCCTGAATTTTTTTAGTGAATCGAGGCCCTTCCTACTTTGCATTCTGTTTCCTCTCATTTGCATGCGCAGATCGGGTACGGATATGCTTGGGAGGAAGTTTAGTGAATTGGGTCGGGGTCGCAACACAATCTGTGTCCTGAGTGAATCTAGTAGGGGCATTACTTTTTTTTCGCCAGATTCATTAGTGAATGGTGGCGTATACTTTTTGGCAACGCTTTCAACTATTAGTGCAAGATTGCATGGATTATCTTTGTGTGAACTCTTTCATTTCAAAACAAGACTTATGAGACTCCTGAGGCAAGTCCTTTTGGGCCGAACCATGTACATGTTGAGTCTTTGAATGTTTTATTGAAGAAATAAAGTGAGTTCACCAGTCTTCTTTGGACCTGTCCACTCCTTTGCCTTTGCTGAGTGAATCTAGCCCATAATTCCCCCCCCCCCCCCCGTTGCCCCAGCAGGTACATTAGATAGATTGTGAGCCCACTGGAACAGATGGGAAAATTCTTGAGTGCCTGAATAAATGAATGCAAACCATTCTGAGCTCCCTGGGGACAACGGTATAGAAAAAAAAAAAATGAACGAATGAACCTACCTTAGCAGAAGCAGGGAGTTTTAACAGAGAAGTATTAGCATTCTGAAGTACAGAGATCATTAGAAAATATAAGTCTTCAATGGGTAACTAGATTGAAAATTACAAAACTGAAGCTTTGATTTTGGAGCTTATATTCTTTATAAGACAAGTGCTATCAAAAGCGAGGTTTTTGGGCCCTTCTCAGGCATTACTCTCCCTTGATTTTATCAGTACTTATTAATCTCATTTGGCAATGTGGTTATGGATAAAGTGCAGCGACAGTGAGATGCTGATCTCGGTATGAGCCTGCTGACACTGTTTCAGAGAGCGTTCCAGATTTACGTGTGGCCCACACTGGAGGGTAACTTCTGTAGCAAATTTAAGTAGAGAGAGATCTTTAATTGAATCAGTGGTCCTCAGCCTGCTTCTACTGAAGATCACGTTGTCTGTCTGGTGTTCAGGCTACCAATGTGACTATGCACTAGATTTATTTACAGGCATTAACTTTATTGTATACAAATCTTTCGTAGATATTCATTGCAGGACAGGGTTCAAAACCCCTGTAGCAAATATATTCTGCTGAGCTTTTCCCAAAAGTCTCCAAGGTCTGAAAGAATACATTCAAGGTTACACAATAGCCATAACTTGAAGTTTGCTTTTCTTGTAGAAGGCGAAAAGGTGAAATTGCCTTTCCAAGTTTATTAAAATTTCATATACTGCTTATAATAGCTGTCTAAGCGGTGTACAAGGTTACAATATAAAAAGTTTTAAAAATATAATTTTGGGGAATAAAACGAAGACACAAGACGTAACACGACGTACAGGAACAAAAGGAAGGGAGGCCCGAACTACAATTGAGAATAGGATGGAAGAACTACAGTGGATAGAACATTTAGGGAGAGGTAGCTGTGCTCTTCCTTTGTTGGAATCGTTGGGAATACTTAACATAAGAACATAAGAATCGCCTCTGCTGAGACAGACCACAGGTCCATCATGCCCAGCAGTCTGCTCCCGCGGCGGCCCCCCAGGTCAATGACCTGTAAGTGATCTAATGCTCCAAGCATTTTGTACTGTATAGTAATCCTCTAATTGTACCCTTCAATCCCCTTTTCCTTCAGGAACTCGTCCAATCCCATTTTGAAACCCAAAATCGTACTCTGCTCTACCACCTCTTCTGGAAGTGAATTCCAGGTGTCCACCACCTTCTGAGTGAAGAAGAACTTCCTAGCATTTGTTCTGAATCTGTCTCCCTTCAATTTTTGGGAGTGCCCTCTTGTTCTTGTTGCCCCCACCAGTGTGAAGAATCTGTCCCTCTCTACCTTCTCTATACCCGTCATAATCTTGTAAGTTTCTATCATATCCCCTCTAGTCTGCACTTGTGGCAGATATTGGCACAGAAGCCAAAAACCCCTTTGCCCCCACTGCTGAGCCTGCAGAACCTGATTTCCCAAAAGGCTGCCCTTATTGCCATGATGTAAAGGAGTTTACAGGGAGGAATGAGGCTCACACAGCTCAGACTTGCCCTTTTTCTGTGGAAACAGGGGCTCCTGTTAGGGCAGGGGTGTCAAAGTCCCTCCTCGAGGGCCACAATCCATTCGGGATTTCAGAATTTCCCCAATGAATGTGCATGAGATCTATTAGCATACAATGAAAGCAGTGCATGCAAATAGATCTCATGCATATTCATTGGGGACATCCTGAAACCCGACTAGATTGCAGCCCTCCAGGAGGGACTTTGACACCCCTGTGTTAGGGTGAAAGCCTTTCTTCCATGCCTGAGCCATTTACCCTTTTAGCAGTGGCGTACCTAGGGTATGTGGCACCCGGGGCCCATCATTTTTTGACACCCCCCCCCCCCATGTAAAAAAAATTTTTTTTTTTTTTTTTTGCAATAACCATGAAATGGAATAAATGGTCAGAATAGAAACAGGCAGTGAAAATTTTCTTTTATTGAACCTCATATATGTAACCATTATTCCAAACATAACAAAACATAAATTATGTCTAAATTGTCATGACATTAGAAGTACATATGGAGTAGTTGCAGGCAGTGGTGTACTTAGGGTATGTGGCACCCAGGGCCCATCATTTTTTGACACCCCCCCACATCTATATGAAAAATATGATTTTTAGTACCAATCTACATATCGCACCACAAGAGTGTACCTAGGAAAAGGCTGCATCTTAAACACTGCAGTGAGCACTAGAACACCAACACATACATTGTAAAACTAAACAAGCCAGATCCCGCACAGTCAATTGGTCCTGTAGTCAATGCCAACTGAAAACTATGTCTTTTTCATACACACAGAACAGAGATACACCCTCGCCCAAAATGGAATAATCACAAACTAAAAATAGAAATATGTAGACAAAAGTTAAACTGATCCGCCAAGAAACCAGACCCTGGATACAATGCAACACCACAAAAAACAGTAACACATGTCCTCTAATACAGTGCAAAATATAAAGACAGTAGATGTAAATTTGAAAAAACTGATACATAACAATCACCACTTTATAAATTAACAAATAAAAATAAAACAAATAATGAGATATAAAAAAATACAATTTTATTGGACTAATCCCCGTAAGCTCGGTCCCCATCCCCGCAAACCACCTGATTCCATCCACACAAGCCTTGAATTGTTTATATTAAAGTATAAAAAGAAACAATATTCTGTACAATTGTCAATTTATAAATCAGCGTCTTCTCCCCACTCTCTTCCCCATTTCCCTTCAGCATCCTCAGCCCACTCTCTCTCCACTTTCCTTCAGCGCACGCACATAAAAACAAGCAAGTAATTTTATATCATTTTCATTCTATTCATTCATAGAAATTAAAGTCTAGATAATGCCAGTCACATAACAAAACATGATTTTACAAAAATAATTCCCTGCAGTCAAGCCTGCAAGGATTATTAGATGTCTTTCAGCAGTTCCCCTCCCTCCCTCCCCCTTACCTTTGTGGCCAAGTCAAAATGATCTACCAACAATAAAATTTTAAAAACACAAAGCACGCTGTACGCAGAGAAAATGTTAATTATCATTTATATTCCGCGGGTTTTCAAAGAGGTCAAGGCAGATGACTTTATGCAATGTCACCTCAGTAACAACTATACAAAAATAGACAAATATTCCCCCTCCCTTTTTACTAAACTGCGATAGCGGTTTTTAGCGTAGGGAGCTGCGCTGAATGCCCCACGCTGCTCTCGACGCTCATAGGCTCCCTGCGCTAAAAAACTCTATTGCGGTTTAGTAAAAGGGGGCCATAGTGCAAAATATAGACAGCAGATATAAATTTTCAAAACGGACACATTTTGATCACTAAGTTGAAAATAAAATCATTTTTCCTACTTTTTTGTCTGGTGATTTCATGAGTCTCTGGTCCTTCTTCTGATCCTTCTTCTTTCTCTCTCCCCCTGGCTCCCCTCTTTATTTCTGCCTTTCTTTCTCTCTCCTCCTGGCCCCCCTCTTTCTTTCTGCCTTTCTTTCTCTCCCCCTTGACCCCCCTCTTTATTTCTGCCTTTCTTTCTCTCCCCTTGGTCCCCCTCTTTCTTTCTGCCTTTCTTTCTCTCTCCCCCCTGGCCCTCCTCTTTCTTTCTGCCTTTCTTTCTCTCCCCCTTGACCCCCTCTTTATTTCTGCCTTTCTTTCTCTCCCCCTGGTCCCCCTCTTTATTTCTGCCTTTCTTTCTCTCCCCTTGGTCCCCCTCTTTCTTTCTGCCTTTCTTTCTCTCTCCCCCTGGCCCCCCTCTTTATTTTTTCCTTTCTTTCTCTCTCCCCCTAGCCTGCACAAAGCCATCGTGCCGATTTCTCCACTTCCACGATTCTTTCCCTACCCTCACCCCCAAGCCAGCAGCCGATTTCTCCCTGCTCCTTCCCCGATGTCCTGATGTCCTGAACTTCATCGGGCAGCAGCAGCATTCACAATTCACTGATGTTGCCCGCTTCAGGCCTTCCTCTCTGTCGGGTCCTGTCTTCATGAAAACTGGAAGTAGGCAGGACCCGGCAGAGAACAAGGCCTGAAGCCGGCAACAGCAGCGAATTGTAAACGCTGCTGCTGCCCGAAGAAGGTAATGGAGCACCGAGGCAGTCCACTTCTCCCCCCTCCCAGCCGAACCCCCGCTGACCCTCCTATCTCCCCCCCCCGTGAACCTTTCCGACCTTCCCAGCGAGAGCAGCAAACCTCCTTCGCGGCTTTCTCCTCCCTCTGCCGCGTTACTGATGACGTCATCAGTGATGCGGCAGAGGGAGGATAAAGCCGACGCTACTGGAGGGAGGTTTGCTGCTTTCGCTGGGAGGGTCAGAAAGGTTCACTTGGGGGGGGGAGAGAGATAGGATGGTCAGCGGGGTTTCGGCTGGGAGGGGGGAGAAGCGGTCTGCCTTGGTGCTCCAAGGCCTGGCGCCATTACCTTTTTCGATAATGGCGCCGATGCTGCTTTCGCTGGGAGGGTAGGAGCGCGATAGGGACCGGGCCAGCTGTGCACCCCCCCCCTAAGGCGGCACCCGGGATGGACCTCCCCCTCGCCCCCCTTGGTACGCTACTGCCCTGGGGAAACAGCCTGCAACAAGATCGCGCGATGCCAGAGATCTTTGCCTGCTTCGGCTGTTTCCTCCGCCGCGGTCCCGCCCCTCCTCTGACATCAGAGGAGGGGCAGGACCATGGCGGAGGAAACAGTCGAAGCAGGCAAAGATCTCTGGCATCGCGATCTTGCTGCAGGCTGTTTCCAGACGCGACACCCGGCGCAGGGGGGGGTAACTGGACCGGACCGGGAGCACCCCCTCAGGGCTTGGTACCCGGGGCGGACCGCCCCCCCGCCCCCCCCCCTTGGTACGCCACTGCCTTTTAGGTATAGATTTTGACATAAAAACCAATGGGGCAGTACTAGACCTCTTTAGTGCCTCTCTGAAGTGCCCCCACCCCCTTCCAAACCTTCAGTCTGGCTTTCATTAGGAAACATCACAGCTGGAAATGTAATCAGTGAATAGAAAGATCTCTGCAGGAAACCAAGCTGCTTAAAACTGTTGAATGTCACAAGTCACATATTCTGCTTGTCATGTCTGTGTTTGAGGGACACTCCCATTTCAAATAAGTTAAAAAAAAATAAAAAAATCCATGGACTGAATGAGCAGGTTTTGGAAGGATTATCAACTCTTAATCAGTAAGAAATAAAGAGGGTGACAATCCACGTCTGATGGTGCATTTCTGAGGGTGCATTTGGGTGGCTAAAAAAATTACATGGTACAAATCGCATGCAGGCACGTGAATTAATGGGCTCACAATTAAGTGTATGCTTAAAAATGGTTCATGTACAGTGCACATGCAAAGAATGAATAGGTGAAATGATCAAAAAATAGCCCCAAATTTGGAAAAATGGCTGTTCACTGCATTCTTATAGCTTTATTCTTCAATGAAAGGCCCAGAGGCTAATGGTGACCCTGGAGACCTCTGGGACGGAGAGGAAGAGCCACATGCTAGAAGGACAATCCATTTCTTAATAGACAAAAGAGAATGCATTTGGAAATGCTTACAACCTTGAGGACACCCCCAATGAAGTGTGAAGGTGTCATTGACACGCTCTGGTCACAGTGTCATGGCCCTGAATGGGAAAATGTTTGGTAGCTTTCTTTCAACTCATTAGAATCCAAAGGTTAATGAAGACATAAGAATAGCCATGCTGGGCTAGACCAGTGGCATACCTAGGGTATGTGGCACCCGGAGCCCATCTTTTTTTGACACCCCCCCCCCCCACCCATGGAAAAAAATATTTTTTGTAATGACCATGAAACGTAATAAATGGTCAGAATAGAATAGGCAGTGAAAATTTTCTTATATTCCAAACATAACATAACATAAATTATGTCTGAATTGTCATGACATCAGAAGTACATATGGAGTAGTTGCAGGTGATGTTTGGGACAGTTCTGATTGTGTTAGTTCGGTTTTATGTGTTTTTTGAATAGAAAGGTTTTTATTTTTTTTTAAGGTTTTGCAGTCTATGGTCGATGTCAATTGGTTGTAGAGTTGGGGGTCGAGTGTTGCAGCTCGAATGGCTAGGAGGTTGTCGAACAGTTTTTTTCTTTCGACGTTTTTGGTTGGAGGGTGTGTGAATGGTGCGTGAGTTCTCCTATGTCTGTTTGAGGTGGATTGAATTATTTAGCTGAAGAAATTAGTTACCCCCTCATCCCACACACATTAATTCTCTTCCATTATAAAAAAACATTGATAAGTTCCCAGAAAAAAAATACATTAAAATAAAAAGTGAAAACAAAGGCCCCTACAGATGAGAACATAACATAAGAATAGCCTAACTGGGTCAGACCAATGGTCCATCATGCCCAGTAAACCATTCTCATGGTAGCCAATCCAGGACACTAATACCTGGTCAAAACCCAAAGAGTAGCAACATTCCATGCTACCGATCCAGGGCAAGCAGACACTTCCCCCATGTCTTAATAACAGATTATGGACTTTTCCTCCAGGAATTTGTCCAAATCTTTCTTAAAACCAGCTACACTATCTGCTTTTACCATAACTTCTGGCTACTTCATTTTTAAGTTTAGATCTTTCCTTTCAAACAGAGACCTTGCTAGATGTCAAATACAGCACAAGGTAACTTCACATGGGCTTAGCTGTGCAGGAAATGTGAATCTCCTCATACACCCACCATATAGTGCAAATTGTGCAAAGGTCTGTTTATTTATTTCGATCACTACATAGCCTAATGCCACACAAGCAGTGCTGTACAAACATATTCTGTAGGTCAATGCTAAGGATAACAAAGTTTCCTTCCTTGGACCAGAAGGAGATACTGATAAACCACTGGAAGAGATTCCAAAACAACACCCAAAGACCCACTCAGTGTGTGAACCAGTTGAGTGGAGTGGACTAACTGGGGGGTGGAAATGGGCCCGGAGTTTGCTCAGCAGAATTTCCCAGACCACCTCTTCCTCTCAACACATTGACACGCTGCCACCACCACCACTAGGAACACCTCACTGGGTAGGCCAGCTATGCTATAAACTTTATAAAACACATTATTATATTTTCTTATAAAGCACATATTTTAACTGAACTCTCTGACATCCTCAGCCTTTCCATTCACAAAAATAGAAGGAAGAAAAGTTCCCATTTCCTGCTGTCTCATGTCCCCGGCCTATACAATATTATTTTTCTGCAGACCCTTCAAAAGTCTGACCAAATCCTCGTTTCACTTGCATTATAAAGTACTGAGGATGCCATCTCTCCCCAATCCCAGGTCCTAAAGTCTAAGACAGTAGCGCAAACTAATGCTGCCAGATTCAGGAAAAAATTTTTTTGATTCGATTCAGCCTTTTGAATTGGTTTTTCAATTTGATTTTCCTGCCCAGTTGGGTGATTTTTTTCAAAACTCCTGGTGGGTTTTATAGCTTTTTCACCCCCTATGGCTTCTCCTAACCACACTGGCGCTATGGTGTAAATAAAATAAAGAAACAAAAAGGACTTTTCCTCTCTCTGTTAAATCCTAGCTCACGTTTGCAGTCCAACACCAGCTCTGGCAGGATACACATTTCAAATCTGACATATTATAATCACAAAACAGAAAATAAAATTAATTTTTCTACCTTTTGTTGTCTGGTTATATTTCAAATCTTGTTGGTCCAAGACTCTGGTTTTCTTCCGATAACTTGCTTGCCAGGGTCTCCTTCTTTCTTCTTTCTGCATGCTAACCATCCATCTGCCAACTCTGTCCTCCCTTTCCATTTCCCTTCCCTCCCCAGGAAGTCTGGTATCTTTCCTTTTTTTCATCTCCCTCCACAGATCCACCTTTTCTTAACTACCCTTTCATCCGGCATCTCTCCCTCTTTCCCCACCACCCCAGAGTCCACCATCTCTCCCTTTCTTTTCCCAATTACCCTTCTATCCAGTATCTCTATCCCTCCTCCACACCATCCCTTGTGTCCAATTTCTCTCCCTTTCTGTTCCTTCCCTCCCTAAATCCCATGGTCCATCATCTCTCTCCCTCTCCTCTATTTTCAGACCCATTATTTCTTTCCCCCCCCCAAAGTTTGGCATATGCATGTCTCTTTGAACACCCCCTTCCCTCTGTGTACTTCTAAACCAGGTTCCCCCCCAAAGGCCTGTCCCCCCTTAAAGGTCTGCCTGTCCCCCCTTGAAGGCCTGTCCCACCCCCTTGTAGGCCTGTCCCCCCTTGTAGGCCTGTCCCCCCCTTGAAGGCCTGTCCCCCCCTTGAAGGTCTGCACCCCCCCGAAGGCCTGCACCCCCCGAAGGCCTGTCCCCCCCTTGAAGGCCTGACCCCCCTTGAAGGCCTGCCTGCCTGTCCCCCCTTGAAGGCCTGTCCCCCCCTTGAAGGCCTGCACCCCCTTGAAGGTTGGCACCCTCCCAAAGGCCTGCACCCCCCTGAAGGCCTGTCCCCCCCTTGAAGGCCTGTCCCACCCCCTTGTAGGCCTGTCCCCCCCTTGAAGGCCTGCCTGCCTGTCCCCCTCTTGAAGGCCTGTCCCCTCCCTTGAAGGCCTGCACCCCCTTGAAGGCCTGCCTGCCTGTCACCCCCCTCCCCCTTGAAAGCCTGCCTGCCTGCCTGCCCGCCCACCCCGACCCACCCCGAAGGACCGTT
This sequence comes from Geotrypetes seraphini, assembly GCF_902459505.1. Classification (NCBI taxonomy): domain Eukaryota; kingdom Metazoa; phylum Chordata; class Amphibia; order Gymnophiona; family Dermophiidae; genus Geotrypetes; species Geotrypetes seraphini. The sequence continues at coordinate 11,681,390 of NC_047094.1, read as the reverse complement.
CGCTCCCCTGGCCTCCCCGCACTACCTATGAAGCAGCCGAAGCAGGATCGTGATGTCAGCTATCCCTGCGCTGCTTAGGAGCTGCTTCCTGCGCCGCGGTCCCGCCCCCTCCTCTGACATCAGAGGAGGGGCGGGACCGCGGCGCAGGAAGCAGTGCCCAAGCAGCTCAGGGATTGCTGACGTCGCGATCCTGCTGTGGGCTGTTTCATAGGTGTGCTGGAAGGTCAGTGGGGCGAGCGGTCCTTCGGGCGTGGGGGGGGACTGAGCGGCAAGGCCGGGAACACCCCCTCAGGGCTGGCACCCGGGGCGGACCGCCTCCCCCGCCCCCCCCCTTGGTACGCCACTGGGCTAGACCAATGGTCCATCTTGACCAGTATCCTTTTTCCAACAGTGGCCAATGCAAATCACAAATACCTGGCAGAAACCCAAATAGGAGCAACATTCCATGCTACTGATCGCAGGGCAAGCAGTGGCTTCCCCCATGTCTGTCTCAGAAACTTGTCCAAACCATTTTTTTTAAAACCCAGATCCACTAAATGCTGTTAACAGCCTCTGGCAACCAAGTTCCAGAGCTTGACTCTTCTTTAAGTAAAAAATACTTCCTCCTACTTGTTTTATATATGAGTAATTTAATTGAGAGTCCAATAGTCTTCGTACTGTTTGAAAGAGGAGAAAATGGACTTTTACCCGTTTTGTACTGCTCAGGATTTTGTAGACCTCAATCATATACTCCCTCAGCCATCTTTTCCAAGCAGCGGAGCCCTAACTTCTTTAGCCTTTCCTCATCTGAGAGGAGTTCTAGCTCTTTATCATTCTGGTTGCATTCTTTGAACCTTTTCTAAGTCTGGTATCAATACAAGAGGGTGCTGAAAAGTTCTCAGTCCAACCAAGAAGGGAATGGCGTTGAGCCATGAAACTTACTAGTTATTCCACATATTCACCCCTAAGTTCAACACACTTCAACCATTGTGTCTGAAGTTTCTGTAACGACATCACCATCTTCCTTCCCTTCGATCAACTAACCCCCCCCCCCAGCAATAAACGCACTACACAAAACACTAGAAATAGTAAAACAATGGATGAAAAACCACAAACTAAACCCAGACAAAACAAAGTTTCTACTTTTCGAAAACGACAGGGTCCCTGCCATAACGAACCTTGAAATAAACTCCATCGCATACCCCATACAACCCCCAACTAAAACTACTAGGGGTTACGATAGAGGCTGTAAACTGCAACTACATATCAACAAAACAGTCCAGAAAGCCTTCGCAGTCATGCGTAACCTAAGACGAAGACAAATCCCAAAATTCTTCGATAGAACACAATTCAAACTTCTGGTACAGGCACTAATACTAGGCCTACCCTGCCCCGCCACCATGACTAAACAACTACAAACAGTGTAAAACACCCCCCCCCCCCCCACTACATGTACAAGTCCTCGTGCTCTCTTTGGGGGGGGGACCCCCCCCACTGCACTGAAAAACTCCTGACCACCGAAAACTGAAAGGAAAAATGGAGTTTTTAGTGTGTTCCCCCCAACAGGAGCACAAGGACTTGTACATGTACTGGGAGGGTTCTGCCCATACTCCCCTTACAGCGCTACTGGTAAGGCTTTAAAGCGTCGGGAGCGGCGGCGTGCAATTGTCGGTGCACTTTTGTTGGAGCGCTTTTATCCTGCGCAGAACCGATATTACAGAACCGATAATAACTGTTAGGTTTGTGGACGAGTGTTAATATTTCCTGATGTTTCTGAGCAGACTCAGATAAAGAGGAAGCAGTTTCTATCGCTTAGGCCCAAGGCCTTAGGGTGGGCGTGACCTTCTTCTTAAAATTCCCCTGTAAATGCCTTAGTTCATTTGCAAGGGACAAATATGTGTTTCTGGAACCAGTCCAGTTAGAAAATTTTCTTAGAGATAAACCTTTGCTGATAGTTTCTTCAATTATTATCTGTTTGCTGGAGAGTGTAATTGATGATTTAAAGAATGTGTCACATCTCTTAGCCTGCCAAGATGTTAAACTTTGCTACTTTGCCTTTTTTCTTTTAAGCTTTGGCCCTCTCGGCCATTTAATGTGGACTTGATCATTGATAAACTATTGCCTTTTACTTTGATGAGCATTTATACTGGATATACTTGTGCTTTTGCTATGTAAATGTAACAAATCAATCAATAAATATAATTAAGTATGACATCATATGGAATGTACGGCAGGGCATGGAAGTATCAGTGATGGCTGATCTTGTCGCGTAGACAGTGATATTTACACTGGAGCTATTTCATAGAAGGTTAGAGGAAGAGGCGAGTTCTTTTGAGACATATGTGTATTTCCATTATAAACTAGGAACTAGATGTATATCCTTTTCAGGTGTGCCCATAATATGGTCCTTTCAAAACTCTGCATGCTCCAGGTATACACATAAGTAGCGGATGGCCTTTCTAAATCCACAGCTTGCATGTCTTCATCAGCCATTTTTGTGTGTGTGAATGGCGCTGATTGTTTCTAAAATTATCTCAAATCCAGGTCACAAGGACCAGGCAGGATCCCAAAGCACAGATTCATTCCTTGTTCTCCGTTAGGGCTAAACAGGAGCTTCTCTAAACCTACAATCCTTCACTTTCGTCTACCTGGTCTTTTTCCTCTAAGAACCTGTCCCCCAGCTTAGTCACTGGACAGATAGATGGCCCTTGGCCAGAGATTAGAGACTGCAGCTTTGTCTGGAGCACGGTACATATGACCATCCCATCCATCCAATAGGTGTCATCGTTGAGCACTGGTTCAGACCCCCTTCTCCACAGAAGCTGTGAATGCCGCCTAACAACATAAAATTCATAGTCTTCTGTGTTTGGCCTTTCTTCTCATGCAAATCTATCAGTCTCTACGCAGTAAACCACAATAGTGATATTATGAAGGATTAGTCATGCTCGAAGCGGGAAGTCGAGTCCTTGTGGGAAGCTGCCCTCTCTATCGCAGAAGAAACCGTTCATGCTGGGCATGCTTCCTTCTAAAAACAGGCCCGACGTCACTTTAAACTGTGCCAGCGGTAGTCAATTATTTTACAGAGCTGCAAGAGACCATAGTTCAAAGCCCACGCCTGGCCATGAGGATGGGGAGCTGTCAGTCTTGGGAGACAATTTTATTTCTTTGGCTCAATTCTCTCTGGGATAGTCTTACATATACTTATATCGCAGTACGTCTATAAGCTTCTTAAACCCCTCTTCAAATGCTTTCAACTTTCCATGACCCTCAGCGACACCACTCAAAGCTCAAGCCTATCATTGCTTCACGCTTTATGTGCCTAATTGTCATTGGTTCATTTCTTGATTTAGGGGTCCTTTTACTAAGGCGCTTGAGCCGTTTTGTTTTTGGTTTTTTAAAATTATTTATCAGATTTCAAAATTGAACAAGTTCGTTTACAGAAGTTAGATAGTTCAAGGTCCAATAGATGTTGGCATTGTGGTTTAGAAGCTGGGACATTAGATCATTTGATATTTTTATGTCCCTATATAAATGCCTTTTGGAAGTTAATTTGGTCCCAAATTAATTCATTGTTAGAAAATCATGTTGCCCTTTCATATGATACTATATTATTTGGTACATCAATGAGATTTAAAAGCCCAATTTCTGCAAATAATAATAAACTTCTATTGATATTGACAGGGGTTGCAATTCAGCAGATTACAGGAAATTGGAAAGATTACACTAAACTAAATTATACTTTTTGGTGGAATTCAGTATGCCATATTTATAAAATGGAAAGATTTGGGGGCCATTGATTATTTATTCTAATGATCAGACATCTTAAACACCTCAGTATTGGTTAAGATAAGGGGGGGTGGGAATATGAATGACAATAATTGATCATTGTTAATTATTAATATATGGGTGGGAGGGATGGGATTCTTTTATATTTATATATTTGGAGGATTACAAATAAGATTGTCAAGTGATTAATTAATAATATATTTCTGATGGATTATTGTACACTTGTAATTTCTGAAAATGAATAAAGATTAAAAAAAAAAAAAAAAATTGAAGAAGCATTGTGAACATCTTGTACAGAAAAGATTAGTGCTAGCCGTTTTAGCGCCCTCTAATTAAGGCGTGCCAACGCGTCCATTATATCCTATGGTAATCCACATTGTACAATGGAAAAATAGTTTCTTCAACTACTCATACAACATGTAAATATTTGTGAACAAATTGCTTGGGGATTGTGTTGGTGCCAAGACCTCAAACACCCAAGACACTACTTAATTCATTTTGTGTCCTTACTGGGGTGATGTGTTTATCATCGGTCTTTTTTTATATAGTTTTTAATGCAGGCAAAACCTTAATGCATCTATGTGGTGCTATACAAAGATTTAATAATAATAATAATAATAATAACTTTATTTTTATATACCGCCAGCTATCTTGCGACTTCTAGGCGGTTTACAATAAAAGAAACTGTGAATACAATGAAGGAAATGTAAATACAATAAAGAGAAACTTTACGTACAATGAATTAAAGAGTATAGCAGTGTACATCTCAATACAATAAAGGGAAACTTTACGTACAATGAATTAAGGAGTATAGCAGTATACATCTCGTACAATGGATTAAAGAGTATAGCAGTATACATCTCGTACAATGGATTAAAGAGTATAGCAGTATACATCTGATAATATTAATAATGTTAGCAACAGTTTGTGTGTTGCAAGGCCAGGAAGTGCCAAGCTGTTTGCACAGAAGTAGAAATGTTCCGTAAATTGAATAGAGTGTTCATAGTTAGTGGTTAGGGGTTGGGGTTAACAGTTTGCAAGATCAGGTATGTGATGATGTTACGAGGGGGGTTGATGTTCCGGTTCGTTGCCTAGGTATTTCAAGAATAGGTAAGTTTTTAGGTGTTTCCTGAATTCTTCATAGTTGTTTGTGTGCGCAATTAGTTTTTCTAGGTCTTTACCCCATATGGCTGCTTGATATGATAGCAGTTGTTGATGGTGTCTCTTATATTTGCACCCTCTCGCCGGTGGGGAGACAAATTTCATGTGTGTTTTTCTTTCGTGTCTGTTGGTTGGGAATGAGAAGAGATCTGTAATGTATTTTGGGGCTAGACCATTTAATACTTTGAAGCAGAGACATCCTAGCTTGAACTTCGTGCGCGCCTCCATCGGCAGCCAGTGTAGGAGTCGGTAGGAAGGGGTTATGTGATCGGACTTCTTCAGCCCGAAAATCATCCTGACTGCTGCATTTTGTATCAGTTGTAGTCTTTGCATTTGCTTCTGGGGGATCGTCAGATGGGTGATGTTGCAATAGTCCAGGTGGTTTAGTATTAGGGATTGTACTAGCATTTTGAAAGCTGAAGTGTGGAAGTACGCCTTGATGGACTTAAGTTTCCAGAGAGTGAAGAATCCTCTTTTGATTAAGGAGTCTATGTGGTCTTTCATGGTTAGGCCTTGGTCTAGTATTACTCCTAGGATCTTCATCGTTGGTTGAATGGGGTAGTTTAGATTATTAATGTGTAGTGATGTTGTCGTATTCTGTGCGTGTGGTGAGGCTATGAAGAATTTAGTTTTTTCTGAATTGGGCTTCAGTTTGAAATCTGTGGTCCATTGTTCCATCGTGTTTAGCGCTTCAGTTGCTGTGGGGATGGTTTCAGAGGGGGATGCCGTAAATGGGATTATGATTGTGAAATCGTCTGCATAACTGAATACTTTTATGCCTCGCTGGGTTAGCTGCGTGCCCAATGAAGCTGTGTAGACGTTGAAGAGTAGTGGGGACAGTGGGGACCCTTGTGGAACGCCTGATGGGTTTCTCCATGTTTTTGAGAGATTGCAGTTGAAGCGGACTTGATAGGTGCGGTTCGTGAGGAAATCTCGGAACCAGTCCAGCACTTCGCCTCCGATGCCGATTGAATCTAAACATTGTAGTAGTTTTTTGTGATCCACCAAGTCGAAGGCTGAGCTCATGTCGAATTGCATCACTAAGGCTTTGTGGCCTTTGCTAAATAATTTAAGAAGAGCGCTTAACTAATAGCCTGACGGCTACCCGGCCATTTCACTAGTTTGTTACCTCAGGGGCTGTTTACTCTTTGCTCTTTATACAAGTGGTGTGGGGAGGGCCTTGGAAAAATTTGAAAAAACATAAAACAAGAGCGAAGAGTAACAGCCCCTGAGGTAACAAACCAGTGAATTGGCCGGGTAGCCGTCGGGCTATTAGTTAAGCGCTCTTCTTAAATCTTTGTATAGCACCACATAGATGCTTTAAGGTATTGCATGCATTAAAAACTATGTAAAAAAGACCGATGATGATGAATAATAATAACAATAACTTTATTCTTCTATACCGCCACAATCGTGCGACTTCTAGGCAGTTCACATTGAAGAGAGCTGGACAATCAGCGAGTTACAATATGCAGATAGTCAGTGGAATTACCAAATCTTAAAAATGCAGCGAATTACAATACACAGTTTGTTTAGAATTTCAGAGGGGCCCTTTAAGAAAAAAATAGCGAATTACAGAATACAATTTGTTAAGAATTTTCAGAGGGGACATATTAGGGAAAAAAGAATTGGAAATAGTGTTTGGAATAGTTGATGTTTAGGTGATATATCTGTCAAACGAGGCAGTTTTTATGACTTTTCTAAAAGCGACGTAGGTCAGTCTAGCTCCAGGAATGTAGTTGTCCAGCCAGTGTCACCCCAGTAAGGCACGAAATGAATTAAGTAGAGTCTTAGGCGTTTGAGGTCTTGGCACCAACACAATCCGCAAGCAGTTTGTTCACAAGTATTTACACATTATATCCTTTGGACACGTTTGCACACATTAATGTGTAACACGCTACAGCGCCTATCGCACCTTGGTAAAAGGACTAATTAATGTGTAAATACTTTTTTTTCTGATTTAAAACATTTGTTCTATTAACTTATAAGATGATGTGTAAGAAATGGTTCAACTAAGAGTGGGAAAAGCCTTGAAAAAGCTCTAGGCGAAACATCCAGTGTGATCATCAAGTTTGCAGACGACACAAAGCTATGCCGAGCAATCAGATCGCAGAAGGATAGCGAGGAACTCCAGAGCGACTTGTGTCCGTTAGAGAAATGGGTGGAGAAATGGCAGATGAAGTTTAATGTGGAAAAGTGCAAAGTAATGCATTTAGGCAGAAAGAACAAGGAACACGAGTATAGAATGTCAGGTGCAACTTGGGTAAGAGCGAACAGGGAAAAGGACCTGGGTGTACTGATAGATAGGACCCTGAAACCGTCGGCACAATGCACGGCAGCGGCAAAGAAAGCAAATAGAATGTTAGAAAGGAATCGCGAGTAGATCGGAGAAAGTTACAATGCCGCTTTATAGAGCAATGGTCAGACCACACTTGGAATACTGCGTCCAACATTGGTCTCCCAACCTAAAGAAGGATATAAAACTGCTGGAGAGGGTGCAGAGATGAGCAACGAAGCTAGTGAAAGGTATGGAGAACTTGGAATACGAGGAACGACTTAAGAGACTGGGACTGTTCTCCCTTGAGAAGAGGAGACTGTGAGGGGACATGATCGAGACTTTCAAAATACTGAAAGGAATTGACAAAATAGAGCAGGAAAAAAAATTATTTACAATGTCCAATGTGACACGGACAAGAGGACACGGACTGAAGCTAAGGGGGGACAAGTCCAGGACAAATATCAGGAAGTTCTGCTTCACGCAACAAGTGGTGGACACCTGGAATGCTCTCCCAGAGGAGGTTATTGCGGAATCAACAGTCCTAGGATTCAAAAGCAAACTAGATACACATCTCCTTGCGAGAGGCATAGAGGGATATGGGTGACTAAAATTACGCCAGGTGTACACCTGGCTGGGCCTCCGTGTGTGCGGATCGCCGGACTTGATGGACCGAAGGTCTGATCCGGAGATGGCAGTTTTTATGTTCTTATGTCACTAACCCCGACCGCGAAACCACATTTCTTGAAAGCCAAGTATTTGTACTAAAGAAAATACTATATTTACTTCATAGAACAAATATATTAAATCAGAAAAAGTATTTATACGTTAAATTAAGAGGTGAACGGCACATCAAGCATAAAGTAATGATAGGTGGTGTCACTGAGGGTCATGTAAAGTTGAAAGCATCTGAAGAGGGGTTTTAAGAAGCTTATAGACATACTCTGCTAGAAGTCTTGGGAGACAGGCATGTCCTGCATCACTTGAATCAGACTTCCTGTTTTCTCCTGCTAGCCAGTTGATATCAGAGTTCTGCCCTTGGGTACAAAGCTTTCTGGATGTTGCATAGTTTCCTGTAGAGGAGTCAGCTTAGTTTTTCTTTGGAGAATGGCAGTTGCACAAGAGGACTACCAGTGGTCTCAAACTCGCAGCCGGGAGCCACATGCCGCCTGCCAGGTACTATTTTGAGGCCCTCAGTATGTTTATCATAATCACAAGAGTAAAATAAAACAGTTTCATGATCATATGTCTCTTTAGCTATAAATGACAATATTATTATTAAGACTTAGCCAAAAGAAAAGATTTATATACTATAAAGAGTTTTACCTCATGCAAAATTGTCATTTCTTTCATAAGACATTAACTCTTTTTTTTCTGAGGCCCTCCAAGTACCTACAAGTCCAAAATGTGGCCCTGCAAAGAGTTGGAGTTGGAGACCACTGGTAGACGCTAACGAAACATCATAAATAAATTGAGGTTTTGTTTAACCCTTCCCGTAGACAATTCCAGTCCTCGAGAGCCACAGGCAGGTCAGGTTTTCAAGATATCTACAATGAATGTGCATGAGACAGATAGAATGGCATGCACTCCCTCCTTGGAATGCATATCTGTCTTATGCACATTTATTGTGGATATCCTGAAAACCTGACCTGGCTGTGGCTCTTGAGGACCGGAATTGCCTACTCCTGGGGAAGAGATTGGAACTTGTGTATTGCCTTTTTGTAGTTATGCAACCACACTCAAAGCAGTTTACATATAATACAAATTCTTATTTTGTACCTGGGACAATAGAGGATTAAGTGACTTGCCCAGGGTCACAAGGAGCAGCTTGGGATTTGAACCCACAATCTCTGGCTACAGAGACAGCAGCTCTACCACTAGGCCAGGGGTAGGGAACTCTGGTCCTTGAGAGCCGTACGCCAGTCGGGTGTTCAGGATTTCCCCAATGAATATGCATTGAAAGCAGTGCATGCAAATAGATCTTATGCATATTCATTGGGGAAATCCTGAAAACCCAACTGGAATACGGCTCTCGAGGACCGGAGTTCCCTACCCACGCACTAGGCCATGCCTCACCTAAATGGAGAGTTGTGGGGGGGGGGGGGGGGAGATTCCCTTTTAAAAATTCCCTTGAAGGCCAATATTGCACCCCAGCAAGCTCCCTGCATCATTTCAAAATGGCTGTGTTTGTGGGTCACATAAACCAGGGCATTTTCCCCTAGCTTCCATCTCCACCCTTGATATAACCTGATGTTGAGGTTCTCTTTCCTGGATATCCTCTATTTTAAGAGGGTTGCCTGCCTCATTACAACTGTTAACCCTTCTCACAACATTGGATCGCCATTCGCTCCCACTTTTGCTGTTTCTCTCTTTCAAAGGGTTTCTGCCCGTTCCACATGTAGGACCCCAGAGGCAGGCTGTGCTCTAGTGTTCAATGCATGAGTGAGATATAGAATGGGGGGGAGGGGGAGGAGCCCTTTAGATATGTCAGGAACTAAGCAAAATTTTCAGCAAAGAGCCTATTTCAAAAGGAAAAGCTACACTTTAACCGGGATGGAATCTAGCCAAAGGCAAAATAGCATTTGAAAAGGACAGAACCCTTTTGAACTGAGGTAACTTCAAAGGATACTGGTTTAGCAGGGAGGTTACAACATTCTGATAGGAGGATTGTGATAAGAGATGCATTTAAATGAAGAGTAGATGGAGTTAGTTTTTGGGGTTTTTTTGTGGATGGAAATTTCATGTGTGATGGGGAAGAGTATAGTGGTGGACCATGAAGAAAAAATAGTTCCTCCTACTGGTTTTAAAAGTATTTCCCCATAACTTCATCAAGTGTCCCCTAGTCATTATAATTTTTGATGGAGTGAAAAATCGATCCCGTTCTACTCCACTCAGGATTTTGTAGACTCCCCTCAGCTGTCTCTTTTCCAAGCTGAAGAGCCCTAACCGTTTTAGTCTTTCCTCATACGAGAGGAGTTCCATCCCCTTTATCATCTTGGTCGCTCTTCTCTGATCCTTTTTGAGTGCTAATATCTTTTTTTTTTAGATAAGGAGAGCAGAACTGAATGCACTGAGCAATACAGAGGCCTTATGATATCTTTAGTCTTTTTAACCATCCCTTTTTAAATAATTCCTAGCTTCCTCTTTGCTTTTTTGGCCACCGCTGCACATTGGGCTGCAGATTTCAGCATATTGTCTACAACGACACCCAGGCCAGCACCCAAGAAAAAGATCTGGGTGGTATTGTAGCCAATGCCAGAAACCTGTCCAATGGCAGAGATGGCTTAAAAAAACACACAAAACAAACAGGATGCTAGGACCTTTCTCCTGCTCTGCCAAGAAACAGATCCCCTGAGTTTTTTTATTTATATATATATATATATATATATATATATATATATATATATATATATATATATATATATATATATATATATACACTTTTATCCTACAATTCTAGGAACCTGGAGACATTTCCAGCAGAACTGAAACCACCATAGTCTCTGGCTGTGTGTTGCTTTTCCTCTTTGGTTATTTATTTATTTTTTTCAGTGATTCAAGGACTCCTAGAACTGCTTAGTAATCACTTTAAAAATGAAAATCATTAAACAAATGCTTTGAGCTGGGGGATTTGTTCCCAATTTCCCAGCAGCTGTGCCCTGTTTATCTGATGGTTAATGTCATCAGGGGGGAGGGGAGGGGCCCAAGGTGGGCAGAGGCGGGCAGTACTGATTGCTCCAGCAGGGTAGTGAAAAAGCCTTTAGCCCAGTGATCTAAAACTCGTGGCCCGCCAGGTACTAATTTGAGGTCCTCAGTATGTTTATCATAATCACAAAAGTAAAATAAAATGTTTCTTGATAGTTTATTTTTTTCATAGTTTATTTAAAATTTGATTACATGCTTATCAAAATTCTATAGGGTCCTTTTATCAAGCCGCGCTAGCGGGGTTAGCGCATCAGACATTTCATCACACGCTAATCCCTGCGGCCGGCTAAAAAACTAACACTTGCTCAATGCAGGCGTTAGCGGCTAGCACTGCAGGCGGTTTAACGCGCGGTGTTACATGCGTTAAACCCCCTACCACAGCTCGATAAAAGGACCCCATGTCTCTTTAGCTATAAATGACAATATTATTATTAAGACTTGGCCAAAAGGAAAGATTTATAAACTATAAAGAGTTTTATCTAATACAAAATTGTCATTTCTTTAATAAGACATTAACTAGTTTTTTCTGAGGCCCTCCAAGGACCTACAAATCCAAAAGGTGGTCCTGCAAAGGGTTTGAGTTTGAGACCACTGAGTTAAGGAGAACAGTTAATCTGCTGGCTGGGTTGACGGGCAGAGGGGAGTCCAGGACAATGAAGCCATTGTGACATCACTGATGAGGTTGGCTCTTATTGGTGGAATGAGGCATTATGACATCACAATTTCAACTCTACTTTCCAAAGACTGAAATTCAACACACTACTACTGCTACTATGAATTATTTCTATAGCGCTTTCCAGACGCACGCAGCGCTGTACAGTCACAAAGAGTAAGAAAACAGTCCCTGCTCGAAAGAGCTTACAATCTAAACAGACGACAAACAGGATGTCATGGATATAGTTAAGGCAGTGGTCTCAAACTCGTGGCCTGGGGGGGGGGGTCACATGCGGCCCACCAGGTACTATTTTGAGGCCCTTGGGATGTTTATCATAATCACAAAAGTAAAACAAAACAGTTTCTTGATCATATGTCTCTTTAGCTATAAATGACATTATTATTATTAAGACTTGGCCAAAAGGAAAGATTTATAAAACCATAAAGAGTTTTCCCTCCTGCAAAATTGTCTAGTTTTTTCTGAGGCCCTCCAAGTCCTAAATGTGGCCCTGCAAAGGGTTGGAGTTGGAGACCTTCTCTTGAGGGGAGGACCGGCCTTTTCTTATTTCCCTGTGTGGGCTAAGAATTAAAATTGTGGAACCGGGAGAGCTGTGGGTTGCCTGAGCAAACACCTTGGCTAGATCCAAGGAGAGGTCTTTTTTTTTTTTTGGGGGGGGGAGGGGTTAGCATCCCCAATAATTTGGAAAAGTTGGCTGCTAGGATGGGAGACATAGTTGACCTTTTGTAGAACGACTAAAGGAAGTCCCGACAATAAATCAGAAGCTCCGAGAGTTAAGTCTGGCTTTGCTGAACTTTCAAGGCACTGGGAAAGGCGAGATCGTCGCTCGTCTGTGCCGTTTTCCGGCCTTTTGGCACACGCAGATGAATTGTGCCTTCGGGCTTGTCCCCGGGAAAGAGCTCCCTGACCACTGGGGGGTGGGGGTGGGGGTGCAGTGCAGCCAGTCCAGATGTGCAGCCGGAGGGGGGAGGGGCTGAGCTTCGGCCGCCCACACGAGGAAGTGGTGAAATTACAGCTCTCGGGGAGGAAAAGGGAAGTTGGCAGCGATCGCTCGGCCGGGGTTCGTGTTGACTGCTCAGAGTCCACGGACTGCTTCGATTTGCCCGGGCATTCGGCATTTTGAGAAAGGTAAGCGGCCTTTGGAGCGCTTTTGCTGCCCCTTTGCCCCGCAAGGCAGGACTTGGCCTGCTCTTGGTCCCCGGGTGCCATCGCAGCCCCCGGCAGGGGCTAAGGGAGTCAGTGACAGGGACAGTTGCCTAAGGCTGAATGAAAATGAGCTTTCCAGATCGATGCGCGTGTATTGGGGGTCGTAGGGCTACTTTGAGTTTCATTATTTGGGAGCCTCAAAGTGTGAATTCACTAGAGGAGAGAAATGGGAATCATGCTGGAATTTTTCTGTTCTTTTTTTTTTTTTTTTTTTTGGGGGGGGGTGTTCATGAGAGGGCAATGGATGTTGAAGTAGACCGCTTGCATAGGGGTGGGGAGGGCAGAAGGACTGGCAGGGCAGAGGGACAGGGTGGGGCCAGATCATGTGGTCAGTGCCAGGGTAAGGCAAGCAGGCACAATCCAAGAAGGCACTGAAAGCTGCTGCCATGCCTGAGCCCAGTCTACCAGTAGCTTTTCTTAGGGGAACGTACGGAATCCCCAATATTAGAAGACCCAACAAGGCCATCGTTTCGGCGACTAGACGCTTTTCTTCAGGGGGTGTGGGGGGGTCTAATGGCACACTGGAGAGAACAAGAAAAACCTTGAAATCTCAACTTGTGTACGGATAGAAAATCTAAATAAATAATCGACCCGAAATCCCAAATCGACGACATCCTCTGGAGTACCAAAAGTAAGAGAGAGTAGGATCGTGCTGGAATTTTTTTTGGGGGGGAGGGTTTCTTGAGAAGAGAGCGGGCATAGAATGGTGAAGTAGCCTGCATGCATAGGGGTGGCAAGGGCAGGAGGACTGGCACAGAGAGGGTGGGGGCCAGATCATACGTTGGTGCTAGGGTAAGATCAGAAGTTTGCAGTTCGGAGGGGGGGGGAGGGAGAGGGGCACCAAAGAGGAGTGTTTACCGATCTGGCCCTATGTGGCTTACGAAGCCTAGAGGAATGTCATGACCCCAACACCTGCGCTCTGTCGTCATATCGTTGGTGACGGTGGCGGAGCGAGGGTGGTGCCTTCCCCCTGCCGCATGCGCCCCCTTTCTTGTTCCCCGTACCTTTTTAACTTCTCCGATGCGAGCTGCATGTCCGCGTAGGTGTCGGCTCGCTTTTGACGGGACCCGGAAGTGGCGTCGGAGAGAGCGTCAGTGCCGATGTGGGTAGCAATGTTGCTCGCGCCGGAGAAGTAAAAAGAAAAAAAAAAAAGGTACGGGGAAGGCAAGGGGTGCGCGGCAAAGGGAGGAGAGGGGAGGCAGAGAGGAGGGGGGTTGCTGGCACCCCTAGTAAGACGGTGCCCAGAATAGACTGCCCCTGCTCTCCCCCCCACGCCCCCCACTGAATGGTGAAATTTTTTTCTGAGGACCTGTTTACCTTTAGTTAAGAATTGAGAAAGGAAGAATCCATTCCAATATTTTAAGACATCTAAAGACACATTTTTTTTTTTTTTAATGGCCTTTTTAAACTGATTAATTGAATTTGGGACCGCAGTCTGCATCAATTTGCATTAGTTTGTATTAATTTGCATTTATATAATTTTATAATTTATTTTTAATAATTAATTTTAGTTGTAATAGGGTATTAGGTATTAGAAGTGTTATTTTCTCTTTCTTTCCTATTTTAATGGAGTTCTTTTCACAAATTTGATTGAGTTGTGATGAAAACCGCTTTGATCCTTTTTGGCTCTATATGCGGTATATAAGGATTTGAATAAGCAAAACTGGCCCAGTTCTACAGATCCATAGCAGACTAATCGGTTCTCTCTAGAGAGTTGCACGGGGACAGATATCACACCCATCCCCGCAAGGATCCTCTCCGTCCCCACCCGTCCCCGCCAGGATCCTCTCCATCCCCACCCATCCATAGAAACATAGAAACATAGAAATAGACGGCAGATAAGGGCCCACGGCCCATCTAGTCTGCCCACCTTAATGTCCCTCCCCTACCTTTGCCCTGTGAAGAGATCCCATGTGCCGATCCCATTTGGCCTTAAAATCAGGCACGCTGCTGGCCTCAATCACCTGTAGTGGAAGACTATTCCAGCGATCAACCACTCTTTCAGTGAAAAAGAATTTCCTGGTGTCACCTCGTAGTTTCCCGCCCCTGATTTTCAACGGATGCCCTCTTGTTGTCGTGGGACCCTTGAAAAAGAAGATATCTTCCTCCGCCTCGATGCGGCCCGTAAGATACTTGAACGTCTCGATCATGTCCCCCCTCTCTCTGCGCTCCTCGAGCGAGTATAGCTGTAATTTGTCAAGCCGTTCTTCGTATGGAAGATCCTTGAGTCCCGAGACCATCCGGGTGGCCATTCTTTGCACCGACTCCAGTCTCAGCACATCCTTGCGATAATGCGGCCTCCAGAATTGCACACAGTATTCCAGGTGGGGCCTCACCATGGATCTATACAATGGCATAATGACTTCCGCCTTACGACTGACGAAACCCCTTCGTATGCAGCCCATGATTTGTCTTGCCTTGGACGAAGCCTGCTCCACTTGATTGGCAGACTTCATGTCCTCACTGACGATTACCCCCAAGTCTCGTTCTGCTACCGTTTTTGCTAGGATCTCGCCATTAAGGGTATAAGACTTGCATGGATTCTGGCTGCCCAGGTGCATAACTTTGCATTTTTTGGCATTGAAGTTGAGTTGCCATGTCCTAGACCACCGCAAGGAATTACCTCCATCCCCACCCGTCCCCGCCAGATCCTCTCCGTCCCCGTCAGAATCCTCTCCGTCCCCACCCATCCCCGCAAGGAATTACTCCATCCCCGCCCGTCCCCATAAAAAGCAGCAATTACTTCTGACAGGATCATCAATTCCACAGTTTCTTTTGTGTTTGCGCTGCTGTTTTCCTTGTGGAATCTCTTTGGTGGAACCCTTTTTTTGTTTTCTGTTCAGGTAATTAACTTATAAACCCCCCTCTTTTACTAAGGCTGACGTGTCCATTATATTATATGGACGAACTCTGCTTCCAAAGCCTTCCATCCCCATGGGAGTCCCGTTGGCTAGAGGGGGTCCCCGTGGGAATCCCGTTGGCTAGAGGGGGTCCCCGTGGGAGTCCCATGGGTTAGGGGGGATTCCCGTGATCCCCATTCCCGTGCAGACCTCTAGTTCTCTCTGCATCTCTCAGGGATACATGGATCAAATGATGTATTAAAGATTTGTGGCAGATTTATCTGTGGGGAACCCCCCCCCAAAAAAAAAAGAAAAGAAAAATAACCCAAATCTTCCCTTTCAGTGGCTGTGTTAGTTCACTTTTAAAAGTAATAAATATAATCTTATTTCCTGCTTGATTTCTATCGATTTTTTTTTTAAATTGGACTAACTTCATGGCCCTTGTACTAACCTGAGTTAAGCACTAGCTTAACACAACTTAAAAGGGTTTATCGCGGGACACGCTCCATTGCCCTGCATGCTAAAAAAACCGTTTTTATTTTTTTCATGGAGGGAGTGTGCCTGGGAGCGGAGAGTGGGTGTTTCAGCGCTAATCAGCTGGCGCATCAACTTTGCCACGCACTAAGGGCCAGAGCCCGTAGGCGCTTATTTCATGTCGGGCGCCAATTACAGAATCGCGCTTAGTGACGCCCCACTTGTCAACAGCTTAACAGCTCCTTGAGGTGGATGATATATGGGGAAGAAATGAAAATTGGAAGGAGAACATGAACCAGGGGCGCCTTTTTACGAAGGCGCGTTAGGGCCTTAATGCGCGGAATAGCACGTGCTAAAATGCCACGTGTGCTAGCCACTACCGCCTCCTCTTGAGCAGGCAGGTAGTTTTTCAGCTCGCGCGCGCTAATCCGGTGCATGAGCTAAAAATGCTAGCGCACCTTCGTAAAAGGAGCCCCAAATGAAAGTTGGCACAGCGATGAAGAACAATGGACATTATCTTATACAGTATAATCTCGTTATAACAGAACCTCGCTCATAGCGGACGAGGTCCACTGGTCCCGGCCGAGCGCCATTAGAAACATACAAAAAAAAAAATCACTGGATATAGCGGACAAACAATTTGGTCTCCAGAGCCGCTTTTAGCTGTAGTTTTGTTCAGCTATAACGGACACGCAGGCTCCGCCTACAAGGCGTGTGGCGTGCCGGTGATATAGTATCAAAATGCAGCCCCGAAGAAAATGACAAACTATTTTTCTTTCCAGTACAGTACAACATAAGGCTTTAGAACATCTTTTAGGGTTCTGGTTTTGCAATCGTTTCGTGTTGTACCAATGTTTTGCTGAGTTTTGTTCTTGATGTTGCCGATATGCTTGTGCAGTGACTGTCGTTCATCGATTGAACGTTGTTTCAAGTTGACCTAAAGTTTTTTAAAAATGCAACTCTGGTTATAACGGACTGTTTTTTCCAGGTCCCTTGAAGTCCGTTATAACGAGATTATACTGTAGTGAATGAACTTTTAAATTGGGTGGTATAGGGTGGATTGGGAGAGCTTCAGATAGGTTTGAATGCACGTATGAATATTGTTTAAATTAATTTTAAATACAGTGGGTATAATGTTATTTGTGAGTTAATAAAATAAGTATCTATTTATGGAATACAGCTCTTTTGTGTATGAAGTTACTTAAAACTTAGGCGCCTGTAATATAGGCCAGGGTTTTTAGAGGCCTACGTTACAGGCGCCCAAGTCCTTCAGAGAATCACCCCTAGCGAAGCCCAAGTCTTTCTCCACCCCTAAACACACCTGCTTTGGTATTAGGCGCCAGAATCCTGCCTAAAAAGATAAGCGTGTATCTCCCAATTAATTTTTTTTTTTTTTCCCAATTACGTTAAAGCTCATCCTTGAACCCAATTTACTAATTAAATTAGACGCCATTAGTGGAACCTGGGCCTGATTAGCGCAGGATTAACGTGTGAGTCCTCCCTGCCTGCAAAATAGCTGTCCGTAAATGCTTATGATCTAATATTTTGTAATGGCCATGTGCTAATGGCAAGAAAAAAAAAAAAAGGCCCTCGAGGACGAGAATTTCGTTTTATTGATGGACCTGATATGGGCCATGTTTCGGTACAACCCCTACCTGGGTCAGGGGTCAACCAAGGAAGTCCATCCACAAATCTAACAATATCCAAAAATGGATAAATATTCCTACTACTGATGGTAAGAGGGGCGGGAAGGGGGCGGTCTGCCCCAGGCGCCGTCTTGGTGAGGGCACCGGCACTGCTCCTCCCCCCGCCACGCACGCGCCTTCGCTTCACTCCACCACCGTACCTCTTATCTCTTCACTGGCACGAGCAGCAGCTCCAACCTGTTTCTCGCGTTGGCTCTCCCTCTGATGTCACTTCCGGGTCCTGCACCTAGGAACGGACGTCAGAGGGAGAACCGACCTGGACAGCGGGTTGGTGACGCTGCTCACACCGGGGAAGTTAAAAGAGGTGTGAGGTAAGGAAGGGGTGCACGCGTGTGGCAGGGAAGGTGGGGAAGGAGCGCCCCAGGTGCCGCTCACTCTCGCTACGCCACTGCTACTAATGATTGCTCAGAAGATCCATCGGCATTTTCAAACTGCACAAAAAGGGAAAGAGATTGGGACTTGTATACCGCCTTCTTGTAGTTTGTAACCACACTCAAAGCGGTTTACAGACAGGTGTACTTCAAGCATTTTCCCCGTCTGTCCCTATATCTGGGGCAATTGGGGGGGGGGATTAAGTGACTTGTCCAGGGTCACAAGGGTGTTGAGGCTGTAACTCTAACCACCGCACCACACTCTCCTCCAATGCAATATCAGAAGTGAGCCAAGTATAGAACAGTGAAGCCATTATGACATCACTGATGAGGTTGGCTCTTGAGCATTGGTGGAATGAGGCATTATGACATCACAATCTCAGCTCTGGAATGTTGCTACTCTTTGGGTTTCTGCCAGGCATTATGACATCAGGGAAAGGGATTGGGACTTGTAGACCGTCTTTTTGTAGTTTCACAACCACACTCAAAGTGGTACGTACAGGTACTTCAAGCATTTTCCTTGTCTGTCCCAGAGGGCTTCCAATCTATCTTATGTACCTAGAAAGATGCTTATGTTTTTTTTTTTTGTTTTATTTCTATTGGTGAAAACCTTGAATAAATCACCCCCCTGCTTCTCATTTATCCAGGAATGCCTTCTTGGCAGTTGAGAAAAAGAGGCAAAGAATGTGAATTGAGAGCTGACCTCAGTGTCCTGCCAGCTGCCTGATCAAAGGGTTATTTATTCCACATCTCTATCTTTTCTCTGTACACTTCTTCTGGAGGGGGCGCAGAGCTGACTTGAGGCTGGCAGTGACTTAACCCTTCTTTCCTCAGAGTGGAAAACCAGCAGTAGTGTCAGGGAAATAGGGGGAAAAAAAAGCCTTTTATAGTTACGTTAAGGAATTGTTTCTTCTGTAGCAGAAGAAATAAAGTCCCTTGTTTTTTCCTCTTCCTAATGTTCTACTTGTATCTCTGTAGAAACATAGAAACGTGAGAGTATGACGGCAGAAAAGGGCCGTCGGCCCAACAAGTCTGCCCACTCGAGAACCCTCCCTCCTCGAGAATCCGTCTTTTAAGCATTCCTCTGGAGCAGCGGTCTCAAACACGCGGCCTGCATGTGGCTCTCCAAGTTTTATTTGCAGCCCGCGGTCTGGACTGGATCATTCTCTTCCTTTTGGAGCAGCAGCGTGTCTGGCCGGCTTGTTCCGTTCAAAGCCGCGGGTTGGCGGCTCCTTGCGCTATCCACTCCTGCATCGGAAGCCTCTCTTACATCACAACATCAGAGAGGCTTCAGATGCAGGTGCAGATCTTGCAAGGAGCCGCCACCCGCGGCTTTGAACGGAACGAGCCGGCCAGACACGCTGCTGCTCCAGTGGTGTACCAAGGGGAGGGCGGTCCGCACAGCTGGCCACCCTCCACTGTTCTCCCTAGAGTGCGGCTCATCTAGAGCAGTGGTGCTCAACCTGCTTCCCTTCCCTTCTCACCACTGCCATCAGGGAACAGGCCGGCACTGTGCTCTTTGATCTCCCTGCTTCTCTCGTCGCCCGACGTCAATTCTGACGTCGAGAGGACGTTCTGGCTAGCCAATCGCTGCCTGGCTGCCCAGAACGTCCTTTCCAACGTTAGAATTGACGTCGGGTGGTCAGCCCCGTGGAGAAGAGAAGCATGGAGATTTCGGCCTGTTCCCGATGGCGGCAGCAGCAGCCTATTCCCCGGCGGCGGTGGCATGGGGGAGGGCAGGAAGGAAGAAAGAAAGAAGGGGGGGACAGGGAGCCAGAAACAAAGCAAAAAATGGGACACAGAAACAGAGAAAGACAGACATAGAGAGAGAAAGAAAAAGTTGGGGGAGGGAATGAAGTCTGGAGGAGAGGAAGCATACAGGAGGCTGGAAGAAGGGAAGAAGTATTGGATGCACAGTCAGAAGAATAAAGTGCAACCAGAGACTGATGAAATTACCAAAGGTAGGAAAATGATTTTATTTTCAATTTAGTGATTGAAATGTGCCAGTTTTGAGAAAGAAAAGATATTGAACTTTAAATGTGAGTGCTGCAGAAAAAATAGAGTACTTGGAGGGCCGCAGAAAAAATAGTTAATGTCTTATTAAAGAAATGACAATTTTGCATAAGGTAAAACTTGAAACGAACAGGATCCGTTTCTTGGTCCCGAAATCGTCCTGCAATAACCTGAAGTTTTTTCCCACTACAAATGAAACTGCTCAGACTATGGTGAACATTTTACTTCCAGCATGGACAGAGACAGAAAACTTATCCATTAAAATGTGTCCTTTCATAGACAGAGACAGAAAACCTATCCTTTCCTTTCAAAACTGTTAAAGGAAAGTTTTATAAACTATAAAGAGTTTTATCTCATGCAAAATTGTCATTTCTTTAATAAGACATTAACTATTTTTTCTGCGGCCCTCCAAGTACCTACAAATCCAAAATGTGGCCCCGCAAAGGGTTTGCGTTTGAGACCACTGCTCTGAAGCGACCCCACCAGACGGTCCCATCGTCCCTTGAAGTCGAACGTGTTACTGGCCTCGACTACCTGTCTTGGAAGACCATTCCATCGATCAATTACCCTTTCGGTGAAGAAGTATTTCCTGGTGTCCCCATGAAATCTTCCCCCCCTGAGTTTTAGCGGGTACCCTCTTGTCACCGTGGGACCCATAGGATAAAAGATTTCTTCCTCCACCTCAATGCGGCCCGTGATGTATTTGAATGGTTCTCAGCCTGGGGCACCGGATATTGGTTGGAAGTAAATTTGACTTTTTCCTGAGGAGGGGGGGCAGAAGCTTAAAGCCAAACGTAATACAAATTTCCCCTCCCTGGACCCAGTGAAGGAGCCTGCTCCATATGGGGGTGCTCAAGAGCCACTGTCACCCACAGAACTGGCTCCAATACATTGTAGAGGTCTTGAACCCAATAGTCAAAGTTTTTCTGCAGATTCATTGTTGAACTCCTGGTTTGGTAAGGTCTGTATTGGTACTGTGTCATCTATCTTGGGGTGATGGGAAATTTGCGTCTGTCTACTGTTTGTACCATAGGAGTGCGACTAAACGGCGAGCAGGATAATATATAACCAATGTATTAACCGCCTAGTTTTATGCAGTATACAAATTGTGAAATAAATAAATAAACAATGTTGGAGTAACACTGCAATTTACTACTGCTAAAAGGCAGCGCTGTACATTAAAACATTTGAGACACAGTCCTTGCTCAGTAGAGCTTACAATCTAATCAAACAGACAAACAGGGGGTCAGGGAGTGTCTCGGGCATGGGTACTTTACAAGCCAGTGGGGGTTAGGAGTTAAAAGCAACCTCAAAAAAGTGGGCTTTCAGCCTGGATTAGAATACTGCCAGGGACGGAGCGGTGTATTTAATATACAATAGATGGTCCCTGCTCAGAAGAGCTTACAATCTAATTTGGACAGACAGGACATATAGGGTTGGGGAGTTTCTTGCAGAGAGAATGATAGGATGGACATAGGTATCTTTTGGTGAGTGGGAGTTAGTTGAAAGCAGCCTTGAAAAAAAAAATGGGCTTTTAGCTTGGATTTGAAAACTGCTAAGATGGAGCTTAACGTATTGACTCAGGCAGTCTGTTGCAGGCATACGGTGCAACAAGATAGAAAGGACGGAGTCTGCAGTTGGCAGTGGAGGAGAAGGGTACAGATATGAGGGACTTACCCGATTAACGGAGTTCATAGGGGGAGATAAGTGAGGAGAGATATTGGGGGGAGGGGGGTTGTAAGAGATGTTTGCTGAAATGGATGGGGAGCCAATGAAGTGACTTGAGGAGAGGGGTATTGTGGGTATGACGGATTTGGCGTATTATAAGTCGTACAGCAGACTTTTGAACAGATAGAAGGGGAGAGGGTTTTGGTAATTTGCTCAGAAAGGAGAGGTCGGATTTTGTTAATATTATAGAGGAAGAAGCGACGGGCTTTTGCTGTTTGTTGGATCTGAGCGGAGGAGGAGAGAGAGGAGTCAAAGATGACCCTGAGGTTGTGAGCTGACAAGACAGGGAAGAAGAGAGTGTTGTCCAGAGAAATAGAGAATGGGGGGGAGGGGGGGTTAGGGTACAGATAAGGAGCTTGATCTTAACCGTATTCAGTTTTAGGTGGGGGTGAGACATCCAGGAAACAATGTGGGGCAGGCAGGCTGAGACTCGGGCCTGGATTCCTGTAGAGATGTCTGGTGTGCAGTGGAAGATCTGGAAGTCATCAGCTTACCTCTAAGCCATGGGAGGAGATCAGTGCTCTGAGGGAATGGGTATATACGGAGAAAAGGCAGAGCCTTCAGGTACACCAATTGACAGTGGAAGAGAATCCCCCATTGCGTACACGGAAAGTACCATGGGAGAGATAAGAAGAAAGCCAGGAGAGAACAGAACCTTGGAGACCCAGCGAGGACAGCGCATCAACCATATCGAAGGCAGCAGATAGATTGAGAAGGATGAGGGTAGAGTAGAGGCCTTTGGATATGGCCAGGAACAGGTCGTTAGATACTTTAGCAAGGGCAGGTTCTGTGGAATGCAGTGGGTGAAAGCCCGATTGAAGTGGGCCAAGGATAGCTGGAGATGAAAGGAAATCCAGGCAATGGTGGTGGACAGCAAGCTCTGATATTCTTGGTCTTATTTGCTCTTCCTTTTTCTAATAATTCCTTGCACCCTGTTTGCTCTTTGGCCACGGCTGCACATTGGGTAGAAGGTTTCAGCATATTATCTACGATGACGCCTAGATCTTTTTTTTAATTTTTTTTTTTTGGGGGGGAGGCTGACCCTAAGGTGGACCCTAGCATCTGGTAGCTGCTATGTGGATTATTTTTCCCAATGGGCATCACTTTGCATTTGCCCAGATTAAATTTCATCTGCCATTTGGATACCCAGTTTCCTAATGTCTTCCTGCAATGTTTCACAGTCCACATGTGTTTTAACAACTTTCAGTCGTTTAGTGGGGTTTCTTATATTTTTAAATGCAGATTTTCACTTTTTTTTGTGAAACTAAACACATCTTTTGTTATGGCCACATGCTCTGCTTTTAAAAATCCCCTTCTCTGAACTCACTGTTTGGTCGTTGGGGCTTCTGTGAGCTTTATTCATACTGAGCAGAAATGTCAGATTCAGAATGAAACTCCTCTCTAAATATGTATTTATTTTACCCACTTACGGCCTGCCTATAATCTAGGTGGATCGCAATAGAAAACATACACAATTCTACATACCAGACGATGCATAAACATAAAGCTTCCCCTACTAAACTCCTTTAATCATGGCTTCTGCAGAGAGAATCCTCAAATCAATTAGACGCTAAAAAGTGCTTGCAAAAAAAAAAAAAGATCTGCTTATTATTAAATTGTGAAATTTCTTTACAGAGGTGCAAATTTGTTCCATAACAGAGGACTGGACACTGAAAAGGCTGCTACCCTAGTCTCAGCATAATGTGTTGAACCACACTTCTCCCTCTGTATTCGCGGTTACGATTATTCGCAGTTTTTAGCTTGCGGGCTCCTCCCCCCCAAATGACATCAGCTTGCATAGAGAAATCACCGATTCCAAGCGTTTACAGAGAAAATGGCCGATTCCCAGCACTTTCTTCACCGTGTTTTGCCTCTCCTTCAGGAACAGGCCAGGTCTCCCACCATGTTATTCGCGGTTTCACCATATTCACGACGGCTTTTAATAGAAAACGGCGAATAACATGAAAAAGTTATTTGCGGTTCTGTTAATCCCCTATCACAGAGAATACGGAAGGAGAAGTGTGTACTTTTTCAATCCCGGCCTCCCCAAAGAGCTCAGAATAGGGTTACCATCACATTCATGGTGTTACAATATAGGGCAGGGGTGTCCAACCTGCGGCCCCGGTCAAGGGCGATGCAGTGTTTTCCTCTGCTGCTCCCGGGTGGTTACCGTCTTGCTGGCTCCCTCCTCTGTCATGCTGCAGCGTTTGCACGTTTGTGCGGCCCCAGAAACATTTTTTTCAGCCAATGTGACCCAGGGAAGCCAAAAGGTTGGACACCCCTCATATAGGGTTTACATACAGTGTTTTGCAATATATCTTCCTATAGGATTACTTATTGATGTTGGTGAAGGGTTGAGGGAGTTCAGTTGTAAAAAATAGCTTTTTCAAACTTAGAATGATTAGATCCCTAACAAAGGTACTAGAACCAACGACTTTAAATATACTATCTCTTTGATAAATTTCTCTGACTCCTTCCTGCCTTGTTGTATCTCTGAAATACTTGTATCTCTGATATTCTTCTGGATATACCTAACCTCTCTCGGCTTACTAATGTAATTGAAAATATTTTCTGTAACGTCGCTGTCTGTGTACAGTCTCTTCCTCTGTAAACCGCTCTGAACTGCTTGTGGTATTGCGGTATACAAAAATAAAGTTATCATTATTATTATTATTAATACATTCCCTGATTATCACAAAATTGAATTACTGCAATTCACTTTATATAAATCTACCTCAAAAAGAAATAAGGCGTTTACAAATAATTCAAAATACAGCAATAAAAATCATAACAAACTCTAAAAAATGTGATCATGTCCCCCCCCCCTTCTAAAAAAATGCACACTGGTTACCAATCCCACATAGAATTACTTTCAAACTGGCACTTTTAACATTCAAACTCCGTCGGTCAAAACAACCAATTTTTCGTGATAAACTACTCATCCCTTATGCTCCCTTAAGAACGCTAAGATCTGCTGATCAAAGTCTCTTGACCGTTCCTTCTTTGAAAATCATCAATACAAGAAGAGCAGAAATTTTCGCTGTAACCTTTATTAGAGCAGAAGCACGATTAAATAAATTCAAAAGTTTCCTTTTTAATGACGCATTCGAGAGCTGAAGTTAGAAACAAACAATAGATCCGTAAAATAATTACCGTAATATTTCCACAGTTATAACCAGCCTTTTTAGCTACCATTCAACTCTCCCCTATGTGTTTACCATTTGATGTTACATTTCTATTACATTTGCAGTTCTCCCCTCCTTTCTTTTTGCTCCTGTTAGTGACTGTCTTGCTTTGGTATGAATTAAGTGTTTTTACCCTTGCTGTGTTCCCGTCTGTATGTCCCAAGCGCTGCCTCCCGCGTCACTGTTCTTCCCTAACCCAGGCGATCACACTATTGAGTTCATTCTCTGCTAGGACCTGGGCTGGTAGCCTCACCAGAGAACTGTCGTTTGTTGCTGTCTGCCAGAGCCCAGGCTGCCTGCCTTCCACACAGTATCTCTGGTACACTGGTGGATTGAATGTCATGCTTTGGACATACATAAGCCACCCGTGTCATGGCTGGGGCAAAAAAAAAACCTCATTGTTCAAATTAAATGAAAATGCATAACTTGACAAGAGTGTGAAGAGAATTAGTTTTTCTGACCAAGAAAAACCAGGTAGTACAAGGGTGATATCTCATAAGAACATGATGGCAGATAAAAGCCAAATGGCCCATCCAGTCTGCCCATCTGCAACATCCACTATCTCCTCTTCTCCCTATTGGCTAAGGCTCTTAACATTTGCATCTCCTCTTCCTATAGGCTAAGGCTCTTTACGCCTGCATTGTGATGTCATAGAACTTTATGGTTATAAAACATAGAAACATGAAGGCAGATAAAGGACAAATGGCCCATCCTCAGCATCCACTATCTCCTCCTCTCCCTATTGGCTAAGGCTCTTAACATTTGCATCTCCTCTTCCTATAGGCTAAGGCTGTTTACACCTGCATTGTGATGTCATAGAACTTTATGGTTATAGAAACATGACATCAGATAAAGGCCAAATGGCCCATCCAGTCTGCCCATCCGCAGTAACCATTATCTCTTTCTCTCTCCGAGAGATCCCACGTGCCTATCCCAGGCCCTCTTGAATTCAGACACAGTCCCTGTCTCCACCACTTCTTCGGGGAGACTGTTCCACGCATCTACCACCCTTTCTGTAAAAAAGTATTTCCTTAGATTACTCTGGAGCCTATCACCTCTTAACTTCATCCTATGCCCTCTCATTCCTGAGCTTCCTTTCAAATGAAAGAGACGCGACTCATGTGCATTTATGCCATGTAGGTATTTAAACGCCTCTATCATCTCTCCCCTCTCCCGCCTTTCCTCCAAAGTCTACAGAGTGAGATCTTTAAGTCTGTCCCTATACGCCTTATCATTATCAGACAATATTAGTAGCCTTCCTCTGGACCGACTCCATCCTTGTATGGCTGACAGGTGGGAAATAGATGGGAATGGGCAAATGGATAGTGTTTGGCTTCCTTCGACCTTCATTCACAACCAACGAAGACTTTACTCCAGTTTTACTAGACCCTCTCTTTTACTGTGACATGGTTTGGTCATGGTGGCAACAGGCTTGAGGCTGAGAACTGTGCACCAAAGCTCCTTCTAAGGCTCTTAAACATGGCCGCTAAATCTAGGTGTTTCCCTTAGAAATGCCCGAGCCTCCTCCTCCCCAGCCTTCTACTTAGAAGTGCTCTGCGCTCGGCCCTGAGCAACCAGGCCACCCTTCTCGGTTAACCCTTTCAGGACCATAAGGATCGTAGACCAATTTTTGTGGTTTTGACGACATTTTTATGGTAAAAAGGGCTTGCAGATGCCAAAAAATTGATTTTTTTTGTGAAATATCATTATTTTTATTTAAAAAAAATCACACTTCTGGCTTATGGACAGTGTGGCAAGTGAATCTTCTCGTCAATCTAGCAACGACGCTAATGAATGAATGTCGGAACCAGTTTGTTTACATAAAGGCAGTATCATATGGAATCCGTACATATCAAATTTAGAACTGTAGACTATCCCAATCAAAATTGATAGGATTTTAAAGTTATGGGACAAATAGGTCCCTTGGTCCTGAAAGGGTTAATGAAGGAACAGGTTGACAGGTAGTACAGCTTGCAGGCGTGAAGCAACAAATCTCTCCTCCTTCCCCCTCCCTTACCCTCACCCTCCAGGGGAATGTGCTGAGGTAGAAAACCGGATTCTTTAAAGACACAACCAGGCAGCTGAAACAAGTTGCACAGTTCCTTTTTTGAACATATCAAGAAAAACAAAAGACAGAATTTCAGCTTGAGTCATTTCCTGTTTCTAAACGAGGTGGAGCCCTAATCATGCTACAGCCCCAAACCTTTTCCATATGCGGTATTAATTGGTGAGAGGGCTTTACAAGCTGGGCAGAGAAGTCCTGAGCCTATATTTAAATCTTTTGACCACTTGAGACGTGCAGAAAGAGTGGCTTTAGAGCGTGCTCTTTCCTCTGTACGTTTTAGCAATTGGCTCCTTCCTGATCTGTTTCTTGGCCTCTCGCCTCATCTTTTACTGCTTTGGCTCAGGGTTCTAGTGAGATGTCCCTCGTGGGTGCCCTTCATTAATGAACCCTCGCTGAGGGCGCACTCATTCTTGGCATCGTTGTCTTAAAGTGTCTTCAAAATTGAGTGAAGAACGCCAGAGACAATAAATCTATGTAGTGGTTGTGAAACGTAATTGGACCTTCTGTTCTCTATTTTCAATCTCTCTTGGTTCATCTGGCAAAAATGTATCCTCTGGCAGTAAAGAGGGGGAAAAACTGCACCCTTCTAAATTGCTTTACATCAAGAAAAGCCAAGTGTGATCCAAGAAAGTGGAAGGTATTAGTCAGCGTCATTAATGCAGGGCTGCAACAGACTTGTCCTCGTTCGTGGAGCTTTGGCGCGGCTGTTCAAACCCAAGTGAATGGATGCTCTGGATTAGAGAATGACATGGTGACAAAATTCATCACCGTTCCCGTCCCCGTGGATAACCACGGGAAACCCATCTTCATGTCATTCTTTAAGGAGAGAGGGAAGAATCAGAGTATAATTTGGCACAACCACTGACCCACAAGCTTTGCTTTGAAGAATGCTGGTGTAGAAGGACCGAGGTTGAAACAGACACTACAGAATGACAGTCTCTGGTAGCCAGAGCAGATATTGTGATGTCATAATGCCTCATTCCACCAGTGCCTAAGAGCCAATCACATCAGTGATGTCACAATGGCTTCATTATCCTTGGCTCCCATAAGAATCAGAGTATGAATGGCCACAACCACTGACCCGCAAGCTTTGCTTTGAAGAATGCTGGTGTAGAAGGACCGAGGTTGAAACAGACACTACAGAATGACAGTCTCTGGTAGCCAGAGCAGATATTGTGATGTCATAATGCCTCATTCCACCAGTGCCTAAGAGCCAATCACATCAGTGATGTCACAATGGCTTCATTATCCTTGGCTCCCATAAGAGTCAGAGTATGAATGGCCACAACCACTGACCCGCAAGCTTTGCTTTGAAGAATGCTGGTGTAGAAGGACCGAGGTTGAAACAGACACTACAGAATGACAGTCTCTGGTATCCAGAGCAGATATTGTGATGTCATAATGCCTCATTCCACCAGTGCCTAAGAGCCAATCACATCAGTGATGTCACAATGGCTTCATTATCCTTGGCTCACATAAGAGTCAGAGTATGAATGGCCACAACCACTGACCCGCAAGCTTTGCTTTGAAGAATGCTGGTGTAGAAGGACCGAGGTTGAAACAGACACTACAGAATGACAGTCTCTGGTATCCAGAGCAGATATTGTGATGTCATAATGCCTCATTCCACCAGTGCCTAAGAGCCAATCACATCAGTGATGTCACAATGGCTTCATTATCCTTGGCTCACATAAGAATCAGAGTATGAATGGCCACAACCACTGACCCGCAAGCTTTGCTTTGAAGAATGCTGGTGTAGAAGGACTGAGGTTGAAATAGACACTAGAAAATGGCATGGGATTATTTCCCACGGTTATCTGCGGGGACGGGAACGGTAATGAATTTTGTCACCGTGTCATTCTCTACTCTGGATCAGGGGTCTCCAAAGTACGGCCCGCAATATGAATTGTGCGGAAATGCGAAAATTGGACTAATTTTCCAATGAGAATCCGCAAAGAAAACCAAAACAGCGGGGTGTCGAGAGATTTCAAATGCATTAATTAAAATTGTGTTCAAAATATATTGATATTCCATATTATGTTAATATTATTCACAATTGTATTTAATACTGAATCATAATTGTATACTTTTCTAGTGCTGCTTTATCTATCCTACCTTGAGCCATTTGTGGTTGGTAAGTAACTGGTTCTGAGGCTTTTTCCTCCGTTTGTGTTTTGAATCGGCTTGTCCGTGCTTTGATTTGGCTACACACTGAAGTGAAGATTGTACCTGGCACATTGTATGGTCAAAGAGTGGGATTTATGTTCAAATCTTTTTTTATTGCGAATGCGAAAAGTACAAAGAACCAAAGAATACAGCAAGATCAAGGAAATCAACAATATACAAATTTTCAGCAATAACCAAAACAGAAAACCCATCCCGCCGGCCTAACCTGTCCACCAGGATCCCCCAGTGCAAATGTGGGCTATATATTTAAAGAGTTAAGAAACATTGGACACACCAAAATATTACATTACATTCAGGGCTGGATTTAGATGAAAAGAGGCCCTAGGCTATTCCACTTATGAGGCCCTTTCACCTCCCATTTTTAAGTTTGTAAATTACATGAGAGATAATAAAATACATCATTACTGTGATATATATCAATATGTTAAATGAAACATGTTGTTATTGGTACTAACCTTTATAAAAAATGTGACACGGATAATAAATAAAAAAAAGTCGAGAACACTTATTTGGACATTTATTCTCAGCACCATATATAGTTCAGTGTTTTAGTGTTCACTGTTTTTAGAATAGTGTAATTTTAATTTTGCTAATAATTTGAATGTAGGCTCCTCTTGATCTTGAGGCCCTAGGCTGAAGCCTAGTTAGCCTATAGGAAAATCCGGCCCTGATTACATTACACTTCTCCCTCTGTATTTGCAGTTTCAGCATTCGCGGTTTCGATTATTCACGGTTTTTAGCTTGCTGGCTCCTCCCCCCCAAATTGCATCAGCTTGCATAGAGAAATTGCTGATTCCCAGCACTTTCTTCACCGTGTTTTGCCTCGCCTTGAGGAACAGACCAGGTCTCCCACCGTGATGTTCACGGTTTCACTATATTCACGATGGTTTTTAATAGAAAACAGCGAATAACATATGAAAAAGTTATGCACGGTTTTTCTGTATTTGCGGTTCGGTTAATCCCCTATCACAGCGAATACGGAGGGAAAAGTGTAGTGATTTCTATTCCACCATTACCTTGCGGTTCAAGGCGGATTACAAAAGGAGTTATCTGGCCATTTCCAGAGGAATTGAAGAGTAGAGCGGGTTGCTTCGGAGAATTGGGACGAGTCTTGCGGTGTTAGTTTGTCTTCAAGGATTTCTTGAATAGCATGGTTTTTATTTCTTTTCTGAACGATTTGTAGTCTGGGGTCGTTATCAGTAAATTGGAGAGTTGGAGGTCCAGTTTTGCTGCTTGAGTGGCTAGAAGGCCATCCTACAGGTTTTTTTTTCATTTGACCTCTCTGATTGGGGGATGCGTATTTTATATATTTCCCTTAGAAATTCAGTGGATATCCTGGAGCATGTGTTGGCCTTCATTCCTTTGTTCTAGATTGCATTAACACCTGGAGAGCTGAGATAAGGTTAGGCCATGGAAAAGAGAGATGATGATAGGAGGAAACCTCAAAAAAACAGATAAGGGATTGTGAAAGAGGAGTGATAGGGAGGATGTCTGATCTATGAAGCCTCAGGGTGTTAATGAGAAGATTTAAAAGTGCAACTCACACACGGCAAAGCCAAAGGCTACGACTTCCCCGTGACACCCTGTTTTTAGTTAAAAAAAAAAAGTTATTATTGGAGCATTCAAAAGTAGAGAATGACACGGGGACAAATTTGTCCCTGTCCCCATAGGAACTCAAATTCCCCATCCCGTCCCCGTGAGTTTTGTCGCTGTCGCTATCCCTGTCCCATTCCAGTAAGCTCTGCCTTAACCGCACAAGCCTCAAATACATATGATTTGAAAGTGTTTGAGGCTTGTGCAGATGAGGACGGAGCTTAGGCATTGGTGGAATGAGGCATTATGACATCACAATCTGAGCTCTAGAATGTTGCTACTTAGGATTTGAAAGGGTTCGAGGCTTGTGCAGATGAGGACGGAGCTTAGGCATTGGTGGAATGAGGCATTATGACATCACAATCTCAGCTCTAGAATGTTGCTACTTAGGATTTGAAAGGGTTTGAGGCTTGTGCAGATGAGGACGGAGCTTAGGCATTGGTGGAATGAGGCATCATGACATCACAATCTGAGCTCTAGAATGTTGCTACTTAGGATTTGAAAGGGTTCGAGGCTTGTGCAGATGAGGACGGAGCTTGCAGGAATGGGGCAATGACAGGAAAAGAATATGCAGGGACGGGGAAAAATTTGTCCCTGTGTCATTCTCTATTCAGAAGAACACTGAATCCAACAGCAAAGCTGAGGGAAGGAATTGCTGGGCTGATGGTGTTTTGTGTCGGGATGTTTCCCCTGTTCAAGAAGACCATTCTATTTTAATTATGGATATTCGATAAGCCACAATAGTGCAGAAGCATTAGAGCAGTTTACAAATCCAAAATGTCAACACCAGTTCGTAAACCAGATAGGATAAAGGAGAGAACAACCTTGAGAGCTAAAACCAGGGGTTAGGAAATAGGGCCTGAATAGCATTACGATATTAACCAAAACGTTATTAACATCCAAAACCCAAGATCAGAATCAAGAAGGGATAGAGTCGGCATATTAGAAAAACAGATCTATTATCTACCTAATAAAACTCAAGATCTTCAAGAAGAAAAAATGAAGGGACCAATTGATGTATCAGCTTTGCTTGAATTATCTGATAAAGAAGTTGCAACACCTGCTACATTGATTGTGACCTTGGCTATTACGATGGATAAGAATTGGCTTCTGAGACTATTCTTTAAAAATAAAGAGAAAAAGTTTCTTGATCTGAAAATACAGATGTTCCCAGACTTGGCAAGAGATACACAAAGACGTAGAAAGGAGTTTCTATTATTAAAACCTGGTGTTTTGGCTCTAGGGGGAACTTTTTATCTTCGTCATCCCTGCAAGTGTATAGTTCATTACAATTCTCAGAAATATGTTTTCTTTGAGCCCAACCAGCTAACGGCCTTCCTCTCCTTGTCCCGCCTGGAGAAGGGGTAAGAATGAGGGCTTCAATAAATTAGACGCCTGAATATCAGTATACCTTGTACAGCTTATCTTTAATGAATAGGTTTTTTTTAGTTCTGTTTAATATACATCATGGATCATAATTGTGGACTTGAGAGATTATACAAAAAAAAATTTTTTTTCCATGTAAATTATGAGGTTTATTTCTTTGTTCATTTGATATAATCACTTTCTGTACAAGATTCATCTTGAATTGTAAATTTGAAATTTATAAATAAATAATAAAAAAAAAAGAAAAACAGACGATTTACACTTGACATAAGAAGGATTTAAACAGACATAAGAACATAAGAATTTGCAGCTGCTGGGTCAGACCAGTGCTCCATCGTGCCCAGCAGTCTGCTCTCTCAGTGGCCCCCAGGTCAAAAACCAATACCCTGAGACCAGCCATCTTGAAGGAGTTTAGAGGCAGGAAACCGAGGGGAAGCCCAGAGGAGGCTGGGACTTTGGAAAACTCTGAAGAAACCAGCAGAAACATAGAAAAAGAAATCTGGCTAGTTGGAATAAGTTTCTCCCAAGAGGAAGAGGCTTGGAGGTGATGTGAGGACTTAGGTTTTCCCCATCTGGAAGTCATTTGTGTCTAAATGCTTGAGTTTTGGTCTAAGGTGGGGGTCATTGCTGCTGCCAACCTGAACTCTGTGATATTCAGTCAATCCTGGGGGGTGAGGGGGGGGGAGGTAATCAACCAGGGTAATTGTTCTGGTGT
Source organism: Geotrypetes seraphini (assembly GCF_902459505.1). NCBI lineage: Eukaryota > Metazoa > Chordata > Amphibia > Gymnophiona > Dermophiidae > Geotrypetes > Geotrypetes seraphini. The sequence continues at coordinate 11,648,342 of NC_047094.1, read as the reverse complement.
CAGGTCTAAAGCGCGCCGGGACAAAGGCACGCGCAGACAATTGAGCGCAGCGCGGAGGCGTGCGCCGCAGAAAATTACAGTTTTTACGGCTCCGACAGAGGGGGCGTGGGGGGAACCCCCCCACTTTACTTAATAGAGATTGCGCTGCGTTGTGGGGGCGTTGGGGGGGTGTGGGGGGTTGTAACCCCCCATTTTACTGAAAACTTAACTTTTTCCCTGTTTTTAGGGAAAAAGTTAATTTTACATTAAAATGTGGAGGGTTACAACCCCCCCCCCAACGCCGGCGCCATCTCTATTAAGTAAACTGGGGGGGCTCCCCAACAAAACCCCCCATCGGAGCCCCTAAAAACTGTAATTTTCTTTGGCACGCGCCTCCGTCTTGCGCTCAGTTGTTGGCGCGCGCCTTTGTCTTTCGCGGGGTTGTCTATGAACCAATTGTTCCAGGCCTCTGTGCCATGGGGTCCAAGGAGTTTCTACCCTTACCCAGCATATCTAATGCTGGTCCTGATGACATTGGACTGCAATGTTTGGCCAGTAGGGGCACTCTTCCCTTCCTCTTCAGGAAGACCCAGGCTCTTAAACATTGGGCAACAGACTTATGGCTATTCTTCCTAGAACGTGATGAGTTTCTAAGAGGATAAAGTATCCATTTGTACAAATGTTAGAATAAGGTTTTGAAAGTTACACTTACTCATTTCCAGGCTGGAGGTTTTGGGACACTCCTGGACTTCTGAGCACCCCACTCCTGGTGCATTATGGGACCTGCAGCACTGATTTCAATGGGCAGGATCAGGCACTAGAAATCCAACACTGTTTTGGGCTGTAAGTTCAAAAGCAGAACTGTCCCCAAATCTCCAACCTGGAACTGGGTCTTTGCACTTGACACTTATGCTTTGGTAGGTGTCAGGTCAAAAGCGCGCCGGGACAAAGGCGCACGCAGACAATTGAGCGCAGTGTGGAGGAGCGCGCCGCACAAAATTACTGTTTTTACGGCTCCGACGGGGGTGTGTGGGGGGGAACCCCCTCACTTTAGTTAATAGAGATTGCGCCGCATTGTGGGGGCGTTGTGGGGAGTTTGGGGGGTTCTAACCCCCCACATTTTACTGAAAACTTCACTTTTTCCCTGTTTTTAGGGAAAAAGTTAAGTTTACAGTAAAATGTGGAGGGTTACAACCCCCCAAACCCCCCACAACGCCGCCGCGATCTCTATTAAGTAAACTGGGGGGGCTCCCCAAAAAAGCCCCCGTCGGAGCCCCTAAAAACTGTAATTTTCTGCGGCGCGCACCTCCGTCTTGTGCTCAGTTGTCGGCGCGCACCTTTGTCTTTCGCCGAGTTGTCTGTGAACCGCTTTGGTAGGGTTACCAGATGTCCAGGAAACCTGGACATTGTTCTCTTTTCAGAGGACCGGGTGTCCAAATGAATTTGAAAAACCTGGCATTTTGTCTGTATTTTGGAAGGCCCTGAGCTTGGGGCCTCTGAGCATGTGCGGATGTAACACGATGACATCACAGGCCATACTTGCATGCTTGTGATGTCATCCCATCCGCACATGCTCAGAAACCCTCCCGGGTTGGCCCCCCCCCCTACTCGGGAAAAGAGAAGAGATGAGGTTTGTGTGGGGGCGGGGCCACATGTCCTAATTTTTTTCTTGACCAAATCTGGAAAACCTATGCTTTGGGGGCAGTGGTTCTCAACCCAGTTCTTGGGGCACACCCAGCCAGTCAAATTTTCAGGGTATTCACAATGAATATATGCATGAGAGAAATTTACATATCGAGGAGATAGTGCATGCAAATCTTGGTAGGGCCGCCGGCACCTCTCCCCCCCTCCCCCACCAATACCTCTTTAAATCTTCAGCAGCATGAGTAACTTCTCTGGCCTGCTGCTTGTGCCGGCCTGGCAGTTTGTAACGTAGCCATTGGCAACAGAGATGGTGTAGTTTCTGCTTGTAGACGCAGTAAGTTGTAACGTTCCTTCTCTGCACTGCTGCTCAGTCTAGACCAGAGGTGTCCAACTCAAACCCTTTGCAGGGCCACATTTTGAATTTGTAGGTACTTGGAGGGGCCTCAGAAAAAATAGTTACACTTCCCCCTCCTCATTCGGGGTTTCTCCATTTGCGGTTTCATATAATCGCGATTTTTTTCTGGGGAAGGGGGAAAATAAAAAAAGCAGTTAGGGAACCACTAACACAAGGGGTCACTCGGAAAAATTGAGAGGGGACAGGTTTAGAACAAATGCTAGGAGGTTCTTTTTTACCCAGAGGGTGGTGGACACATGGAACGCGCTTCCGGAGGTTGTGATAGGCCAGAGCACATTGCAGGGTTTCAAGGAAGGTTTAGACAAGTTCCTAAAAGAAAAGGGGATTGAGGGTTACAGATAAAAAAGAAGAAGTAGGTTACAGAAACGGACAGGAACCACATTACAGGTCATGGACCTGACGGGCCGCTGCGAGAGTGGACCGCTGGGCGCGATGGACCAATGGTCTGACCCAGTGGTGGCAGCTTCTTATGTTCAGTCTTAATTTTAAAATAACCCATATTTTTTTCCTCCCTGCCACCTTCCTGGCCTTACCTGGTGGTCTAGAGGGCTTTCGGGGCAGGAGTGATCTTCCTACGCTCCTGCCCCGTGCAGATCGCCATGAGGAAATGGCTGCTGTGAGTTCCCGTAGTCTCTCGAGACTACGTCGGGAACTCCCTACAGCCATTTCCTCATGGCGATGTGCACGGGGCAGGAGCGTAGGAAGATCGCTCCTGCCCCGAAAGCCCTCTGGACCACCAGGTAAGACCGGGAAGGCGGCAGGGAGGTGGGGGTTAGAGCCGGATAATCTCAGTTTTTCGCCATTCGCGGTCCGGCTCTGCCCGTATCCCCCGCGAATGACAAGGGAGAAGTGTAATGTCTTATTAAAGAAATGACAATTTTGCATGAGGTAAAACTATAGTTTATAAATCTTTCCTTTTGGCTAAGTCTTAATAATACTATTGTAATTTATAGCTAAAGAGACATATGATCAAGAAACTGTTTTATTTTACTTTGTGATTATGATAACATACCGAGGGCCTCAAAATAGTACCTGGTGGGCCGTGAGTTTGGGACCACTGGTATAGACTGAGACTTTTTGAAGCTGTAAAAAGTGGTAGGAGGAAACGGCAGAGTGAAAAAAGGAAGGCCATGTTCCCGCCTACATGCATAAATTCTTGAGTTGTAACGAAGCTTCAAACAACTTTAGAAGAGGTAACGCTACTCTGACATTTGGCCTCTGGGCTCTTTTGTAACAGAAGTAAAACAGAACGTTCTGGCATCTCTGGCAACATTTTGAACAGCTTTGGAGGCCAGAGGAAGTCAAAACTGAAGTAGGTACTTCAACAGTGTCTTGAAATAGGTCTTTTATACTGAAATGGTTGAGGTTTTGGTTTTATTGTGTTTGCTTTGTTCAAGCGGAAGTTTGGAGGACTAAAACTGCTCGCACTTAGAACCCAATTAAAGTTCCCTGAACATTTTAATCAAACTTCCTTTTTTCACTAAATCTCATCAGAGTAAGAGCTCTCTGGATCCTTCACAGCTTGAAAGTGGAAAATGCGGCGTTCCAAGAGTTTGCAGAATGTTTGGGGGGGGGGGGGTGCTTGCTATGAGGGGGAGGATGGACATCTGTGTTTGTGACTGGGAGAGCTGCCTAATGCTTAGAGCAGCACATTGAGAATCGGAGAAGCCAGGTGCAAATTCCATCCTTGTGACCTTGGGTAAATCACTTAACTTTCTACTGCCTTGGGTATAAATGTAGATTGTGAACCCTCCAGGGACATGAAAATATAGGGTTACCAGACATCTGGGAAAACCCGGACGGGCTTTTCAGAACCCGGCATTTGTCTGGTTTTTGGAAAGCCCCGACAAACTCCGGCTGCATATGGAGGGCCTCTGAGCACGCACGGATGACGTCAAGCACATCTGCGCGTGCTCCGGAAGCGATTGGAGCTCGTCACAGAAGAGAGGAGTCTTGCTAGGGGCGGGGCTGGAGACAGAACTGGGCGGGGTTATGTGTCCAGAGTTTTCCTTTGTAAAATATGGTAACCCTATGAAAATACCTACCAGACTTCCTTGCAAATCCAAGTTTTGGTCCTGAGTGCCTCACCTAAGAGCCTTGCTTAGGAAACCCTGGACACATGACCCCGCTCTGTTGTGCCCCAGCCCTGCCCCCACAAAGCCTTCGCACTTCTTCCGGTCGAGCTCTAGACGCATCTGGAGGACTTAGAAACATAGAAAAATGAGGGCAGATAAGGGCCATAGCCCATCGAATCTGCCCACTCTGCTGACCCACCCCCTTAGTCTAGTCTCCTAGATATCCCGCTCCTAATGACCCATCTCCTTAACTCTACCCTCTTAGGGATCCCATGCGTGGACATGCTCAGAGGCCCTCCAGATGCGACCAGAGCTCATTGGAGGCTTTCCAAAACCCGGACAAATACGGGTTTTGGAAAGTCCGTCTGGGAGCTCGGACAGTCATCTAAAAAGAGGACCACGTCTGGGTTTCCCTGGACGTCTGATAAGCCTACCTTGCTCCTCTCCTGTCGCTCATCAGTTTTCTTTTGCTCCTTTGAACATCCACATGACTCAAACCTGCCCAGGAGCTCTCATTCCCAAGCTCTCTCACTTGAACCATCATAACTGCAGGCCTGGTCCAGGGTCCCTCTGGAACCTTTTACTGATGCAGCCAGAGCTTGATCCCTAGGTGTCGCTATTGGTGCCATAGCTGGGTGTCCTTCTCCCAGAGTTCATAGGTAGCCCATCTCTTCCTCAGGCTAACTGTGCACTTTTCTCTCACATAGACATGGCCTACCACAGCTTTCTGCTGGAGCCCATCAGCTGTCACGCCTGGAGCAAAGACAGAAAACGTAAGTGCATTTATTGTTCATGGTCGTGGATAAACACCATTTTCTCCAAACATATGAGAAAGAAAATGGTGCTAGAGTAGGAACAAATTAAAAAAAAAAAAAAAAAAAATGGGCAGGGGTGGATGGGTGAAATTTTGCTGATCAGAGTAATAATGCTGTTTCTAACCTTGCTGTTGCAGGGCAATCGTGCTAGTTAATGCTTTTGAGGGGCAGAGACACTTGGTGGTGGTGATGGTAGAGCTTAAGTTTCACGTTTATTAAAATCTTATTATACCGCCGAATCAGACTTCAAGGCGGTGTTCATAGCATATTAAAATACAAGTGTTTAAAAAGTCAAAGGAATATCGTACAAAGACTTAACAATACAAGACTGACAGACAAACTGGTACAGAAGGGAGGCGGCAGAACTACATTAATTTAAAGGGAAAGAACAAGTGGAACGGATAATAGGAGGGAGCAGATATCACAAGTTTGTGTTGATTTAAGATTTGATTTAGAGGTCTGCACGGGAACGGGGATCGCGGGAATCCCGCGGGTCCCGCGGGGTTCCCATGGGAATCCCCCCCTAACCCACGGGACTCCCACGGGGACCCCCCCTCTGGCTCACGGGACTCCCATGGGGATGGAAGGCTTTGGAAGCAGGGTTCTTCCATATAATATAATGGACACGTCAGCCTTAGTAAAAGAGGGGGTTTATAAGTTAATTACCTGAACAGAAAACAAAAAAAGGGTTCCACCAAAGAGATTCCACAAGGAAAACAGCAGCGCAAACACAAAAGAAACTGTGGAATTGATGATCTTGTCAGAAGTAATTGCTGTTTTTTATGGGGACGGGCGGGGATGGAGGTAATTCCTTGTGGGGATGGGTCGGGACGGAGAGGATCCTTACGGGGACGGGTGGGAACGGAGAGGATCCTGAAGGGGACAGGTGGGGACGGAGAGGATCCTGGTGGGGATGGGTGGGATTTCTGTCCCCGTGCAACTCTCTAATTTGATCTACCGCTCCTGCGGTTTACAATGTATCAAACTAAAATGAAATTAAGTACTTGAGAAAAACGACCCGATCTGTCCCGAAAGCTCACAAAGTACCTGATTAAAATAAAAATATGTAATACATTTCCAAGATCAAAAATCAGAGAAATTGAAAATTAAAAATAAAATAAAACAAATTTAAGAGATAGAAAATAGAAATAATGAAAGAAGATAAAAATAAAATAAAAAATAAAATAAAACAAATTTGAGATAGAAAAGTCTCTGACGCGGCCTGATAGCAGTCATATTTTAGTGCAGGTCTTAATACAACTCCCGCACAGCTCACGTCACAGATCCGTCACTGGCAGAGCTTGAGAGCATCGACGAAATGAACATTTCTAAAACATATCCACTAAAACTGTTCTATGAAATAAATAAATCCAAATCAACACGAATCAGTACAAATTAATACAAATTAAGGTAGATTTAGATGTCTCTTAAAATATTGAAATGATCCTTCCTTAACTCTACTGGTAAATTGTTCCACAATATTGGAACCAAGTAGAAAAATGCACCATTTCTGGTTGAGGCAAGATGAGCCTTTGAGATATGGGGAACAGCTACTCCATTGTCATTTAAAGATCTCAACAAGTGACTAAGTGGGTAAAATAACACTAGATTAGAGAGATATAGGGGGTCCTTTTATCAAACCGCGCGTTGGTCATTTCATCACATGTTAACCCCCGCGGCAAGCAAAAAAACTAATGCCTGGTCAATGGAGGCGTTAGCGACTAGCGCGGCAGGCAGGTTAATGTGCGGTATTCTGCGCTTTAAATCCCTACTGCGCCATGATAGTTGTAATTCAAATATTACCCTATGTGCCAGCATTGGTAACCCATGGAATCTCAAATATAATGGAGTTACATGACCATAGAAGTGCCCCTTGTTTTACAGAAATTGCCTTCTGCCCAAACAACCACGAAGTGCACGTCTACAAGAAAGATGGGGACAAGTGGAATAAGATTCATGAACTGAAGGAACACAACGGACAGGTGACAGGTGAGAACTCCGGGGCGGATTTGGGAGCGCGGTGAATTGCGAGGTGGTGTGTAGCTGTCGAAAAGGAGCAGGTCACTGGGGGTCATGGGGTGGGTGGCAGCGGTGGCATAGCAAGGGTGTGAGGCGCCCCCCTCACCTTCCCCCACACGGCCTTAACATTTGCGGTGTGAGCGGCAACCCTCCATCCTGCTGCTCGCACCCAGCATCGGCTCTTCCCCTGCTATCATTTCCTAGGCGCGGGTCAAGGAAGAGCTGACGCTGGCGCAAATAGCAGGTTAGGGTTGTTGCTTGCGCCACGAATGTTAAAGAGGGAAGGGAAAAGGGATGCACGCAAGGTAACGGGGGATGGAGGAGGACGGGTGCCAGTGTCCTCATCAAGATGGTACCCGAGGCAGACCCCCCCCCCCGTCCGGCCTTCCCCCTTACTACATCACTGGGTGGCAGAACAGGGCTGGGGAGAGAGTAGACATGAACATAAGAACAGCCTTACTGGGTCAGACCCATGGTCCACCAAGCCCAGTAGCCCGCTCTCACAGTGGCCCTAGTACCTGGCCAAAACCCAAGGAGTAGCAACATTCCAGCATCTCAAAGAATAGCAAGATTCCAAAATTCCCAGAGTAGCAACATTCCATGCTACCGATCCAGGGCAAGCTGAGGCATCCCTCATGTCTTTCTTAATAACAGACTGGACTTTTCCTCCAGGAACTTGTCCAAACCTTTCTTAAAACCAGCTACGCTATCCGTTCTGCCCACATCTTCTGGCAACGTGTTCCAGAGCTTAACTATTCTCTGAGTGAAATAAATTCCCTCCCATTGGTTTTAAAAATATTTCCCTGTAACTTCATCAAGTGTCCCCTCAAGTCTGTAATTTTTGACGGAGCGAAAAATCGATCCACTTGTACATATTCTATTCCACTCAGGATTTTGTAGATGGTTGATGCGTGGAAGTAGTGTATGCCAGATGGCAAGTGAGGGGGGATTTTATATGGGATGATGTTTAACCAAGGACAAAGAATTACTACTTGGAAAATTTCATGTAAAATCTTACTAGCTTATCATGCGGTCTGATACAAGTAACGTTGCTGTCGGCATCCTATTTCCTGTGCTGTATGAGTACAATAGAAACCGATAAGGAACAGACTTCCCGACTCTTTCAGGCATCGATTGGGCTCCTGACAGCAATCGCATCGTGACCTGTGGCACGGACCGCAATGCCTATGTCTGGACCTTGAAAGGAAATGTCTGGAAGCCCACCTTGGTCATCCTCAGAATCAACCGTGCAGCCCGATGTGTGAAGTGGTCCCCCAAGGAAAACAAGTTTGCTGTCGGCAGCGGCTCTAGGGTCATCTCCATCTGCTACTTTGAACAAGAAAACGATTGGTGAGTTCTTGCCCAGATGCTGAGGCTTATTGAATGACGGGCCCAAAGGACTATGGGGAGGGCAGTAGAGTAGGTCAACAGGTCTCAACCCAGTCCTCGGGGTACACCTAGCCAATCTGGGTTTTCAGGATATCCACAACGAATATACTTGAGAGATAGTTGAGTACAGTGGAGGCAGTGTATGTAAATCTATCTCATGCATCGCTATGGACGTCCTGACAACATGGATCCCACTCTCTGCCTCTTTATCTTCACTTACCTGGCTGGGGAGAAACCATGATCAGGAAGGTGCTTCTCCCAGGATGAGGCTCATCCATTGCACTTTGGGTGGGTTGACCCCTACGATTTCCCCAAATGTGGGAAAGTCGACTGCATAATTTCTAGTAGTGAAAAAGAAAAATCATTCGTGACCTATAAGGTGCAATTAAAGGCATACTATTTTTCCCTTGGCTTTGTTCTTAATCTCCTTACTTTGTAAACATTTACATACACTTGTATTCCTGAAAATTTTTTAATTTCACTAACAAAACTGCAATAGCAGTTTCTAGCGTGGGGAGCCGCGCTGAATGGCCCGCGCTGCTCCCGACGCTGATAGGAACTTGAATAACCTACCAGAAACCATCAGGAAAGAAACCAACTACACTACATTCAGACTCACCTCTTTGACAATTAACTGTCTTCATATCTAAATAGCACCCCCTACTTCTTGGTCCCTCCTCTTTCTTTTCCATGTCCCCTTCCCCCACTACTCTCCCCTTCCTCTTTGATCTGTCGCCTTGAGCCTGTATGGGTATGTGTGACTGCAAGTGGAAGATTAGATTAGATTAGATTAGACCTACCAATTAGAGATCTGCACGGGAACGGGGATCGCGAAAATCCTGCAGGAATCCCCTCATAACCCACAGGACTCCCACGGGAACCCCTCTCTGGCCCACGGGACTCGCACAGGGACCCCCTTCTACCCAACGGGACTCCCACGGGGATGGAAGGCTTTGGAAGCAGGGTTCGTCCATATAATATAATGGACACGTCAGCCTTAGTAAAAGAGGGGGTTAATAAGTTAATTACCTGAACAGAAAACAAAAAAAGGGTTCCACCAAAGAGATTCCACAAGGAAAACAGCAAAAGAAACTGTGGAATTGATGATCCTGTCAGAAGTAATTGCTGCTTTTTATGGGGACGGGCGGGGATGGAGGTAATTCCTTGTGGGGATGGGTGGGGACGGAGAGGATCCAGGCGGGGACGGGTGGGGACGGAGAGGATCCTGACGGGGACGGGTGGGGACGGAGAGGATCCTGACAGGGACGGGTGGGGACGGAGAGGATCCTTGCGGGGATGGGTGGGGACGGAGAGGATCCTGGCGGGGACGGGTGGGTACGGAGAGGATCCAGGCGGGGACGGGTGGGGACGGAGAGGATCCTGACGGGGACGGGTGGGGACGGAGAGGATCCTGACAGGGACGGGTGGGGACGGAGAGGATCCTGGCGGGGACGGGTGGGGACGGAGAGGATCCAGGCGGGGATGGAGGTAATTCCTTGCGGGGATGAGTGGGGACGGAGAGGATCCTGGCGGGGACGGGCAGGGATGGGTGGGATTTCTGTCCCCGTGCATCTCTCTACTACCAATTCCTTCCTTTCCTGATGTTTCTATGGTTGTCTTAGGGCCTCTTTTACAAAGCCGTGCTAGCGGCTCCCCTGCGCTAACGGCCCCGAAGCCCATAGAGATTTAAAGGGCTTTGGGGCTGTTGCCGCGCAAGAGCCGCTAGTGCGGCTTTGTAAAAGAGGTAGTTACTGTTACTCCAAATTTCATGTTTTGTCTTATTTTCTTTTCCTACCCCATTTTATTTTGTTATTCTTGGGAGTTTTTTTAAAATTCTTTTTATATTTTATTGTGGATTATTGTAGATTTATAACTCTTTATTGAAGGAAATAATTAAATATAATATAATATACATAGATTTTCATTTCAATTAGATTCACAATTATTATATTTTCATACATATTTTTATCATTCCTTCAAAATATATTTCCAAATGACCCTTTGCAAAAACATCTTATACCCCCTCCACACTCACCTCCCTTCTCCTTCCCTTCCCCACTTCCCTTCCCCCGTACATTTTATTGTAAACTGCTTAGATTTACCTTGGTTTTATATTTGCGGTATATTAAATAAATTGAACTTGACTGGGGTAGGTGTGCCCTGAGGACTGAATCGAGGGGTGTTCAGCCCAGTCTTGCTTTGCATTATGGAAATCTTGAAAACCCAAATGGGCTGCGGCCCTCAAGGACCATGTTTGACCACCTCCACTAGAGAAACCTCGAACCTGGAAAGGACAAAGCCAACTTAACACAGAAGCACAGTATGACTGTGTCGAAGCAGCATGGCCGGGCCGTGGCGTATTCTTACATTTCCACAAATATACGTGCAGAGAAATGTCTAGCAAATGTCACTAAAGGAGGCGGGAACCTCAAACACCCAAACGTGGGAACACACCCCGCATCTTGCTGGGGTCATGAATATTATCACTGGTCCCCCAACACCTCCCTCCACTTTCAATTGGGTTTTTTATTTTTCAATTTTCAATTTTTTGGGGCATTGCAATTTATTCAAACTGTTTTGGGGCCCGTTGACATCCTTTAGAAACATAGAAACATAGAAAAAAGCAGCAGAAAAGGGCTATAGCCCACCAAGTCTGCCCATTCCAAGTATCTCCTCCTCTGAATTTACTCCCTTAAAGATCCCATGTGAGTATCCCATTTTCTCTTAAAATCCGTCACGCTGCTGGCCTTTATCACCTGGAGTGGGAGTCTGTTCCAATGATCCACTACTCTTTCGGTGAAGAAGTACTTCCTGGAGTCGCCATGAAACTTCCCTCCCCTGATTTTCAGCGGATGCCCTCTGGTGGTCGAGGGTCCCATGAGCCAGAAGATATCATCCTCTGACTCGACGCATCCCGTGATGTACTTCATTATAGGTATCTTTTGTTCTTAATTCTTGTTTATTTCCATACACATCCAGGACAGGGTGGGTGGGGATATCTTGTTGGTTTATTTTTTGATTAAATGTATTGGATGGGAGGGGAGGGATATTTTTCTTCTGCATTGTTATTGATTGAATATAAGTGCTTGTTTTGATTATTAATGTCTGTATAATTCCTGGCCCTTTGTATTAGTTTTGAAAAATTAATAAAGATTTCAAAGTGGAAGAAGGTGTTGGGGGGGACCAGTGATAATATTCATGACCCCAGCAAGACGTGGGGTGTGTTCCCACATTTGGGTGTTTGATGTCCCCGCCTCCTTTAGTGACATTTACGAATCGAGTTTTGCTAGACATTTCTCTGCACGTATATTTGTGGTGAGTACTGGAGCTCTACACAGAGGGTTTTTTTTTTTTTTTTTTTTGCTTCTATTCTGCCTCTGTCATATTCTTACATTTACACATAAACATAACATAAAACTCACTTGTATACCACAAATACCATTAAGTTCTATGCGGTTCACAAAGACTAGTAATACAGATGAATAAACATCCAATATCTAACTTCCAAAAGATTCCCTAAAAAGATGCGTCTTTACGGCACGTCGAAATTGTTGATTCGAATTTGGGAATATGAATATATGAGTTAAATCCCTAGTCCATGAGACTGCCTGAAAAGATAGCAATCGTTCCTGAAATTTCTTATATTTGCATCCCTTTACAGAAGGGAATGAAAATGAATGAGATTTTCTAGAATGTTTAGGGTTTGTAATGATAAAAGATTCTATAAGATACTCGGAAATTAAAGCCTGTTAGTGCCTTAAAGCAAATACAGCCGAGCATAAATTGAACCCGTGCCTCGACTGGAAGCCAGTGCAGTCGACGATAAAAATCAGTGACATGCTCATACTTCTTTAAATTGAAAATCAATCTAACTGCTGCATTCTGAATTATGCGCGGTCTATGAAGATTTTTCTGAGTACCAGCAAGATGTCCGACTGACTAAGGACAAGTGATTGAACCAACAATCGAAAGGAGTTCATATCAAAGTATGCTCTAATAACTCTTAGTTTCCATAAAGTCTAGAAACCCTTTTGAACCAGCTTACAGGTAAGGACAAATGGAGATCATTTGGTCTTCTGCAGCCACTCCTCTGTTACTGAGGACAGCTAGAATACTTTAGACATGGCTAAGAAGCACCTTGGAAGCCTCAGAGAAAGAAATAAGTTATATTCACCAGTAAACCTGACAAGAGATAAATGGCTTGAATGTGCCATTGGTAGAACATTTCCTCCACCAGTAGGGGGAGCTATGTTTTATCTTATTTACAGAAATGATAAAGAAGGACGGTATGATTTCAAGGTCCGGTTTGTGTGTGTGCAGATTAGGTACACAACCCTCATTGCAAGGAGAGAAGCACCCCGAAAGCTGCCTTAGCAATATGCAGTTGTCCAGGATATGTCCAAGATGCAGAGACAAATGCTAAAGAGTTAGCCCTCTAAGCCAGGCTTTTGGCTTGGGATTAGGCAACAGCCGCATTTGAAAACAGCTGTGCAAGTGATGGCAAATGTTTTTCCTCTTGCTTTATAGGTGGGTTTGTAAACACATCAAGAAGCCCATTCGCTCCACTGTGCTGAGTCTAGACTGGCACCCCAACAATGTGCTTCTGGCCGCAGGCTCGTGTGACTTCAAAAGCAGGTGAGATGGAAGACGATCAGCTCCCTGGGTCCAAGACATCTCTCCTCACCCCAGGATCCAAGACATCTCCTCCAAATCAGGGTGGGTTCTGACCCCTTAGACCAGAGGTGGGCAACGCCGGTCCTCAAGGGCCAGAATCCAGTTGGGTTTTCAGGGTTTCCCCAATGAATATGCATGAAATCTATTTGCATGCACTGCTTTCAATGTATATTCATTGGGGAAATCCTGAAAACCCATCTGGATTCTGGCCCTTGAGAACTGGAGTTGCCCATGTCTGGGCTAGATTCACTAAGGGCATGGATCCAATCTGAGTCCGAGGGGCTGATTCACGAATTGTCCTCATGCAAATGGTCTGCGCATGCGTCTGGATTGCTACAGAGCGATCCCAGTGATGGTTGGGGGTGTGATTCAGCATGTGTCTAAGAGCCGCGACTTTTAAAAAAACTTTTAGTTGCCCAGCGAGCCCATGGTTTTAACCCACTTTAAATCTGTGGGTAAAAACCACGGGCTCGTACTGCAAGCAGATTTGGGGCAGAGAAAAAGTCAGAGAGTTGGGGCAAGGAGCAGGAGAGTAGACTCGGGGCAGAGAAAAAGGCAGAGAGTCAGGGCAAGGAGCAGATTCGGGGGCAGAGAAAAAGGCAGAGAGTCAGGGCAAGGAGTAGATTCAGGGGCAGAGAAAAAGGCAGAGAGTCAGGGCAAGGAGCAGATTCGAGGGCAGAGAAAAAGGCAGAGAGTCAGGGCAAGGAGCAGGAGAGCAGATTCGGGGGGAAATAGGTCGGTAGGAGAAAATCACGGCAGAGAGTCGGGGAAAAAAGCTGGAAAGACAGCAGGCAGAGCAGGAGATGGCAGTTGGAAAGGTGTCAACGACTGGTCCCCAGCAGTCGCTTGTTTGTGATTGGCCAGCCCAGTCATTTTTGCAGGGTTTTAGTTTGTGAATCGCTGCCTGCCATCATTTCAATGCCGTTCCCCCTCATTTGCATGCGCGGATCGGAGAACGATCAGGACAGAGGTTAGTGAATCGGATCAGAGGGAAATTGGGCTGCAAAGAGGTCGCAAACTAATCGGTACACGATCGGTTTGCTTAGTGAATCTAACCCAAAAGCATGCTGACCCCTAGTGGCTTCTAATGTGAAGTGAGGTTAATCTTTGTGTTGCAAGCTCAGCACTCAAACTGTTATGAAGACTTTTCTCCTTCTGGCTATGGGGACCGGGATAGAGAAAAGCTTAATAATTTGGGTCTTAAGGGATAAATTCTACAGTACATATAGTGCTGAAGAAAAATGCGCTATTCCATAAGCCACATTTAAAGTTAGTGCTTATACCCAGGAACCACATCTAAATTTAGGCATGGTGCAAATACCCGCCCTTAAATGTAGACACAGACGTCCTTAGTCTAGAACTACATGCATAACTTAGGGCTCTTTTTACTAAGCTGCGCTAGTGGTTTTAGCGTGCACGCTAGACGCTAACGCCACCATTGAGCTGGCGTTAGTTCTTGGTGTGTAGTGCGCACGGCAATGCAGTGCGAGCTAAAAACGCTAGCGCACCTTAATAAAAGGAGCCCTTAAAGGAACGCCAATTCACCTATGACCCGCCCCCTTTTTTTGACCTGTGCCTAAGTTTAACTGGCAAATGTCTGTGTTTGGAATAAAGCCCTAAACATGTCTTGGGCCACTTAAGGATCAAGCAAGAGTGGGGCAAAAGTGGGCATACTGTTGAAATATCACATTTAATATCCAATAATTTACCCTCCTGCAACTTTAACAATGGAAACATGCAGAGAAAATAAAAAAAAACAATACCATAGTTAATAAGAACATCAGAATAGCTTTACTGGGCCAGACCAATGGTCCATCAAGCCCAGTAGCCCGTTCTCATGGTGGCCAATCCAGGTCCCTAGTACCTGGCCAAAACCCAAGGAGTAGCAACATTCCAGAATCTCAAAGATTAGCAAGATTCCGGAACCCCAAATAGGAGCAACATTCCATGCAGAATCCCCAAAGAGTAGCGAGATTCCGTAATCCCCAGAGTAGCAACATTCCAGCATCTCAAAGATTAGCAAGATTCCAGAACCTCAAATAAGAGCAACATTCCATGCAGAATCCCCAAAGAGTAGCAAGAATCCGGAATCCCCAGAGTAGCAACATTCCATGCTACCGATCCAGGGCAAGCAGTGGCTACCCCCGTGTCTTTTCTCAATAACAGACTATGGACTTTTCCTCCAGGAACTTGTCCAAATCTTTCTTAAAAACCAGCTACGCTATCCGCTCTTATCACAACCTCTGGCAGCGTGTTCCAGAGCTTAACTATTCTCTGAGTGAAAAAAAATTTCCTCCTATTGGTTTTAAAAGTATTTCCCTGTAACTTCATTGAGAGTCATCGAGTGAAATTTTTGACAGTGAAAAATCGATCCACTTGTACCCGTTCTACTCCACTCAGGATTTTGTAGACTTGAATCCTATCTCCCTTCAGCCGTCTCTTTTCCAAGCTGAAGAGCCCTAACCTTTTTAGACTTTCCTCATACAAGAGGAGTTCCATAACATAAATTTTTATTTATATACCGCAAAAGCCTTTCGGTTCTATGCGGTATATAAATAAGAGATGGGCTGACCATTGTGAGTGAGCTTCAATAGATAGAATATTGGTATCGACAAGTTAACAATAGTTTCACATCAATATGCTGCTTTGAAGGGATGACAAGAGTTTTGAGAACAGATGGGTTTTTAATAGCTTTCTGAGATGCATATATGATGTTGATAGTTTAACCATTTGGCCCAGTTCAGGATCCCTGGAAGCGGCTTGGTATGATAAGAGTCAGTTAATGAATCTTTTCTGAGTACAGCCTTTGACTGAAGGGTAGGTAAAAAATGATTGGGAACGTGTGGAGCGGCTTGGCGACGAGAACAAAAGAATTGAGCAGTTAGGTAGGAGGCCATGTAGGGCTTTGTAGACAAGGCATCCAAATTTGAAGAGATGTGCGTGCAGTAGGGAGCTACAGTTTTGTGAGACATTCCATTATTCAACAGTAAGCGCTATGACACAATAATACAAACTACAATTAAAAAAAACAACTTTATAGACTGCATGCACCCCCCCCCCCCCGTGCAACATTTAATGAGTTTTGCCCAGTCTTTCAATCTTTAAACTTAGTGTCTCTTTAATATCATCTTTTCAGCCTCTACTGGAGTTGTCTGCTCTTTTTCCCTTTAAAGATTTTTTTATTTTTCCCTACAGAAAAATAAAAAAAGACTATATAAAGAATAGTGGTTACGAGTCCACTCATAGGTAGAAATAAGGGTCAAGCAAGCTATAGGTAAGACCTTTTTTATTAGACTAATCCAGAACATCTACAGGAAGCTTTCAAGAGCTGTTGGCCCTTCCTTGGGTTGTCTCTTGAAAGCAAGTTACAGATAAAAATCAGACTAATAAAATCAGCTTGCTTAGTGCCATCTATTTCCAGATAAAGTAGTAGACATTTCAAAGCTTTACGTAAACATTTACTCGGAGAAAATGTCACGACACTTCCCTTTAACATTTTGTGCTTCAAAGCAATACATTCGCTGCTGGACACAGCTCTGTGATTTTGCTGTGAGGGGTGTGTTTGGGTCCTGGGTAGTCCAGATCATACTCCATCTACCCCACTCATTCCTCTGGTATTGGTATGGCTCCAGTTTTGGGTAAAAGCTGTTGGCCATGGACTCTGGTAGCGTACATCCTCCATTTCTGGGGCTGAAGCTATTGTTCCACAGTGTAGGGAAGAAAGCCACAAATCCAATTGGAAGAAACTTTTCCGTGCTCCCAATTGTCTGAGATTAACTTCCTTTGCAAGTCAGACCCCTCCTCCCCTAAAAAACCCCTAACAAAACCAAAAACAAAACTTACAATCTTTTGTGGTCCAAATAAGACGTTGCAGGCATGTGAATGTTCAAGATCTCATATGGCATTTGAACAAGGGGCCTGTGAAGTCCCAGAAGCTGATGTGTCACAGCAAATTTTTATTGGTCCAGTAAACTCATTCCAGTTTAGCTACAGGAACTGTGCACAGTTTGAATATGATGCAGAGTTTAGTTCAGTGGAGACAGGATGTTTGGGTCAGTTGCTTATTAATGGTCCTCCTGTCTTGTGCTGCTTCCACTGGGATAGGACTTGATCCTCCCTCAGAGCTGCTGAAACATGTATCACATCTAATAACAACTTTCTACATTTCTTCCTCAACACCAGGATCTTTTCAGCCTACATTAAGGAAGTGGAGGACAGGCCAGCCCCAACACCTTGGGGTTCCAAGATGCCTTTTGGGGAGCTGATGTTTGAGTCTAGCAGCAGCTGTGGTTGGGTGCACAGTGTGTGCTTTTCCGACAGTGGCAACCGCATGGCCTGGGTCAGCCATGGTAGCACCATCTGCATCGCTGATGCCAACAGGAAGATGGCGTAAGTTCCAACAGCTGATCTTAGCCTTGGGAGGTAGGGTGAGGGCTGCTGGGTAGATAAAACTCCATTAAACCTTGCATAATTTGATGGATTAACCTGCTGGATCTCGTCCCTCATCTTGGTTACAGCTGGGAATTAGTGACACTCTCACCCAGGGCAAGAAGTTCCAGGACTTGGGAAAGAGAGGATGAATGAGAGCCGTTACTCACTCATGGTGGCATTTCCTACAAACAGTGCCAGGTGGACACACCTTTTTTTTTTAAAGCTATTTCAAAATCAAGAAAAGCTGGCTGATATTTAAATTAAAAGCAAAAACGATAAGGCTTTGGGATATTGGCAGTATGACAAAAAAAAAAAAAAAACCATAAGCCAACTGGGGATGTTTGAAGTGGATCATTGCAACATATATTTAAGTTGTTATGTTTTACATGTACCGACGGATGCAAAAATTATCCCTGTATCACTCCTGAATCCCTTCAAGTTATAACATCAGCCTATCCACTAATATGCAGTATGTCTACTTTTAAAAATGTGCCTGCTCCTTCTTCTCCTATAAGGGCTGTTTCCAGAAATGGAAACGATGTTGGGAAAAGTGTATACGTAGGGAAGGGGAGTACTTTGAAAGGGACCCAGGGGAATCAGTTGTAACTTTAATACATTTTTATAAAATCAGTCCTGGAACTTTTTGAACAGACCTCATACACAAACATACATACGAAGAGAGAGGGGAGACATGATTGAAACGTTTAAGTACATCACGGGTCGCATCGAGTCGGAAGATGATATCTTCTGTCTCATGGGACCCTCGACCACCAGAGGGCATCCGCTGAAAATCAGGGGAGGGAAGTTTCATGGAGACTCCAGGAAGTACTACTTCACTGAAAGAGTGGTGGATCAGTGGAACAGACTCCCACTGCAGGTGATTGAGGCCAGCAGCGTGACGGATTTTAAGAGAAAATGGGATGCTCACGTGGGATCTTTAAGGGAGTGAATTCAGGGGGGGGATACTTGGAATGGGCAGACTTGGTGGGCTATAGCTCTTTTCTGCCACTATGTTTCTATGTTTCTAACATAGCTCGATGCTTATTTTCTATTCATTGTTGCCGACAGTTTTAAAAAGAAGAGACGCTTGAGATCCATTCTGGAGGTGTCTAGCAGCAGAAGTTAACCACTGTTTTGTCTTCTCTAGTGTCGCCTCCACGAACACCGAGACCCTCCCTCTGCTGAGTGTGATCTTTATCAGCGAGAACAGTCTGGTTGCAGCTGTAAGTAGAAACTAAATGTAGATTTCCCCCCCCACACACACTTTTCTTTCATGAGAACTCATACAGAACTGGATATGAAGACCATAACTAATTACAGACTTAGGTTTACCAGACATCCGGACTTCCCCGGGTTTTGAAAAGCTTCCGACGTCGGGACATCATCTGCGAACGCACGGATGCAACACGGTGATGTCATGCGCACATGCACGACATCATCGCGTCATATGCGTGGATGCCGTCCCAACACACGAACAGGTTAAGGGAGGTGGGGCAGGGGGGCGGGACATGGGCAGAACTGGGGGTGTGGCCATGGGTCCAGATTTTCCTTCAGGATAATCTGGTAACCCTAGACAAGACTGCACAAAGATCGGAAAATTTGTAGAGGCAGAAATCAAGAGGCAGAAAAGTGTAGTTACTTACCTGTAACGTAGGTTCTCCGTGGACAGCAGGATAGTCCGACCAATGGGAACGGGCGGAGACTAAAGACTGGGGATTAGGGGGAAGCAGGGGGAAATGGGTAGGGCTCGGGCATGCCCAGTGGGGCCCGGGCCCTGCATGTGCTCAGAGAAAAAAAAAATCTCTCTGAGCTATTGGAGAGCTTATCCGCAAATTGGGAGCTGTTGGGACAACACCCATATGTGGCTGACTCATCCTGCTTGTCCTAGGAGGATCAGTTGTTCAAAGTTGTTAAATTGCAAGAGGATTGTGAAAAATTACAAGAGGAACTTGTCGAGACTAGGAATCAATATGGCAGATGACGTTTAATTTGAGCCAAGTGCAAAGTGAAGCATGTGGGAAAGAGGAGTCCGAAGTCCAGCTATGTGGTGCTGGGTTCTGCGTTAGGAGTCACTGCCCAGGAAAAGAATTTAGGTGTCTTTGTTGAGGATACGTTGAAACCCCCAGCTCAGTGTGCGGCAGAGGTTAAGAAAGCAAATAGAATGTTAGGAATTTTCAAGACAGGAATGGAAAACGAAGATGAGAATGTTGTCCTGCCCTTGTATCGCTCTATGGTACGGCCGCACCTCGAATACTGTGTGCAGTTCTGGTCACCGTATCTCAAAAAAAGATAGAATTAGAAAAGGTACAGAAAAGGGTGATGAAACTGATAAAAGGGATGGGACAACTTCCATATGAGAAAAGGCTAAAGCGGCTAGGACTGCTCGGGGGAGATATGATAGAGGTCTATAAAATACAGAGTGGAATGGAAAGGAACAGGTAGATGTGAATTGTTTGTTTACTCTTTCCAAAAATACCAGGACTAGGGGGCATGTGATGAAGCAACTAAACCAGAGAAAATATTTTATCACTCAATGCGTATTTAAACTCTGGAATTCATTGCCAGAGCATGTACTGAAAGCAGTTAGATTAGCAGAGTTTAAAAAAGGTTTGGATAATTTCTTAAAAGAAAAATCTATAAGCCCATTATTAAGAATGACACGGGGACAAATTTTTCCCCGTCCCCTCAGGAACTCAATTTTTCCGCCCCGCGAGTCTTGTCGCTGTCCCTGCCCCATTCCTGTAAGCTCTGCCTTAACCGCACAAGCCTCGAACACTTAGGATCTGAAAGTGTTTGAGGCTTGTGCAGATGAGGATGGAGCTTAGGCATTGGTGGAATGAGGCATTATGACATCACAATCTGAGCTCTAGAATGTTGCTACTTAGGATTTGAAAGTGTTTGAGGCTTGTGCAGATGAGGACAGAGCTTAGACATTGGTGGAATGAGGCATTATGACATCACAATCTCAGCTCTAGAATGTTGCTACTTAGGATTTTAAAGTGTTTGAAGCTTGTGCAGATGAGGACGGAGCTTAGGCATTGGTGGAATGAGGCATTATGACATCACAATCTGAGCTCTAGAATGTTGCTACTTAGGATTTTAAAGGGTTTGAGGCTTGTGCAGATGAGGACGGAGCTTAGGCATTGGTGGAATGAGGCATTATGACATCACAATCTGAGCTCTAGAATGTTGCTACTTAGGATTTGAAAGTGTTTGAGGCTTGTGCAGATGAGGACAGAGCTTAGACATTGGTGGAATGAGGCATTATGACATCACAATCTCAGCTCTAGAATGTTGCTACTTAGGATTTTAAAGTGTTTGAAGCTTGTGCAGATGAGGACGGAGCTTAGGCATTGGTGGAATGAGGCATTATGACATCACAATCTGAGCTCTAGAATGTTGCTACTTAGGATTTGAAAGGGTTTGAGGCTCGTGAAGATGAGGACGGAGCTTAGGCATTGGTGGAATGAGGCATTATGACATCACAATCTGAGCTCTAGAATGTTGCTACTTAGGATTTTAAAGGGTTTGAGGCTCGTGAAGATGAGGACGGAGCTTAGGCATTGGTGGAATGAGGCATTATGACATCACAATCTGAGCTCTAGAATGTTGCTACTTAGGATTTTAAAGGGTTTGAGGCTCGTGAAGATGAGGACGGAGCTTAGGCATTGGTGGAATGAGGCATTATGACATCACAATCTGAGCTCTAGAATGTTGTTACTTATGATTTTAAAAGGTTTGAGGTTGTACAGATGAGGACGGCGTTTGCTGGAATGGGGCAGGACAGGAAAAGAACTCACAGGGATAAGAACATAAGAATTTGCCTCCGCTGGGTCAGACCAGAGGTCCATCCTGCCCAGCGGTCCGCTCCTGCGGCGGCCCCTCAGGCCTATCACCTGTGCAGTGATCCCTGACTATTCCTATAACCTACCTCAACTCCTATCTGTACCCCTCAATCCCCTTATCCTCTAGGAACCTATCCAAACCTTCTTTGAAGCCCTGTAACATGCTCTGGCCTATCATGGCCTCCGGAAGCGCGTTCCATGTGTCCACCACCCTCTGGGTAAAAAAGAACTTCCTAGCGTTTGTTCTAAACCTGTCCCCTTTTAATTTCTCCGAGTGCCCCCTTGTACTTGTGGTTCCCCATATTGTGAAGAATCTGTCCCTGTCTACCTTTTCTATGCCCTTCAGGATTTTGAAGGTTTCTATCATGTCTCCTCTAAGTCTCCGCTTTTCCAGGGAGAATAGTCCCAGCTTTTTCAATCTATCAGCATATGAGAAGTTTTCCATACTCTTTATCAGTTTAGTCCTTCCTATTATTAATCCCCAAATGCATTACTCTGCATTTCTTTGCTTTGAATTTTAGTTGCCAGGCATTAGACCATTCCTCTAACTTTTGCAGATCCTTTTTCATATTCTCCACTCCCTCTTCGGTGTCTACTCTGTTACAAATCTTGGTATCATCTGCAAAAAGGCACACTTTTCCTTCTAACCCTTCAGCAATGTCACTTACATACATATTGAACAGGATTGGCCCCAACACCGAACCCTGAGGGACTCCACTAGTCACCTTTCCTTCCTTCGAGCGACTTCCATTAACCACCACCCTCTGGCGTCTGTCCGACAGCCAGTTTCTGACCCAGTTCACCACTTTGGGTCCTAACTTCAGCCCTTCAAGTTTGTTCAACAGCCTCCTATGAGGAACTGTATCAAAGGCTTTGCTGAAATCCAAGTAAATTACATCTAGCATATGTCCTCGATCCAGCTCTCTGGTTACCCAATCAAAAAATTCAATCAGGTTCGTTTGGCACGATTTACCTTTTGTAAAGCCATGTTGCCTCGGAACCTGTAACCCATTAGATTCAAGGAAATACACTATCCTTTCTTTCAGCAACACTTCCATTATTTTTCCAACAACTGAAGTGAGGCTCACCGGCCTGTAGTTTCCTGCTTCATCCCTGTGACCACTTTTATGAATAGGGACCACATCCGCTCTCCTCCAATCCCCAGGAATCACTCCCGTCTCCAGAGATTTGTTGAACAAGTCTTTAATAGGACTCGCCAGAACCTCTCTGAGCTCCCTTAGTATCCTGGGATGGATCCCGTCTGGTCCCATCGCTTTGTCCACCTTCAGTTTTTCAAGTTGCTCATAAACACCCTCCTCCGTGAACGACGCAGAATCTACTCCATTTTCTCGTGTAACTTTGCCAGACAATCTCGGATATGCTGGGAGGAGAGAAGCTGATATGCACGGACGGGGAGAGGGACCTTGGGGTGATAGTGTCCGAAGATCTAAAGGCGAAAAAACAGTGTGACAAGGCAGTGGCTGCTGCCAGAAGGATTCTGGGCTGTATAAAGAGAGGCGTAGTCAGTAGAAGGAAGAAGGTGTTGATGCCCTTGTACAGGTCATTGGTGAGGCCCCACTTGGAGTATTGTGTTCAGTTTTGGAGACCGTATCTGGCGAAAGACGTAAGAAGACTTGAGGCAGTCCAGAGGAGGGCGACGAAAATGATAGGAGGCTTGCGCCAGAAGACGTATGAGGAGAGACTGGAAGCTCTGAATATGTATACCCTAGAGGAAAGGAGAGACAAGGGAGATATGATTCAGACGTTCAAATACTTAAAGGGTATTAACGTAGAACAAAATCTTTTCCAGAGAAAGGAAAATGGTAAAACCAGAGGACATAGTTTGAGGTTGAGGGGTGGTAGATTCAGGGGCAATGTTAGGAAATTCTACTTTACGGAGAGTGTGGTGGATGCCTGGAATGCGCTCCCGAGAGAGGTGGTGGAGAGTAAAACTGTGACTGAGTTCAAAGAAGCGTGGGATGAACACAGAAGATTTAGAATCAGAAAATAATATTAAATATTGAACTAAGGCCAGTTACTGGGCAGACTTGCACGGTCTGTGTTTGTGTATGGCCGTTTGGTGGAGGATGGGCAGGGGAGGGCTTCAATGGCTGGGAGGGTGTAGATGGGCTGGAGTAAGTCTTAATAGAGATTTCGGCAGGTGGAACCCAAGCATAGTACCGGGTAAAGCTTTGGATTCTTGCCCAGAAATAGCCAAGAAGAAAAAAAAAAAAATAAAATTTAAATTGAATCAGGTTGGGCAGACTGGATGGACCATTTGGGTCTTTATCTGCCGTCATCTACTATGTTAGTCACTCTTCTCTGGACTCCCTCAAGTACTGCCATGTCCTTCTTGAGGTATGGCGACCAGTACTGGACACAGTACTCCAGATGGGACGGGAAAATGAGTTCCCATGGGGACAGAGAAAAATTTGTTCCCATGTCATTCTCTAATGCCTACACAACCTCTTCTGTTCATCTACTGCATCGCTTAGAAATATTGATAAGCGATTCATCAAATTTTAAATAAGATTTGAAACTTGATATTTGGGCATAATTTCTTAACATAACAATCTATCAGACTACATCAATGAATTTCAAACTGGTGAG
Organism: Geotrypetes seraphini; assembly: GCF_902459505.1. Taxonomy (NCBI): domain Eukaryota; kingdom Metazoa; phylum Chordata; class Amphibia; order Gymnophiona; family Dermophiidae; genus Geotrypetes; species Geotrypetes seraphini. Next base: position 11,624,446 of record NC_047094.1, on the reverse strand, counting down.
ATTCCAGGTGTGCCGCCAGGGATTGAGTCACTTCCGGCGTCGGCACCTCTCCTCCCCCACACAAACCTTGTCTCATTTCCCCTGAGCTCGGGGCCGTGTCTGGCGCATGCGTGGATGTCGACATGATGATGTAATGCACATGCATGCGATGTTATCACGTCAACATTTGCAGATGCTCGGAGGTCCTCCAGACCTGGCGCCGAGTGCAGGGAAAATGAGACGAGGTTGGTGTGGAGCAGGGCGGAGTTGTTGGTGTGTCACAGAACAACATTTGCTCCGTTAGCATACCAGAGCAAAAAAATAAAAAGTTTGTGGGACAATGGACTACAGTAAAAATGTTGCATACATTTTAATTAATGTAAGGAATCCCCACACTGCTGTGAACATTTGTTCCTTGTTTTCCAGGGTCACGACTGCTACCCAATGCTTTACACTTACCAAGAGAATAATGGATCTCTGATTTTTGGAGGCAAGCTGGATGTGCCCAAGCAGAGCTCTAACCGTGGGCTGACAGCTCGTGAACGCTTCCAGAACCTGGATAAAAAAGCAAGCTCCGACACCAATAATACCACCCTGGACACCTTGCACAAGAACAGCATCAGGCAAGGAAACCTGGGCAGGGAGAAAAGCTGGAGGAAGACAAGGTTTCTCCAGTTCTGATAAGAAAGCAGGTGCTGTTACAAGCCTGAAGAGCTATTGAGGTCTAAAAAAAAATCCAAGCCCTGCTCTTAATTTTTTATATACCACTTGCAAGCCCAAAAGCTTTCAAAATGATGTACAGCGCTCCCCCGCGAATTTGTGGTCCTGGTCATTTGTGGTATTTTCCAATTGCGAATGACTGGGCAGGAGAGGGCAGCCCGAGAGGCAGGAGATGGAGCGCCGGTGAGTGAAGGAAATCACTCGCGGTATGCTACGACCACCTCTTTCTGTTCTAAAGTTGGAGCTCACCAATCAGACAGGTCAGATGAGTAAAATGTTGACTTTGTCTCTCTCTCTCTCTCTCTTCTCCCCTTCACAGCCAAATCTCTGTTGTAGAGGGTAACAAAGCTAAATGTTCCAAGTTCTGCACCACAGGCATGGACGGGGGCATGTGTCTATGGGATGTCAAGGTAAGTTGTACTAGGAAACCATAGCCGACAAGAGTACGTGAAGTTTTCTTTCTTCCTAGACTTCTTCTCCTTGCCCATCCTCGATGGGAGGGTCTGAAATGAGCTGCTGTTTGGCTGATGGGCGACTGCCTGCCTCCCTTCCAGGCGGCAGGATTTTACCTTCTGCAGTATGCCTGAGCCTTTCCAGAAAACACTTGCAGAGCTCTGCTGCACCAGCATGATAACTGGATGACACGCTATTTGCCAATTAATGCAGGCTTTCCCTAGAAATGGCCAGCTCCATCCAATGTAAAAAAAAACAACAACTTCATAGCGAGGGTTTTATGCGATTAATATTTAGCGTCATACATTCTAATTCTCATAAAATGGTTATCTTTCCTCTATCTGCTAGTGTCTTTAGGTACAGGGGGGGCACAATTCTTTTTTGGCCTCGATTCTGTCACTCCCATCTTAGCTGACTTGCAAAGCACAGAACAGCTTAGGTTAACACTCCAGTCTATGGCTGTCTTTTCACCAAGCTAAATGATCCACCATTCCCTTGTTGCCTTTGATCCATCCTAGCTTGGGTAGCAGGAGTGATGGCAAGAACTTGTATACACTGAGGCCCTGAATATCATTTCTCCATATAGAACCCTCCAGTCCCTCCCAAACTCTTACATTTCCCTATCTTAATTGGCAATAAGAGAGACTAATCTATAATAATAAAATGTTAGTCGCGCATGCGCACTCTAAAGTCGTGTTCCTTGATCTGTCGCGGACATGAGAGTGCGCATGCGCACTTATCACGCATCGGGCTTACCACCGCTGCAGCCAGCTGAGGTGTATGACGCAGCTCAGCCTCTTCAGACACCGCCGCTCCTCCTCTTCGGGCAGCAGGCTCCTCTCACGCGCCCAGTGCCGCCGCTCGGAGGCCGCAGGGACAGAGCTGCGGCGCCGATCGCCTCCACCGGTTGGGCAGCCAGCCGCCGATCTCTAGCGGGCGGGGTATCGGAGGAGAGGGATCGCGGCCGCTCAGCGCCCCCACCGAGGAGCCCAGCAACTTTCTGCCGGGGCTCTTTAACTGACCCCGCTGCCCTGTGGCGATTTCAGTAGCGTGTGCAACAGTCTTCACACGCTGCTTCGGGCCCTTCTACTGCCCTGATTTGCTCTGCCGCGTCTCTGATGATGTCATCAGAGACGCGGCAGAGCAAATAAGGGCAGTAGAAGGACCCGAAGCAGCGTGTGGAGACTGCTGCACACGCTGCTGGAATCACCATGTTTGTAGTTGGGCCCGCGGGAAGGGAAAGTGGGGTAGAGGAAACGCTAATGCTGCTGCACAGGGAACTGGTGTGGGGGGAGGGAAATGGAAGGGGAGGGAATGCTGCTTTGGACAGACAGAGGGAGGAAGGGAGACAGAAAAAAAAGAAGAAAGACACAGGGGAAGGGAGATACACAGAAAGACAGACAGACAAAGGGGGCCAGGGACAGAGACAGAAAGAAAGACAGCGGGAGTCGCGTCGGGGGGGGGGGGGGGTGGGGGTGCGGGATGTGGCAGAGGGAACTTTTCCAATGGGTGCAACTGGGCGGCTGTCGGGAACTTCTGATCAGGGGCAGAGCAAGGTAAGTGTATCATAGGGATAAGGAGGAGGAGGGGGGAGAAAAAGGAAGGGATGCCTTCTGCTGGACAGGGGGAGAAGGAAAGAGGTGCTTCTGGACAGGGGGGAGGTAAAACAAAGGGAGAAGGGCTGCTGCTGCATAAGGAGAGCAGTGAAGGGTTAGTAGTGGACACAGGGGAGGTAAAAGGAAGGGAGAATGGACAGGGGGAGCAGACAAGGGGTGGTGATGGGCAGCCAAGGAAAAAGAAAGAAAGAAAGCGGCTAAGGAGAGAGAGAAAGAAATAAAGACAGACACACACACATATATTCTAGCACCCGTTAATGTAACGGGCTATAAGACTAGTATTATATAAAGGGCTTTGGGTGCCTCATGTTTCTTTGTTGGATGAAAGTTGGCCTTCACATCAACTTTCCAGCCAAAGTTTAGCAAATGTTACTGGGCTTCCAGAAGATGAACCAAATCAGCATATAAGGGGTTGAGAAAGTTGTGTAAAACCAGTCACCGGAACCCCCCCACCTCCACCCCCCCAAATCATAGTTTCCATTGTTATTTGGACAAATACATAGGATCTAAAGGAGAGGGCGGGATCGTAGGTGGCATGGATAGGCAACTGGATCAGCCTTATGTTCTTTTGTCTGTCGTCATTTTTCTCTATGCAGAGTTTGGAATCGTCTCTGAAAGATCTGAAGATCAAGTGACCAGGCTGAAACCGCAACACACAATACCCTATTCCTGCCTTGCTGATGCTGAATTATTTTTGCTGCCTGACTTAGTAACAGAAGGAACAAAAAAGCGATAATACAAATAGCCTTAGGTTTTAAAATAAAGAGAGAAACGTTAGACAAAGGCATTCATGAGTCTGTTGTAGAAGTCAGTCTCCCAAGAGCTGCTTAGGAAGACCGTTGATTTTTTAGATCAATATGCTGGTCATATAATTGCTTAACAAAATTAAAATGATCACAAATAAAAAATGGAAAAAGTGCCTTAACATTTATGAGGATAGATGGTATTTGTGTGTTAATTTTATGATGTCCGACAACTAAATGTCCAGAGCGCATGGTACCTTTAGGATAATTTTGCAAAGCCGTTTCCATGCAGAGAAGGGTTTTTAAAATTGCACACATGTGCTTTTGTACCATCTACATGGAGGCAGCCCAGCGCTGTAGTGTGGAAAGAGCTGTAATATACCTACACGCAACCTGCTGAGCAAAAGGTACCAAAAACCGGCCTGAAAAATAAAAGAAAATAAAGTTTTTTTACAAAAAAATAATGAAAAAGAAACCCGAAGGGAAAAAGAACAAAAAAGGAAGAATTTCGCGAGCGGGAAGGCAAAATCTGAAATTTCAACGGCCGTTGAAACACATGCGTCTTCTTCGCTCCGCGGAAACGAAGAAACTGGGGACCACGCTCTCCTCCGTCGGGCGGGAAGGCACTCGCGCATGCGCGGTGCGGCCAACTAGAACTTTCTAGTTAAAAAGGTCCGTACCGGGGCTCCGTCGGTGACGTCACCCATGCGTTAAGAATATGCTGCCTGCTTGTCCTGGGATAAGTGGGGTTACAAAGTAAAGAATGACACAGGGACAAATTTTTCCTCGTCCCCCGCAGGAACTCAATTTCACCATCGCTGTGAGTTTTGTCGCTCTCCCTGCCCCATTCCTGTAAACTCTGCCTTAACCGCTCAAGCCTCGAACACTTATGATTTTCAAGTGTTTGAGGTTTGTGCAGATGAGGACGGAGCTCAGGCATTGGTGGAATGAGGCATTATGACATCACAGTCTGAGCTCTAGAATGTTGCTACTTAGGATTTTAAAGGGTTTGAGGCTTGTGCAGATGAGGACGGAGCTCAGGCATTGGTGGAATGAGGCATTATGACATCACAGGCTGAGCTCTAGAATGTTGCTACTTATGATTTTCAAGTGTTTGAGGCTTGTGCAGATGAGGACAGAGCTTAGGCATTGGTGGAATGAGGCATTATGACATCACAGTCTGAGCTCTAGAATGTTGCTACTTAGGATTTTAAAGGGTTTGAGGCTTGTGCAGATGAGGACGGAGCTCAGGCATTGGTGGAATGAGGCATTATGACATCACAGGCTGAGCTCTAGAATGTTGCTACTTATGATTTTCAAGTGTTTGAGGCTTGTGCAGATGAGGAATGGGGCAGGGACAGGCAAAGAACTTGACGGAATGGGAAAACAGGATCCTGTGGGGACAGGGAAAAATTTGTCCCTGTGTCATTCTCTATTACAACCAAGAGAGAAAGAGGGGCAACTTTCAGTTTTGAAAAGGTTGTGTGTCCTATAGGGGCAGTAGATTGGGACTATGCAAAAGTTTTCACAACTTTGATGATATTCATATTCGACAGCCTGAAAATTGCAGGTACGTAAAGTAGGGTTTGCGATTTCTGGGGTCAAGTATTTGCTTTTATTGATAAACATTTCTCATTTTTTTAAAGACCCAATTAATCCATACCCAAGGTTGAAATTTGGCAGGATTTATGCAATTGATATCCCTCTATCGTGTGGTATAAATAAGTCATATATCCTTTTGCTCAGCGGGTCACACTGTATAAAACATACATATACAGTGATCCCAAGTCCTGCATCAATGTTTCTTTTAAATATAGTTTACTTCTCTTAAAATTCTGAGGTCAATTTCTCAAGCAATTGTAGCATTAAGCACGCTAAAGAAGAATTTCATAGGCATTATTCAGAATTTTAATAGGCATCCCTCCCCCCCCCCCCATCAAGGGCAATGTTTCAATTAACCTGCTCTGAAGACCTTGAATGTCCTTCTACCTTCTGACATCATTTGAGCCTGCCTTGCAGGTTAAATCATGGAGGATCACTATTCTATGCAAGAGGAAGGGGTTTGTTAGACTAAGGCCAACTGGCCCCTATTTTTTTTGTTTTTAAAGAGTTACACACTGCCGTAATGGTTTAATATTAGTAACTTAAGCAGGCTAGATTTTTTTTTAAATTCACTTTACACTTAGCTGCTACAAGGGCTGGTAGATCCTTTCCTTTATTTCCCAGGTTCTCAATTCACATTTAAATTGCAGATGGTTTGTCACCTTGCAGCAATGAATTATCTTTCTTAGGATTTAAAATCAAGTCTTCTGCTTAAGCTTAAAAACAGAAGTGTTTAAAATAAATGATGGGGCTATGGTGAGGCCACATTGGTCAGCATTTTTATAATTAGTATTTGGCTTCCAGAAGGATGAAGCAAATCACAGCATGGGGTTCACAAACTGCCATCAGCAAGGGGTAGACTTACAGTTTTCTGGGCCCCTAACCACCTATCATATGAAAATGGAAGCGTGGGCTCCCCCTACTGGCCCAATGATCTACCTGCTGGCTAATTTAGACCCAGAAGTTATGTGGGAATGTTTAAAAGATGGATTCTCGAGGGAGGAAGGGTTCTTGAGTGGGCAGACTTGCCATCATACTCTATGTTTCTATATTCAGTGCCATTCCTGCACAGCTAACCAGGCAAAGAAAGCACAGCCATTTCTCAATGAGCTTCCAGACTTTGCCTCCATACCACCCCTGGCACTGTCCAGTGATCAGAGGGGCTATTCGGTACACTGCCTGCTTAAGTGCTACCACGTCAACCCCTCCTGACCCAAACAGGAGCCTCTGCTGCCCAGTAAAAATATTTTGAATATCAAGCCATTTGCAGGAAAATCTGAATCTGGGGGGGGGGGGGGGGAATTCATGATGAATGAGGCTGAGAGTCCAAGGTGAGAACTCAAGAAATTAAAGGGTATTTTTCATACTGGAGCTTTCTTTGGAGAGCAGTTTTCAAAGGGGTTTCGGTTAAGTAAGCAGGTGTAGCTCCTCTAAATAGTATCACCCTTGCATACGGCAGAGAAATGCAATCGTTCTGCTAACAGTGTGCAAACGCTGGGCCATCAGCACTGAAATCCCAGCACCCGCTTCCTCATGCTTTTCCCCTCCCCGAGCTACAGCTGCTCGACTTCTGCACACCTTATCCTCAAGAACGCAGTCGCTAATTCATTTCATTTCACTGAGCAGTATTTCCAGTGGCATAGACTCCTCCACTTCTCCTGTAGCAGATTCAGGAATGATACATGGCCGCATTAAGAACAGTGTGTGGTTGTGTATGCTGAACCTTAGAGGGAACACTGGTAGGGACAGTCAGCCCGTTTGTCAGCTGGGAACAGAGGTAAGCAGCAAAAATCTTAAAATCTACAAGCTCTAAGTTACATACAAATACGACTTAAGAACAGCTTTAAAAACGTAACTCGTTCTTAACCCGGGAACCTGCCAAATGTTGCGAAGTGCCGAGCACTGCTGCTATCGCCATGCCTTGATTTGGAACTGCTTTGTTAAAAATCAATCTGTAATAGCAATCTGAGTAGGGCATTTTGCGCTCACATGCTGATAGGCCCTGTGGTTAGAGTTACCAGATTTTACTTGCGTAAAATCCAGACCCATAGACCTGCCCCATTATGCGCACACTATGCCCCACTCAGCCTGTTCTCATCAGTCGGTCATCCGCACATGCAATGCGTGAAGTCATCGCGTTGCATCCACACATAGAAACATAGAAGATGACGGCAGATAAGGGCCATAGCCCATCAGGTCTGCCCACTCTACTGACCCACCCCCAAGTCTACTATCCTAGGGATCCCATTCCTGGTGACAGGTTCCCTTGGCTTAACCCTCTAAGGGATCCCACATGGGCATCACATTTGCTCTTAAATTCTTGCACGCTGTTTGCCTCGATCACCTGCTCATTCCAAGGATCAACCACTCTCTCGGTGAAGAAATATTTCCTGGTGTCGCCATGAAATTTCCCGCCCCTGAGTTTGAGCGGATGCCCTCTTGTGGCTGAGGGTCCTTTGAGAAAGAGAATCTCTTCTTCCATCTCGATATGGCCGGTAATATACTTAAACGTCTCAATCGTGTCTCCTCTCTCCCTACATTCCTCGAGTGAGTACAGCCGCAAATTTTTCAACCTTTCCTCGTACGATAGATCCTTGAGCCCCGAGACCATCCTGGTGGCCATCCGTTGCACCGACTCTACTCTCAGCACATCTTTTCGGTAGTGTGGCCTCCAGAATTGCACACAGTATTCCACATGCCCCTCTGTCATGATCTGAAGAAGCAGCTTTTCAAAACCCAAAGTGCCGGGTTTTGAAAAGCCGTCCAGACATGTCTGGGTAAATCCAGACGCCTGGTAACCTGTGGTGCCCTGTTTGATCAAGGCACAGGTGTCCAAGGTGATGAGGCAGGACCGAAGAGGGAGTGGTGCATCACAAAGCCTGCCAGTGCACAAAGGCCCTCACTGAAGTTACTTGGGGAAATCATTCCCTATTGCTCATGAAGGCTAAATCCTTAAAATCTACCTGCAACATATGTACGGAAAAGCTACCCTGTGTTAACAGCCTATCGACATATTTTTTAAGAGGGCACTTCCTATCATAATCTACTTGCATGGGTCGTAAATTAAGCAGGACTGAACATCATGACAGCCCATCTCTGTCCTCCGACTTATTCTACAGGTGAAAAAGAGCTCAAGCCCTCGGCTCCAGCGCACAGGGTTATCCTTCATCCCAAATATCACCCTAACTCAGGGATCTCGAAGTCCCACCTTGAGGGCCGCAATCCAGTCGGATTTTCAGGATTTCCCCAATGAATATGCATGAGATCTATGTGCATGCACTGCTTTCAATGCATATTCATTGGGGAAATCCTGAAAATCCGACTGGATTGCAGCCCTCAAGGAAGGACTTCGAGATCCCTGCCCTAACTGGTCCACCCATCGGAAAGTTGGAATTTTTCCATTCAGACAATCTCTGCATCAGTTCTTTGCCCATGGTCCTGTGTGACAGGAGAAATTTACATTCAAAGTAACAGTACTGTTTCCTTGGGACAAGTACAATTTGGACATAAATTAATCCATAGGCCTAGCTCTAGGAAAGTTACAGGGATTCCACTATGTCCTTCCAGCTATTCAAGGATTTATCATGGAAACTTTCAGATTAGGAACAAACTTGACAACTGAAAAAATGTTAGTTTTAAAGCTTTGAAAAGAAAACTTGCCCTGTGAATAAATGTCAGTTATGCTACTCCAAACCTTGAGCTGTGCAACATGGAAATCTTATTATGAAAAAAAACCAAAAAACACAATCTAAGGAAATATAGCCTCAGAAAATTCACTTCCTGTTAACATGTGAACTGTACAGGATGGAAAAATTCACCACGAAGTGCTCATCTAGCTACAAATTACACACAAACCAGACTACCCAAGAGGAAAACATCTTGGTTCAGAGCATTTATGCTTCCATTATCCTCGCAATACATATCAAAATTTATAAATATTTCCACTTAGCTTCAGATGCTTTAGTGACGGCTTGTTAGGGTGGAAATTCTGAATTGGACTCACCATCCTATCTCATTGAGAAAAGCACTTTTTAATTTTTGGGTTCCTTGAAAAAGGTACCGAAATGTGGTCCATGTCGGGACCCTCAAGACCATCTGAAGCTAAGTGAAAATATTTATAAATGTTGATACGATATCACGAATGCACATTTTAAGAGGACTTGGCTAGCACTTTATCACATATGCAATGATTGGGTGGTGGGTCTTGCTATAGGGGCTTCGGTCCTTGGCAGGGCTACACATCTCCGAGCACATGTTCTACTCCTCATTAATATTTTCTCAGCACAAATTCAATGCAATGTGTTATAGATTTCAAATGAGATCATTGCTAAATATTTGATATATTGAAACGTTTTGGTCTCTACATTTATATTAGTGACTGTCATTGCAACTGAATGAGAGCAACGATGCAAAGTCCTGAATCGGTGACTGCTCCTACTCCTTGCCATAATGGCTTCAGGCCCAACCCAGACATCTAACTACAAATTACACACAAACCAGACTACCCGAGAGGAAAACCTCTTGGTTCATACCATGCAGGGGTGTCCAATCTTTTGGCTTCCCTGGGCTGCATTGGCCGAAAATTTTTTTTCTGGGGCCGCACAAACACGCAAACGCTGCAGCAAGACAGAGGAGGGAGCCGGCAAGACGGTAAACGCCTGGTGGCAGCAGAGGAAAACACTGCATCGCCCTTGACCGGGGCCGCACAAAATACTTCATGGGGCCGCAGGTTGGACACCCCTGGTTCAGAGCATTGTGCTTCCATTATCCGCAGCCACAAGGTGTTTATGTGATGTCCAGCACTTGTGTATGGAAACCCCACAGGAAAATAAAGCTAAAGAAGAAATGGGTGATTTCATCTCGGCTAAAGATACGATGCCATAAGAAGAAAACACCTTCTGATACCACTAACTTGGAACCTTCATCGGCAAAGGACGGTGAACGTATTATGTATAAACCGATTTGCTGGTAACCTAAACCCAGTGCTGTATAACAACTAAGTAAATATAACTAATTGCTGTACTTAGGTTTTGTTATTTTCATTTGTAAAAAGTACAGGATTAACATTTATTCTTTTACTAAAGTAATAATTTTGCCAATTTTCGTTATTTTGACCTAGTTATTTATTGATTCAATTTCTATCCCGTTCTCCCAGAAGCTCAGAACGGGTTACAAATAGATATTCACAATCGTTTGAAGACAGACTAGTCGTGACAACAAATAGGTTACAATAGACGATAAGAGCTTATTCTAGAGACCAAATTGGTCATAGCGAAGAGTACTAGGAGAAGTATATTGAGGAGGCAGTTTTTAAAGGCCCGATTGGCGGAAGAGGAAGGTCTTCACTGCTCTGTGGAAGGTCATTAGTGGGTCTAGCGATGAAACAGCAAAACCAGGAACAGAATTTTGCTATTACAAACCTCATCACAGATACAGTGCTTCGTCCTCATCTTGAATTGTGCTGGAACAATGGAGCTGCCTGTGTTTGTGGAACTGTTTACTGGCGTCCAGCCAAACATAACAATGATGAACCGAGTCACTTTGAAGTGGAGATGAAGCTGAAGCTAATAGAGACGTGTCTGTTCCCCAAGACTTGATATCTCATGGACAATTTTACATTTGGGTGACTGGCTACTGGATTGGGAGCGTCTTTAGAGTGCTATTTACCGTTTCTATAGCGCTGAAAGGGCGCAATCTAATTTGGACAGACAGAGAGGACATCTCAGGGTTGGGGTGTTTCTAGCAGAAGGAATGATACGATGGGAGAAGTCTGCTTGCCTTGATGTACTCAAGAGTTTTCCATCACACAAAAAAAATGTTAGAACAGACCTATTCCAACTTTATGAAAGATTTCTTTGAAACTGGACAGCATGACGATGATAATTAAGATAGAAACATGATGGCAGATAAAGGCCAAATGGCCTATCCGCAGCATCCACTATCTCCTCCTCTCCCTATTGGCTAAGGCTCTTAACATTTGCATCTCCTCTTCCTATAGGCTAAGGCTCTTTATGCCTGCATTGTGATGTCATAGAGCTTTATGGTTATAGAAACATGATGGCAGATAAAGGCCAAATGGCCCATCCGCAGCATCCACTATCTCCTCCTCTCCCTATTGGCTAAGGCTCTTAACATTTGCATCTCCTCTTCCTATAGGCTAAGGCTCTTTATGCCTGCATTGTGATGTCATAGAACTTTATGGTTATAGAAACATAGAAACATGAAGGCAGATAAAGGCCAAATGGCCCATTCAGTCGGCCTAAACGCAGCATCCACTATATCCTAAACATGAAGATGCAAATGATGAATTAGACCACACTATTTCTAATGTAGATGATAAAGTACTCCGCGCTATATGGAAGTCAAGCGTTTCAGGCAGATTCCCTTGATCAATACCCGCAGGCCAAGTCTAAAGACCTCAGTAATGCTGCAGTCTCGCCTAATCCACTTTTTAGCTAGTTCTCTGGTCGAACATCTTTTTAGCTGTATTGGATTAAGGCGTCACAAACACACTCGCATAAGAGCGGTTTTAAAACATTTAGGGCTCCTTTCACAAAGCCGCGCTAGTGGGTTTCACACGTGCTAACCCCCGCGCTGGCCGAAAAACTACCACCTGCTCAAGAGGAGGCGGTAGCGGCTAGCGTGAGCTGGCGGTTTAGCACGTGCTATTACACGCGTTAAACCGCTCGCGTGGCTTTGTGAAAGGAGCCCTTAGTTTTACTATAAAGAAAGCGGATTGAACTGCAGAGCAAAAATTGTTGAGTCACTGTATTTGTGGTACTTTTTACTCAAAAAGTAATATAATAGGCAATAAAACTTTAAGTACATTTCTACTGTCACTTTATTTTTACTTTAGTATTAAAATATACATATATTTCTACTTTCACTTAAGCACCTAGTCCTTTGAACAACACTGCCTAAACCGAAAATACTCCAAAATAAAAGTTAATGCTCCTATAAACAGTTCACTTTGAGTCTAAATTCAGTATGCAAAAACCAAGTTAAGTGTGTGCACGTGTGCAATTTGCTCCTTCCAAGACAGTGGAATGCGAATGCACCTCTTACGGGAGAGTGAAAACAGCCACAGATGGAATAGCCAACATTTTTTCCATAACGCAGATCCCTAAGGCTGCCTACAGGCAGAGAAACCAGTGAGCAAAAAGCACACACTCGACATACCGATACAGTGCAAAGGGTTTTTCTGAGTCCGATGAGAAAATGAGAGGATCCTACTACATTTGCCAGCCTAGACCAGAACAGTAGGAGAAAAGGCTTCAAAAGCTATTTCTACCCAAAAAGTAAAAAGCCTGACAACCAGGAATTCAAAGTTCTCCAGCTGGAACAGAAGAAATATTTGGCTAGAAACGCAACATACCCAGAGTGGGGAAGTGGGTTAAGAGGGCTTGAACACGACCCACCAAATGTCAAACACAGGTTTGAAAAGATGAGTAAATTAAACCCAAACCCACCACTGAAAATAACTGTATGGAAACAAGTCGTTTTTTTTTTTGTTTTTTTTTTTGATAATTTAAGTTTTAATCAGCCAAATACACACATTCTTATGTGATAAGAATTCTCGACCTGGGTATTGTACAATTAATTCAAGAAAGTCTGAGAAAAAGGAGGGAAGTTTAAAAACAGACACCACCCCTGATGTCGAGGAAGAACATGGGCAGCAGAGGGATGTGAGAGTGAATCCAGACCCTTTGAGGAATAATCCCTACCCGTGAGAGTAGTCTCTCAGAATATGCCAACACCACGTTAGCATGTGCTCAGAGAGTATCCTGAAAATACCAGCAAGTTACTTCTCCTTCACTATTCCTACCCAAAACGATACTAAGTTTGTAAATCTATTAAGAAGCGTTATTTCCTTTTCCCTCCTTGAAGCTAGGTTATCTTAATCCTAAAACAATGAACACATTCATCCTTTCAAACGGGTGCAGAAAGAGCTTGCTTTCAGTCTTTATGCTGTACTGATGACCAGAGCTGCCGTCAGACGGTGGAATTCTGTGCCCAGGGGAACACGTGGTCACAGCATCCCCTGGAGGTTTAACAGCAATGCTGCATTACACTCCCAGGTGGAGCCCCGGGTAGTGTGCAAGGCGGCAGAGTTCCTGTTAGGCATCGGGCACAGTTCCTTGGTAGATCTTGCTCCCATGTCTGTTATTTATTAAGGGACAGAGACTGCATTCCTTTGGCTGGCACAGATGCTGCATCTTTTACTGAGGAAGAAAAAAAAAAAAGAAACACTGCATGGTTAATTATCCTTTTAAACAGTACTAGGATTAGAGGACGCGCCACAAAACTATCAACGAGTGTGGGATAAATACAAGAACTGCTGTAGTCATTGCACAATTTCTTGCCATAAAATGTGGTCACTGCTAGCGGTACAAGTGGTTTAAAATGGATTTGGAAATGTTTCTGGAAAGCAGGTCCATAAATAATTATTGTCCGCATAGACATGTGTCTCTCAAACTGTGTGCCCCAAAGAGATTTCGGGTGTGCCACGAGAGATTCTAGAATTACTTTATTTTTAAAAATTCCCTTCATAAGTATACACTAGAATAGATGACATGTATGTTGCATACGCAAGAGTTTATCAAATTACGGCAATAATCCTAACTTGAGCAACAAAGCCATTTGGATCTTATTTTTGCGAATGTGGATTTTCAGCTCCGACAGAAATTAAATCGAAAAAAGAGAGCGATTGCAGATGGTGGATGATGAAATGCGCGTTTGCTTGTCAACTATTGAGACACATTTTGAGTTAATTTGCACTCAAAAAGAAGCTCATCCATCACATTGATTGGCAATTCTATCTACTTTAGTTTCACTGTTGTTACAATTACCCAAATATAGCTTAAAGAACTTTAAATAAATAACTCTCAAATTTAATTTTTTGTTGGTTTTGTCATTTTATAATTTCAATTATAATGTGCCATGAAAATCATTTGCTCCATTTAGTGTGCCGGAGCTAAAAAGGTTTGAGACACACCAACATAGACCAAAGGAGGTAAACAATTTAGAATAAATTTCTCCCTTTGGGACCTGCCATGTTCCTCCTGGTCTGATCCAGCAGGACATTTGTTAGCCTGAAAAGGAAAGAAAAGAGCCCCACTTAACGCTCTTCAGTTACTCCTGATCTGGAAGGGATGGGTATCTAGACTCTTCGATAATCCCTTTTCATCTTTGATTTTACCTAATCCTGCAGTGGAACAGAACCATTAAGAGAAGTTTATTTATGGTGTTCATAAATTTGAACGTATGAGTGCAACACAATTGGGACACTAAGAAATTTAAGGAGGTTTGGGACCCATTGACAAAATTTTGTAAAGATTGACTGTTAGTTTTGCCCATTGATTGTACACATCCAGGAAGGGTGGGGAATATGTACTTAATTTATTTTTAAATTGTAATTTGTTTATCTTGGTCATTTGTATTACTCTCGATTGTTTTTATGCTGTATGAATGGGTGGGTGGATGGGGGAAGGGATATGAACTTATTATATTAACTGATGGAATTAGGTGCTGTTTATTTTGTAAACTGTTGCACTTGAGGTTGGTTATTAAAATGAAAAAAGTTTTTTTGTTTTTTTTTTAAAGAGAAGCTTCTCCAAGCCAAATCCTCACCTTTCCTTTCTTCCTCTTTCTTTTTCGCTGCTTCTTCTCTCTGTTTCCGTATGATGGCTAGCCGAGCCAGATCTGCTTTTGCTTGTTCTGTTTTGCCAGCTAAATGCATTTTCATGTATCTCTCTTTCGCCTTCTGCTTTTCTATTTCTTCTCTGGTTAAATGAAACAACAAACTGAATTATTTGGGGTTGAGGATACATTATTATACACAAAACAAACAACAACAACAAAGAAATGAATTGAATAACTGCAATAAACTTCCCAAACTAAGGATTCAGAATGGCAGAAACCAGTAGTTTTCAGGTTAGGGATTCTCTGTATTGTCTGGACATCTGAGTAATTCCTATTCTGGTTCCAATAAAAGATGATATCCAGCAGAGATTCATGGACCAGTTTTGAAAGATCACCAGCTGAGGAGATCACATACTGCCTGCTTATGGCGGTTCATAGACAACGTCGCAAAAGACAAAGGCGCGGCCGGACAATTGAGGCGCGCGCCGCTCAAAATTACTGTTTTTAGGGGCTCCGACGGGGGGTTTTGTTGGGGAACCCCCGCACTTTACTTAATAGACATTGTGCCGGTGTTATGGAGGGTTTGGGGGGGTTGTAACCCTTCACATTTTACTGTAAACTTAACTTTTTCCCTAAAAACAGGGAAAAAGTGAAGTTTTCAGTAAAATGTGGGGGGTTACAACCCCCCAAACCCCCCACAACGCGGCGCAATATCTATTAAGTAAAGTGGGGGTTTCCCCCCGTCGGAGCCGAAAAAACAGTAATTTTGAGCGGTGCACACCTCCGCGCTGTGCTCAATTGTCTAGGCGCACCTTTGTCCCGGCGCGCTTTTGACCTGACACCGCTTATGGCTGGTACCAAGAGAGACACCGGGAGACTGAGGTCAGCATTCACTAACCTGCCCGATCCGGGCAGGTCCGACGAATTCAGCAAATTCCAACATGCAGATGAGGGCGATTGGAGGAACACTCCCATCTGCAGGCATGGATCGCTCTATAGCGATCCCTGCGCATGCGCTGGATCTCCGGGCCGTTGGAGTTGGGTTTTTTACCTTCTTCTATTTTTTTTACACCGAGCGCAGCCAGGGAACCTGAAAAGTGCTGGACCTCAGGACCGGCATAGATTTTTAAAAATAGGCGATCGAGGAACTTTTGGGAGCCCGTGGTTTTAACTCGCTTAAGCCCGCGGGTTAAAACTAAGGGCTTGCGGTGTGGGGAAAGTTGGGGCATGCAGGCAGGGTGTTCAGGTTTGGGGATGGAAGGCAGACTTGTTCGGGGCAGGCGGGCAGGCATTCGGGGCAGACAGTGCAGAAGGCAGGGCAGTTGCAAAGGGCTTCAGTGACTGGTCCTCAGAAGTCGCTTTTTCTTGATTGGCCAGCCCAGTCGGTGTTGCAGGGTTTTGTTTAGTGAATCGCGTCCCTGGCTACATTTGCATGCGCGGATCGAAGGATGGTCGGAAGACGGGTAAGTGAATCGGGCCGCGGTCGCAAACCGATCGGTTTGCTTTGTGAATCTAGGCCTTAGAGAGAAAGAGTAGCACATTCCTTTTTCCTTAATAAACTGAGGCAGTTGCAAAATAATCCTCTAAAGACCTGAATTATCAAAGCTTTTCTCCCTTTGTAAAATCAGGCTTTAAGTGAAATACTGACTGCAGCAAGACGTGATGCTTCCTGGCAAGGTGCAATATGACACCCTGACAACTTCTTTCCACCTGTCTGAACAGGTGAAAAGAATGTACGCCCCACTATCACACACAGTCTACACTGGAGCTCCACCCTTCAGGCTTGCTGTTTTCAAAATCACATAAAGGGACTTAGGAGCTAAGAACGGACATGTTAGCTCTCTAGTACGTAATGCCCATCAATTTCAGGTTCTTTTATTTAACATTATTGAGCAAGAAGATTAAGTCCTGGGGGGTTGTTTTGACACGATTAGAGAATGACACAGGGACAAACATTTTCCTCGCCCCTGTGAGCTTTTTTCCTGCAAGCTTTATCCTCATCTGCACAAGCCTCAAACCCTTTAAAATCCTAAGTAGCAACATTCTAGAGCTCAGATTGTGATGTCATAATGCCTCATTCCAACCAATGCCTAAGCTCCGTCCTCATCTGCACAAGCCTCAAACACTTTAAAACCATAAGAAGCAACATTCTAGAGCTCAGATTGTGATGTCATAATGCCTCATTCCACCAATGCCTAAGCTCCATCCTCAGCTGCACAAGCCTCAAACCCTTTAAAATCCTAAGTAGCAACATTCTAGAGCTCAGATTGTGATGTCATAATGCCTCATTCCAACCAATGCCTAAGCTCCGTCCTCATCTGCACAAGCCTCAAACACTTTAAAACCATAAGAAGCAACATTCTAGAGCTCAGATTGTGATGTCATAATGCCTCATTCCACCAATGCCTAAGCTCCGTCCTCAGCTGCACAAGCCTCAAACCCTTTCAAATCCTAAGTAGCAACATTCTAGAGCTCAGATTGTGATGTCATAATGCCTCATTCCACCAATGCCTAAGCTCAGTCCTCATCTGCATAAGCCTCAAACTCTTTCAAATCCTAAGTGTTCGAGGCTTGTGCAGGTAAGGCAGAGCTTACAGAAATGGGACCGGGACAGCGACAAAACTCGCAGGGACGGGGACAAATTTGTCCCTGTGTCATTCTCTAGACATGATTAATTTTTCTGATGAGTCAGGGTTTATCAGCGATAGGCTTCTGTTGAATTCTAGCCTTGTTCTGCATTAACCTTACTTTCCAGAGAGTGATCCCCCTAAGTATCATCACCTGTAGCTTGTTTGTTGACCTGGATTCCACTATGGAATTTTAAGAAAGTTTCCCCTGAATCCAAAATGTTGGTTTGCTTATATTTAATGTTGAACAGAACAATCTGCCCCACTGTAGAGATACGAGATTTCTGCAAACCTAGCAAAGTGTAGGATGCAGGATAAGATCACGCAAAACGAATTCATTTAGTGTGGCCAAAATAGTCATATCACGAAGCAAATTCCCTGAAGAATGGCGTGTCGAGAATAACTGTATGATATAATTATTAAATAAAAAAGAAAGAGGATGTTATCAACAGAACAGGCAATGTCAAAATACATTGAAAGTATGGGTGCCATCAAAGAGAATACGTTTTCTATATTGATCAGCTCTACTCTCTACAAAAGGATAATACCATGATGTGTAAGCTGCAAAGAATCAAGATCATTTTCTCTGAAATCAGTTGGGGCAAACAGCTATTGAATGCATTTATCAAATACCTAGCAATGATGTCTATTCAAAATCTATCCCCCCAGCTGGGCTATCATCGGATACTGTCTTATTTTCTCTACATGCCTTTTTGTTTTTTTGTAAATGCTTTATATTGATGTTAATTTTATAATAAATTAGTTTTTGCTCTGGTTAAATGCTGTAAACGTGTGGTACTTAACTCGGGTAAGCAACTGCCCGACGAACTTCCCACACTCAGTTCCCAGACGGAAGATCTCCATTTCGCTCTCTATAGGTTAATAAGAGCTTCTTCAGAACAGCATGTGGATTAGCTTCAATATGTGCTTTGGTCTGTAGTTATATTCCCCGCTAACTTATTGAGAGGGAAATGCTTGGGCACTTGAGGTATTTAGTCTTCGTCTCTATATATATATGCCTGTTCTACTCTTCAGTTCTATTGTTGGCTCAGATTGGGAGTTTGAGTACGATTACTAATTTTGATTGGGTGTATTTATTCAAAATCTATAACATATTGCATTGAATTTGTGCTCAGGTTATACAACATGTGCTCAGAGATGTGTAGTCCTGCTAAGGATCAAAGCCCCTAGAGCAAGACCCACCACCCAATCATTGCATGTGATAAAATGCTAGTGAAGTCCTCTTAAAACTATACATTTGCAATATATATAACATTTATAAATATTTCCACTTAGCTTCAGTTGGTCTTGAGGGTCCATTTCGGTATCTTTTTCAATGAACCCAAAAATTAAAGTGCTTTTCTCAAAGAGATAGGATGGTGAGTCCAATTCAGAATTTCCACCCTGTCACTAAAGCATCTGAAGCTAAGAGGAAATATTCATAAATTTTGATATATAAACTGCAAATGCACATTTTAAGAGGACTTCGCTAGCACTTTATCACATATGCAATGATTGGGTGGTGGGTCTTGCTATAGGGGCTTCGGTCCTTGGCAGGGCTACACATCTCCGAGCACATGTTATAAACTCCTCATTAATATTTTCTCAGCACAAATTCAATGCAATGTGTTATAGATTTCAAATGAGATCATTGCTAAGTATTTGATATATTGAAACGTTTTGGTCTCTACATTTATATTAGTGACTGTCATTGCAACTGAATGAGAGCAATGATGCAAAGTCCTGAATCGGTGACTGCTCCTACTCCTTGCAGTAACGGCTTCAGGCCCAACCCAGACAACTTCCAAGGTGCTGAAGGATCCTTGGCCCTTGGTAGGACAGTTTCGAATTTACCCATATCCCTGAGATGGGTAATGGGGTGACATAACCCCAGCAGGCCCCAAGTACAAAAGCAAACTGTGAGCTCAGTAGGGACAGAGAGAATTACCTGCATAAAATAGGTCGTCTGCTTTGGTTGTACCATAAAGGTGGTATCAAATACATGACCCTCTATGGCAGTGGTTTTCAACTCTGTCCTGGGGACCCCCCGGCCAGTCGGGGGTTTCAAGATATCCCTAATGAATATGCATGAGAGAGATCTGCATATAATGGAAGTGACAAGTATGCAAATCTCTCATGTATATTCATTAGGGATATCTTGAAAACCCGACTGGCCGGGGGGTCCCCAGGACAGGGTTGAGAACCACTGCTCTATGGGCTACTGCTAGGACATGTTATTTTACTGTTCACCCCAGTTTTCAGTCACTAGGTCTCACTGCACAAAATAATACCTGTGCTAGATAACATTCCCCCCCACCTCCCACCTTTAGCATGCTCCTGGTCTTGCTTAATAATGAAATCTGGTCAAAATAGCGAAGATCAAAGAGATGCAGGCAAGCTGAGAAGGGTTTCAATGACTAAATCACTTTACCGGTACCCGATGCTGAACACCAGAACCACAATGATATTGAAAGTGAAGAAGCTTGTCTTGGTTAAGCATTCAACCTTTTGGTAACGGGCAACGGTGCCATCCACTTACACCTGCAACACTTCAGAGCCTGGTCAGCATTACCGGCCTTACGAGCGAGGAAAAAGAAATTGCATTTAAGCAACGGGAAAGAAGCCCCCAGACTTTAGAAACAAAAGCAGAATTATTACCTTTCTCTTCTCGACAGCTCCTTTGGCCCTTCGATATCCAGCTGAGTTACTTTTTTGGCTGTCTGAACTGCTCGATTGGGATTCTCTATGTCTATCAACCCTTCTACACCTTTGTGCTTTTGCTGGGGATTGAGAAAGGGGGGGGGGGAAAAAAAAATCCTGTTATCTCCAAAGAACTGACAAGAAGATGCCTGTTTGACTGTCAGGATCATACCTGTATATCATACACCTTCCCTCCCAGAGTTGTTAAAACATGTAATCACATCCCTTCCCTACAAAAGTTCCTTCCAAGGTAACCCGACTATTTATTTATTTAAGCATTCATATACCACTTATAGTCTAAATGGTTTACATTAGAGAATGACACGGTGGCAGTTATCCGCGGCTAGCCACGGGTAACCCGCCGAAACAGTGGGGGGGAAAAGGTGCTCACTGCGGGCATGGGGACAAAGTCATCCACTGCCCCGTGAAGCGGTGAATGGCCTTGTCCCCGCAGTTAGGGGAGGGAAGGCACGCGGTCACCGATTGCGCGCGGCCCCCTCCTATCTCCAGCCAAATTTATCTCCCTCCCTCCCCCTTACCTTCACGGTGCTTTAGAAAAGAAACTGAAGCCGGCGAAGCCTGTCTGTGTCTCCCTGCAGTCATGTGTGTGTGGGCGGAAGATTCTCCTCCGACGCAACTTCCAGTTGCGTCAGAGAAGCTACCGCCCACACACACATGACTGCAGGGCGGCACGGCTTTGCTGGCTTTAGTTTCTTTTCAAAAGTGCCGAGAAGGTAAGGTGGAGGGAGGGAGGGAGATAGATTTGGCCAGAGGAAAGGGGCCGTGCATGTGATTGGTGACGACGCGCCTTCCCTCTCTTAAATTTCTTTACGCCGTGAAGGTAAGGGAGAGAGAGGGAGATTCTCGGGCAGTGAGGTGGCGACAGGGAAGGATGGATGCTGCGGGGACGGGGCGGTGAAGAGGACGGTGGTCCGGTGACAGGGACAGATTTTTTTCCCCGTGTCATTCTCTAGTTTACATTCAGATACTCAAGCATTTTTTCCTATCTGTCCTGGCTGGTTCACTATATCTAATGTACCTGGGGCAATGGGGATTAAGTGACTTGCCCAGGGTCACAAGGAGCAGGGTGGGATTTGAACCCACAACCGCAGACTTTAAACCAAGAGTGGGCTGATGAACAAATTAACTTTATAGATTACCAAAGCTGCTCTTGCTTTTGATTGCTAGTTGTTTTTTTTTTTTGGGGGGGGGGCTTCCTTCCTATTGTTTAATCCATAATCGTCTCATTTACTATCATGTATTGTAGTTCTTCCCCCACTTCCCTCTCGGGTCCATTTATGTTTAGTAAGTGATCTATGTTACTGACAATCTCTCCTCGTAGTTGGTGATGTGTTACTTTTTTCATCTAATTTTAATAAAACTTGAACCACAATTACAATGTTTTAAAATCATCCCTTTGAAAAGAAAATAGGCAAACTGAATGTTTCGTTGAATGGGTAATTTATAATCTAATTGCTATTGCAGCACTGGTTCATTCTGCTGGCACAAATTAAATGACCTGAATCTAGGGACAACTAGGAGAGAAGGATAACCAGAAGGCAGAGCGGTTTCCTAGCTGTTTTCTCATCTAATTAACTGGACTTCTCTCTTTAGTTCCCTCTTACCGTAGTGAAGCCTGCGAGTAGGAGACATGGCCATTCCAAGCTGGGACGTCTAGGTCAAATCCCACATTAGGGATACAAACATGGATTCTTTTCTGTGGTCGTAATGCAAACAGAGGGCTAAATCAGTCTGCCCGACCCCATTCCTCCTGTCCTACCATCTTTGACTTCACCCTCACTTACCTTCCACTAATCTGACATTACTGGTCCCTATTAAAAGGGAGAGAAATTTGCTAGTTTCTCATTTAGTGATAATGTGAGCGCTAAATCCTTATGCCCTTCTCCTAAACGGTCCCTTCTGTCCCAGCCGGCATCGCTCTTCGTTTGTGATTGCAATACACATGACAAAGCATCATGAAATGTCACAATGCGAGGGAGGATCACCCACATGCAGTATAGTCTCAAATCTCTTTTAGGGCAAGGCACTATATCAAATGAAGTTAAATAAAGGATTACACATCAATAAGAAAGTATCTGACCAGGGCGAATGTCTGGAGAAATCCAGCCACTTTACACTTTGTTGACCAAGAGCTTCTCTGACATTTAATACATTTTTTAGATATACATATCTCCCTTCATATTAATGGGGGTTAGAGGCACAGCTCCCATGCAAACAAATAACTTTAGGGCCCCCACCCTGACTTCCTCTCGCCTTCTGGACCCCTCCACAGCTTACCTTTGAAGCCCTGGTGGTGTAGTGGGACAGGAGCAATCTTCCTATGCTTCTGCCTCTTGCGGGACTACGGGAACTTGTGGCAGCCATTTTTGATCGTGGATCTGCACAGAGAAGGAGTGTAGAAGATCACTCCTGCCCCGTTATACCGCCAAAGCTTCAAAGGTAAGCTATGGAGGCGGGAGGAAGGTTGCTTGTTTGGCGTCTCGCGAATAACCAAATTCACAAATGCCAAAACCCGTAGACTAAGAACTAACCTGATAATCTTCGTCGTCATCGCTTTCATCAGAGTCCTTTTTCTCCTTTGCTGGGCACCCTGCTGCCCCCTCGCCACCCCCATCACTCATCTCCTCTTCTTGCTGTGAAGGACAGATGTTCAAACAATTACCATCGACTAGTAAGCTGCAGGTTCTCTGTTGAAAACTTAACTATTTGCAAAAACTTCTCACAGCATAGACACATTCAGACCTTCAAAATTCTTAAGTGTTACTAGAAATACTTGCATGTGGGCTAAATGCTGATCCTGAAATGGCATTGCCCATCAATGAGAGGTTACTGCAAGTCCTTTATACTTAGGGCTCCTTTTACAAAGGTGCGTTAGGGCCTTAATGCGCGGAATAACGCACGCTAGCCACTACCGCCTCCTCTTGAGCAGGCAGTAGTTTTTTTGGGTAGCGCACTAAAAACGCTAGCGCAACCTTTGTAAAAGGAGCCCTTAGTGTAGAAAATCATCACCAAACCATCTTTCTTAATAATTAGGATTTGGGAAACTCACTTTCCCAACTTCAGTTTAAAGACACGTGTTACTTACAGTTACAATCTATACTTCCCTTTCCCCCAAGAGCTTTTTATACTCTGTTTTATAGTCAAGGCGAAGGAGGATTATGATTTGTCCACGGCCTCAAGAAGCATTGGTAGAAAACACACAATTTGAGCCCTGGTTCTGAGCCCCACTGCTCTAACCACTAAGCTACTCCTTTTTCAGTTCCATATTCTTTTTTTTTTTTTAAGGTTATTACAGGACACAACAAGTTATGTATATGTCAATTTCATTCGATGCATAGGAAATTTCATTAGGATTGGAGAATGACAAGGGGACAATTTTTTCCCCGTCCCCACAAGTTTTTTCGCTGTCCCTAAGCCCTGTCCCATTCCTGTAAGCTCAGCCTTAACTGCACAAATTTCAAACACTTATGATTTAAAAGTGTTTGAGGCTTGTGCAGATGAGGACAAAGCTTGCAGGAATGGGGCAGGGACAGGAAAAGAACTCACGGGGACGGGAAAATGAGTTCCCGCAGGGACGGGGAAAAATTTGTCCCCGTGCCATTCTCTAATTAGGACTTCCAAACACTGCTATTTTAAAGTCGTATGTGCTTTGACATATATACATGACCTTTGGGAGCTCTCTGGTTGAATTTAGGATTAACCAGGAAGATGTCTTGCAGAGGTCAACTGGATCTTTATTGGGAATCCAGAACCAGATAATTAACAGTAAGTTAAATCTGAGGAGTAAAACTGGATTACGTGGCCAAATGTACAATTCTTTGAACCTTGAATAAAGGAACAGATTTGGTGTTGCTTCTACACTTGAATTGCAAGGGTGGAGGTAACTCAGGCCTAGCTAAGCAGATAAATAACAATAACGTAGCAAAATCAGTCTCTCTTCAATTAAAGTTTATTCATAATTTGCAACCTTACCTGTCTCCTGAAGACCTTCCTGTTACACTTCACTATATAATCACTTAGGGCTCCTTTTACAAAACCACGGTAGAGGTTTCTATCGAGGGCCGGAGAAGTAAATGCTCCGACGTTCTTAAGAATTCTATAAACGTCGTAGCATTTACCTCGCCGGCCCACGATAGAAATTAGAGATTGACACGGGGACAAATTTGTCCCTGTCCCTGCAGGATTTCAAAATTTCCCCAACCTATCCCTGCGAGTTTTGTCACTGTCCCATTCCTGTAAGCTCTGCCATAACCACACTTATGATTTTAAAGTGTTTGAGGCTTGTGCAGATGAGGACGGAGCTTGCAGGAATGGGGCAGGGACAGGCAATCATTATATACAAGGGCAAATCATTCCAAAGTCTAGATAAAGTTTGAAGCCAATTGCCTTTTTTATTAAAATAAAATATTGATCTGTTATCAGTCGAATGGGGCAGTGGGGTCTTCAAAGAAGATGCTACCTTCTTTTCTACCAAATGCTCCGAGGCATGAAGAAGAGCCTTTTTATGTTGTGTTCCCTACTTATGGAATAAGGCTCCTGGGGAATTCAGGTTATATCAGCTAATATTTCACAAAGTTTCAAAGACACATGACACTCCGATGAGCCCTTTAAATAGTTATTTTTAATTGTTAAGACTTGTTCATGTTATTCTGTTACTCCTCTGGTTCTGGATATTATTTATGTTTTTATATGTTTTTTTATTTATTACAGGGTCCTTTTACTAAGGTGCGTTAACCGATTTGGCGCGGGCTAAATGCTAAGGTGCCTGTAGAATATAATGGGTGCCTTAGCGTATGCTGAATTGCTTTGCGTGCCTTAGTAAAAGGACCCCTATATTTCCTATATGCCACATTTGGGCAGACATTTCAAAAATAAAAAAAAAAGAAGAAATCCTCATAAAGCAACAATTGGAAGTGAGAGGTTGCTCACGGACCACAGAATGTCATATCTAGCGTGCAGGCCTTGCATCTTGCTGCTCTCCCGGTCTTCCCGCAACAGACAGAGAAGCTCATTTTCCCCTAAACTGAAAAGCTACCGATGACAACCTCCTCCGTCCACCATCAATAAAATTAAATACTTGCCCGCGCCTTTTCTTTTTCTGCTTGAAGTTGGGCATCGATCTCTTCAGGACTTGTGTACTGCCTGGCTCGGCCCTTGTGGCCTCCTTTCTTACCTGGTAAAGTGAAGATTGGTTCATTAGAAAGTTTGACTGACATCAGTAATGAAAATAATGTACCTTTCTACACAACTTAAAGTGAGAACAGGAATACATGACCAAAATCTCAAAAGCAGAGATACTTGCTCTGTGGCTCTTTTATAACTAACGATATTGAACAAGACTAAAATTCTAGATGTACATAAGCCATTTAATAAGTTTGGGTTCTAGCTCTTTTCTCCATTTTAAGGGAGAAATAACAAAAAGTCTACCCCCTTTAAAGGTGCATATTGTGTTTGTTAGGTTGTTCCCAAACTAAAAATCATATCAAACCATCCATATTTTTGAAATTAGTAAGAAAAAAACCCCTATAGAAATGAAAATAATAACAGCAGCTTTATTTATATCCTGTCATACTTTTCAGTTGAAGACGGTGCACAATAAGAGGTGCTAATAACAGCAAGTTAACATTGGTTGGAATTGGGAAGGGGTAAGTGGGCAGCTATGTGGTTCGGCAGCATAGGGGGTGGGAGGGAACGTGTAAAAAGAGATAGGTGTTGAACTATTTTGGAGGTTCAGACGAATTTGTCGAATAAGTGTGTTTTTAGTGATTTGAAAACGATTGCTAACAAAGGTAGACTTTAAATAACATATCTGATACAATGCAAATTAAAGGGGGGGAATACACATCTCCCTCATTATTCACGGGGGATAGGGGCAGAGCCGGACTGCAAATAGGGAAATACCGCAAATATCTGTCTCTGACCCACCCCCGCCTCCCTCCCTCCCTCTTGAGACTATGGCGGGAGCTCAAGGCAGCCATTTCCTATTGGCGATCTACACGGGCAGGAGCATAGGAAGATTGCTCCTGCCCCGAAAGCCCGCTAGACCACCAGGTAAGGCTGGGATGCCGGGGGGAAGGCAAAAAAATTGCGATTATGTGAAATCGTGAGTGTGGAAACCGCGAATGGGGAGGGGGAAGTATAGTTATCAATATGCGGTTAAAGCCACACCTTAACTTCCCACAGGAATGCAATTTGTCATATCTCAGTACCACAGTCACTCCTGTAGTATATCAGTAACGTAGCTTGCAATTCTGCTTACAAATTCATACTGCCCAGGAGCATCAGACTACAAAGCCACTGGGCTCTTTTTACCCTGATGCACCCCCTTCAAATATCCAATCCATACTCCCAATGCCTCCCAAAGGACCCCAAGATAACCCATTCTCCTGTACCCCCCTTGCTCCTCGGCTCATTAAACCCTTGGGGCCAGATTCTGCAAACAGCAAAATAATTGGCGGCCACCTACAAAAATGGAGCTGATCGCATGTCAATCACGGCTCCTGTTAAAGGTAAGCACCAATAATATAGTCCAGGGTTTTAAAGGCCTACACTACCGTAGGTGCTGTTAGGCGCCTTTATAGACGCAAATCCGGTGCCTACATTTTAAAAAAAAATTTAATTGGTTTTTAATCAGTGCAATCAATTAGTGTGCCGATTAAACAAATTAAAATCCCCCTTTTACAAAACCATAGCGTGGTTTTTAGTGCCAGCCATGGCAGTAACAGCTCCTATGCTCATAGAATTCCTAAGAGTGTTGGAGCTGTTACCGCCGCGGCCAGCACTAAAAACCGCGCTACAGTTTTGTAAAAAGGGGGTGGTGGTACGATGCCTACTGTCAGCTAGCTTACAGCGCTGTTTGCAGAATCTTCCCCTTGGAGTCTAATGGGTACAGGGCAATTGTTCCCGCATCTGCTGGGTTCATAAAGGCACCTGCAGTGCTAAGTCTCACAGTTAGGAAATTTGTTTTCACGGAGAGGGTGGTGGACGCCTGGAATGTCTTCCCAAGGGAGATGGTGGTGAGGAAAAGGTGGTGGATGGCTGGAATGCCCTCCCGAGGGAGGTGATGGAGAGGGAAATGGTGATGGAATTCAAAAAAGTGTGGGATAAACACAGAGGATCTCTAATTAAAAAACAAGTGGTATAAATTGAAGAACTAAGATCGGCATTGGTCAGACTTGTACAGTTTGCGTCCCATATATGGTGATTCGGTGTAGGATGGGCTGGGGAGGGCATCAATGGGAACGCCACTAACTTGGACATGAGGACGTTACTGGCCAGACTTTACGGTAGATATCCTGCAAACGGGGTGGTTGGATAGGTTGGAGCGAGCTTAGATGGCAACGTCAGCAGTTGGAACCTAGGACAATATCAGGTGGACTTTTAGTCTGTGGCCCAGAAATATCAAAGAAGAGACAAGTTCATTTAATCAATGTATTTTTAATGAGAATGACAAATGGGCAGACTGGATGGCCCATTAGGTCTTTATCTGCCGTCATTTACTATGTTACTAGTGGTAGCCTTATTTGAGACTATCTCTAGCAGTTGCTAGTGCTGTTTTCAACCTAGCACCGGCAGAGCAAGCATGACTGAAGATCAATTTACAGAGTAATGAGACATTTTGCATTTGATTGCTAAGTATCCGGCGCTAAAAATAACATATGTTATGGTAATATAATGCATTATGGTTGTTAACACCTTAATAGTTAGGCTCCCGACTTTGCTTTGCTGTTAAGAAAACCAAACTAAAGCATGCAAAGTTAGAAACTTTGTAAAATCAATGGGTAATAGCAACTTCTACCTGGCTGATAGAATGTATCAAAAAAAGGACAAAAGGGAAGGAACTTATTGTCCCTCTTTAGTTTTACTTCAAATAAAAGTTACAAATGTAATTGTTCCAAGTAAGAGGTGTAAATGTTGCTGCTTCTTTACAAATCAACATGGGGCAGGCGAAGAAACTGTGCAAGGCTGTTTATACTATCAATTGTCCGATGTTTATCCTTAATGCATTAAGTACAGAAACACCTACCTATAGGGGAAAGACTCACAGTCCTATAAAATGCTCCATAAAATGCTGAACTATTAAATATTGCAACGGTAGGGCGCTATTTCGAGTCTAGAATATGGCCCTAAATGTGATATACTTCAATCGCTATTATGTTCAATAGAATTACAATAAGGCAAGAATACCTCCTACTTGTTGCCCAATTCAAAAACTAGCTCTTAGAGAACAGAAGTGCTGTGGTTTTAGCCAGTCCTGGACCACATGACATGAACGGGATATCAGACGAGCCAATGCGCTCGGCTCTTCCCCTTGTCTTTCACACTAATGCTGCACTTTTTCCTACTGAATCTTCCCACTCCGTCCATCATCTGCGGCCCTCCCATCGCGCTCTACATTTCCGTCAAACTTCTAGATGCCATAATTGATTATACTCTTAGGGCTCCTTTTACGAAGGTGCGCTAGCGTTTTTAGAACACGCACTGGATTAGCGTGTGCTATGGCGCGCTAGCCGAAAAACTACCGCATGCTCAAGAGGAGGCGGTAGCGGCTAGCGTGTGCGCTATTTCGCGCGTTAAGGCCCTAATGCGCCTTCGTAAAAGGAGCCCTTAGTTACGATACTCATTTTTCCAACCACTTCCTGATTGGACTACTCTAATTCTCTGCTCTCAGGCTTGAAATCTTCTCAGCTACATCAATTACAATTAGTTCAAAATAATGCCATAAAACTTACTGCAGGTCACACCTCTACTCTATAGCAAGTACTGGCTACCTTTCTCATGTCACATCCTCTTTAGGATTCTTCCGATATTCCTCCAAGCTTTCTACACAGGCTTTCCTTCATGTCTTAGTAATAAATTTACACATTCAGCTCGACAAAATCTCATTAGTCCCTCTTACCATACAGTAAGATTTGAGACAACCCACAACTCTTTCTTTAGTTTCTCCATTACTCTGGACGACTTCTCCTTGATATTAGACTGGAGACGACCTCTACAAAATTTAAGTAAGCGCTAGGGCCTGAATTCTATAAAAGGTGCTGGCAGGTGCCTAAATCATACTTGCCAGCACCTAACTTAAGTGTTTTAATTGGTTTTAAGTGGTAAGAGAATTGGTCACGCCATTAAAAACTCAATTTTAAAAACTTAGGCGTCGCTAGGCGCCCTTTGGGACTAGCACCTGGGTCCATCTAGTGACGCAGAAGCCCGAAGTGTGCATATTCAGGGGCAGCACTTAGTGACCAAAACAAGGGTTCAATCTTTCATGCTGTGCATTGAAAGTATTTTATCCCAGGACAAGCAGGCATGATATTCTCACATGTGGGTGACGTCATCTACGGAGCCCCGATGCGGACAGCTTTTCAAACAAACTTGATTGAAGATTCAAGTTTGCTGTGCTGCACCACGCATGTGTACCTCCTGCTCCACTAGAGGTCGCATCCCCTCCTCGTGGTCTCCAGTTCGATTTTTTCCGCGGAGCCAAGAAGTCCTGTATTTCTTAAGCTCTGCCCCATGTGCGATTTCTTATTTTAAATTAGTTACATCCCAATCTTCAGTCTCTTCATCTGACTGTTTGGTTTCTTTCCCCCTGACTTCTCTCCCGGTATCTCAGTCAGTCAGGGAGGTATTGGAGGCCTCTCGGAAGGTCTCGACCAGAATCTGCTATTCCCAGAAGTGGACTAGATTCTCGTCCTGGTGTTCCTCTCACCACCAAGACCCGGTGTCGGTACCTGTGTCTTTGGTTCTGGAGTATTTACTTCATTTATCTCACTCTGGCCTGAAGACCAATTCCATTCGAGTACATCTTAGTGCGATTGCTGCCTTTCATCAGCCCCTGGATGGGAAGGCTCTTTCACTCCATCCCTTGGTCTCTCGCTTCATGAAGGGCCTTCTGAATGTTCATCCTCCTCTCAAACTTCCCCCTGTGGTTTGGGATTGTTTTGGACTTCAGTGTCACTAGGCACCGCTGGTCACGATTCTGCAAGGAACCTAGGTGCTGGAGATGTAGGTCTGTAAAACCATTTCAAACACCCAGGGTCCTTAGGCTCCGGTATTCCCAATTCTGGAAACAGAGCTCGTCCGTGATTGACACACGGCAGACGCTGCTTACAGAGCCAGCCCCTAAAAGCAAATGATTTTACACAAACACTTTGCCCACATAAAGGGGTCCTCTTACTAAGCAGCAGTAAAACGGGGCCTTAGTGGACCCTTACATGGGTTCTTCTCTATGTGCCAAGGCCATTTTTTGCCACAGCAGTAAAATGGTCAATTTTTTTGTATTAATGGCCATGCACTAATATCGCCATTGGTGCGCAGCCTTGAAAAATTACATCATAAGCACTTACACTTCTCCCTCCGTAATCACGGTTTCAGCATTCGCGGTTTTTAGCTTGCTGGCTCCTCCCCCCCAAATTACATCAGCTTGCATAGAGAAATGGCCGATTCCAAGCGTTTACAGAGAAAAATCGCCGATTCCCAGCACTTCCTTCACCGTGTTTTGCCTCTCCTTGAGGAACAGGCCAGGTCTCCCACCATGTTGTTCGTGGTTTCACCACATTCACGATGGTTTTTAATAGAAAACAGCGAATAACATATGAAAAAGTTATTTGCGGTTCTGTTAATCCTCTAACACAGCGAATACGGAGGGAGAAGTGTACACCTATTTTGTAGGCAGTAAGGCCCACACAATAATCCTGTGCTAACAAGTGAGCCTATGGTAATGTAGTCGTGCTATTAGTGCAAGTCGGGCCCCCCCAACTCACCTCATTCATTCAAGAAAAAAAATTAATGAATGCTAGTCTGCTCTCCCTTTTACAAAACCATGCAAGAGGTTATATATATTTTACTTGTAAACTGCTATAACATTTACTAATTCATTCATTCAATTTCCTATACTATTCTCCAAGGGGAGCTCAGAACGGTTTACATCAGGAGTGTCCAACCTGTGGCCCGAGGGCCGCATGCCCGTGAAATATTTTGTGCGGCCCCGGTCAAGGGCGATGCAGTGTTTTCCTCTGCTGCTCCCGGGTGTTTACCGTCTTGCCGGTTCCCTCTTCTGTCTTGCTGCAGCGTTTGTGCGGTCTCAGAAACATTTTTGGCCAAAAGGTTGGACACCCCATGAATTTATTCAGGTACTCAAGCATTTTTCCTGTCTGTCCCGGTGGGCTCACAATCTATTTAATGTACCTGAGGCAATGGGGGGATTAAGGACTTGCCCAGGATCACAAGGAGCAGCCTGGGTTTGAACCCACAAACTCAGGGTGCTGAAGCTGTAACCACTGCGCCAGACGGAATATCAAATAAGTGTTAACCCCCCTATTTTATCGAGCTCTGTCAGAGTTTCTTTTAGTGCAAGCCCGGGCTAAAAACCTTTAGCGCACCTTGATAAAACCGGCCTAAATGAAGGCACTCTACCGCTAAGGCCTGGATTCTATAAATAGTGCTGTTATCAGCAGCTGCCTTAAGAAAATGGCTGCCGATCGCATATCAATCACGAGAAAGCACCATTTATAGAATCATAGCTTTGGGAAGGGTAGGCGCCAGAAATGTAAGCCAGGGTTTTCAAGGCCTACTTTTCCAGCGCCTTTCACATGAATTGCAACTACGAAGGCGCTTTACAATGTCTAATGCCACTTCTGGTATTAGCCACGCCTACAATGGTATTAGGTATTATAAAGTGCCTCTCTAGGCGAAATACAGGCATGCACATTTTTAAAGTCACTTTTAATTTTTATTGGCCTTTTCAACTAAAGTTAGGCACCAGTACATAAGAATAGACTGGGTCAGACCAATGGTCCATCTAGTCTAGTATCCCGTCTTCGCGGAGGCCAATCCAAGTCACAAGTACCTGACATAAACCCAAATAGTAGCAGTAGTCCATGCTACTGTCCCATGTCTGTCTCAACAGCAGACTAAGGACTTTTCCTCCAGAAATCTGTCCAAACCTTTTTTAAAACCAGCTACATTAACTGCTCTTACCACATCCTCTGGCAACACATTCCAGAACTTAACTATTCTCCGAGTAAAAAAAAATATTTTCTCCTATTGGTTTTAAAAGTCAGGATTTTGTAGGCTTCAATCATCTCTCTCCTTAAGGCGCCATTTATAGAATATGGGCCTAAATGGACATAAGGCAAGATGGAGAAAAAATAGATAGGAAATAAGGCCAAAATTATCTACCAGTTACATCTGAATATGTAACTCGCCCAGCACTCAGATTTAAGAAAGCAAGTAATAAAATACAAATTCCTATGTGGTCAGTATAATAGGGCTAGAGTAACTAGGGAAGAAATAAATCACAGCATACTTTCTACTTACAATCCATTGGTACTAAAACTCATAAGTTTTTTTAACTAGTGTTCATTCAACTAACTTTTGTCTATTACCAATTCCAATATAAATGTACACATTTCTGTTTGCTTTCAATCTAAAAAGCCTGAGACTGAAAGAAGCAAGAATAAAAGAAAAGAGAGAAATAAATCAAGGGCTTTTACGAAGGTGCGCTAGGATTTCTAGCGCACAAAATTACTGCGCGGTAGCTAAAAATCTAGCGCGCTCGGGAATTTAACATGCCATAGCGCACCTTTGTAAAAGGAGCCCCAAATGTTGTTATGTTCTGAATTCTAGGACTCAAGGATAAATAATATTAATAGAAATTTAACCCCTTCAACGCTATGTAGTCTCCTAACATTATGAAAACTAGCACACTCATTTTAACTACTTCCTCTCCACTGAAAGATGACGAGATTAAGGCTTAAACTCCTCCTCCTATCATTAGCTACTTCTAAAGGTGAAGTTTCCTTTCATCTACTCCTTCTCAGGCCTGAATACATGTACTTGACATCAGCAACTAGGGAACCTGAGAAGGCATAGGGCAGAACTGGTATGTATCCCCTCCTCTCCCCCTAGTAAAAAGATCCGTCAATGCCCCCTCCTCTTCCCTAGTAAAAAGACATGGCAGTATCCCCTCCTCTCCCCCTAGTAAAAAGATCCAGCAATGCCCCCCCTCCTCTCCCCTAGTAAAAGGACATGGCACTGCCCCCCCTTTCCCCCTAGTAAAAAGACATGGCAGTGCCCCCATCCTCTCCCCTATTAAAAAGACGTGGCACTGCCCCCCTCCTCTCCCCCTAGTAAAAAAAACATGGCAGTGCCCCCCTCCTCTCCCCCTAGTAAAAAGACGAGGCACTGCCCCCTCTTCTCCCCCTAGTAAAAAGACATGGCAGTGCCCCCACCTCTCCC
This sequence comes from Geotrypetes seraphini, assembly GCF_902459505.1. Lineage (NCBI taxonomy): Eukaryota > Metazoa > Chordata > Amphibia > Gymnophiona > Dermophiidae > Geotrypetes > Geotrypetes seraphini. Next base: position 11,591,107 of record NC_047094.1, on the reverse strand, counting down.
AGTAGTAAAAAGATTTGGCAGTGCCCCCACCTCTCCCCTATTAAAAAGACGTGGCACTGCCCCCCTCCTCTCCCCCTAGTAAAAAGACATGGCAGTGCCCCCCTCCTCTCCCCCTATTAAAAAGACGTGGCACTGCCCCCTCCTCTCCCCTAGTAAAAGGACATGGCAGTGCCCCCCTCCTCTCCCCTATTAAAAAGACGTGGCACTGCCCCCTCCTCTCCCCCTAGTAAAAAGTCGTGGCAGTGCCCCACTCTCTCCCCCTAGTAAAAAGATTTGGCAGTGCCCCCACCTCTCCCAGTAGTAAAAAGATTTGGCAGTGCCCCCACCTCTCCCCTATTAAAAAGACGTGGCAATATCCGTCTCCCATTTTATTCCAGTGCTTCCTCCTCTCCCTTATTAGAAAAGATAATCCCCTGCCCCTTATTAAAATGATATCCCAGCGCCCCCCCCCCCTTCCCTGGCCGAGCTCGGCGGCTCCCACTGCAGCCAGGTGACCCCGAATGGGGTTGGGGGGGGGAGGCCCGGGCGGTTTACCGGGTCCCGCCCTTCCCTCCTCGCCGGGTCCCGCCCTTCCCTCCTCGCCAGGCCCCGCTCACCTCCCTTCGGCATGACAAGAACGGACGCTCCACACAGACGGGAACCACCGACCGAGACCGCAGGCCCGACACCGCTCGCTGTCAGCGCACGCGCAGTCGCTTGGAGGACCTCGCGGGCCAGGGCGGTCCTTGGCGGCTCCTGTTTCCGGCGAGGCGCCTCTCATCGCCGCGACGCGCGGGCGGCGCTCCTACGCGGCGGCGACCCACCGAGGCGGCGCGTGCGGCGCGGTCTATCCGTTCCCACGTGACCAGGGCCCAACCTTTAGCGCTTCATTTTTTTTGGACAGGCATCTCGGCCGCCTACTAAGCTGACGCAATGCAGCCGCAACACGCGGGGCCGTCGTGAACGCGTGCCGCTCGCGCGCTCTCACTGCTGTTCCTCCCGAAACACTGAACGGGTTGGGTTAATAACGACCTATTAAAAGATAGATAAACGCGCAAACTTTGCCTTTGTACTACGAGGACCTGGGTGAGAAAAGGCGGCGTGGTAATCTTTCGGCGTCGGCGGAATTCGTGACGTCATTGCCAGGCGACAGGAAAAAAACACCAACTAGCGAGCGGAAGAGACGTTGTTTTGCAAGACATTTGTTTTCTCGTTGGTGAGTTATATCGTTGTGTCTACTCGCTTTTATGTTATATATATATATCCCCCAAATACAGCGCATCGCCTATTCGTTTGCTGATCTTTATTTCTATGGATTTGAAGCGTTAGACGTGGGTTTTAGGGCCTGGAACATAAGTTACAGACGGAGCGCTATGCGGGCTTAGCTTAGCGCAGCATGCACAAAGAATTCTTATTAATAACCTCCTCCCCTACCCCTAGCCGCAACTGCCCTGAAGCCAAAGGGCTTCGAGGTTTTTGCCTCGCGACTTTGTGTAAACAAAAAAAAGAGGGGGGAGGGGATTCAATTTTTACTTGAAAACTGGCGAGCCATGGTCTGATGGTCTGATGCCTCTCAATGGTCTGATGCCTCCGTTTTCCTTTTCCTCCAGGCTTTTTTTGGTTTTTAACCTAAAGGGGCCCTTTTAATGAATGCTGCTATCCTTAATGGGTTATATTCCCACAAGGCTTACTGTAGATACCCTGCAAAGAGGAGGATGGTTGGATAGGCTGGAGTGAGTTTAGATGACAACTTCAGCAGTTGGAACCTAGGACAAGATCAGGTGGACTTTTAGGGCTCCTTTTACAAAGGCACGGAATAGCGCCCTAGCCCCTTGAGCAGGCGGTAGTTTTTCGGCGTGCGCTAATCCGGTGTGTGCGCTAAAAACGCAAGTGCACCTTTGTAAAAGGAGCCCTTAATCTGTGGCCCAGAAATTTCAAAGGAGAGAAAAGTTAATTTAATAATGTATTTTGAAATGAGAATAACTAACTGGGTGGACTGTTCATTTACTATGTTACTAAGGCCATTTTTACTGCTGGGGTAAAATGGCCAGTTTTTCTTTTTTCCCAGTTAATTAGCGCAGAACATGCATCCTCTCCACCCTGACCGTGGGTAGCACATGCCAAAATTACCATTGTAAGCCCTTTTTTTTTTTTTTTCCAGTAAGCACATTGCAGTGCTTTCTGCCGCTTAGTAAAAGGACTTCCAAATAGCTTTGTGAAAGGAGCCAATTTTTTCTAATTATAGCCTGGGCATTTATTAGAAACTGTACAGTATTCAAAACCACTGACCTAACCTCCAGGGGTTTTTCTTTTGTTGTTATCTAGACTTTTCTTGCAAATGCCTTATCAAAATAACAGGTCATTGCCCACTTTTGAAAATTAAGCAAATCAGTTTGCAAACTACTATTATCAGGAGTTGTTATGCTCTACATACAGTATTTGGGCCTGGTTTGGAGAGCATCCTTCTGTTTTTACTTCACTGCCATATTTCAGTGAAAGATAGCGCGTTTAGTTTTGAAATTATTTTAAAAGTATACTTTAATATAAGTGTCAGTTACATTTGTTTTTACAAACCTGTCAAGTTGCAAAACTGTTATGATAAGCTACCACTAATATTTATATTCTGATAATTTAAACAACTGTTATCGTTCAAATTATCAGTCTCTTATCTTCCTCCAAATTCTGCTCTTGCTGAATTAGCAGAGAATCAATAAAAAAGGCATTATATCAAGTCTATGACCCTTAGAACCCTTAAATTAATAAATTCAGGTCTTTAGTTTCCTTTTCACTTGTCTTACTCCTGACTTCCTACCAGGCATTAGATTTTAATTTTGGTAGTTATGAGAGACAGAATTGCCTGGTAGCTATGTAAATATTTCATGAATACTGAATGCCATTCTGTTGTTGTATTTGTTATTTTAATTTATATTTTTGATCTATCCAGGCTTGTTGAAGATGCCCAAAGTAAAGAGAAGCAGGAAGGCACCACCTGATGGCTGGGAATTAATTGAACCAACCCTAGATGAATTGGATCAGAAAATGAGAGAAGGTGTGTTGTACACTTCCCAGAATAACCCATTTTATGTTCAAACACGTTATTGATGACTTACAAGAGACATAAAGGGAGTGCAGTCATCGATATTCACAAAATTTACCTCCTCTTCCATATCAAATCGTACCACCACAGCAATCAATTTCAACAGCAACCATAGCTGTACAAACTCCATTGAAAAATGTCCTATCCCAACAGCTACAAAGTAACTTTAGAAATCTAAACAAAACCTCCACCCCTCCTCCTATCCCACAGTGCCATACAGAATAACCCACTTTAAATGCAATAGTTTAAAGCCAAAATTCTGCCACATGAAAGGTTTCTGCTTTGATTTTCTAGATAAAAAAGCTTAATGCAGCTTTGTAAAAGGTGGGTTATCGCCAGCCGTGACAGTATTAGCTCTGATACTCATAGAATTCCTACGAGCTTTGGAGCTAATACTGCCACGGCCAGCCATAAAAAAGCCTAATGCGGCTTTGTTGGTGTTCTTTAAAAAAATAAGAAAGAAAATGGTGCATACAAAATCAAATGAACACATGTAATACCAGTTTGTGCATGTTAAAAACTTATTAACAAAGATCTTTGAAACATACTGGAAAAATGTCCACAATCTGAGAAAAATAACCTAAAAACACTGCATTGTTTTGCGTGTGCCCATCTCTAGTCTTCAGCTTCCTGGGGGTTAGCTGGTGCTAAACCCAATCAACAAAAGTAGAGATGAAAGAGATGCTTCAACTGGGACTTTATTGCATTAAAACAAACATCAGACTCTACACAGCCTGTGTTCAAGCACCTCTGTACCTTTGAGTCTATAAATAAATAAAAAATCTATATGGTGATGAAGCTGAGCTTGCAGCGTGCCTGGGAGACATCTACATTTGGTTTCCTTACTCTGTTTGCACTTTATTTATGTATTTTAGGTTTAGGGTCCAAAATGGCAGGGTTCCAGAGTGAGCCTTGGTACACAGGCTTAAGCCAAAGGATACACAATGCAGTGAATAAAATAGGAAAAAAATAGTCCCTAGAGTGTTGTGAACAAAGGGGTTCATGGTGTCTGGATTAGAGCTCTGGTTCAAATTTCAGTTGTATGCTCAAGGAGGCAAAGGTAAACTGCCTGGTTTAAAAAGAGAGAAGTGTCTTGTTTTTAGATTTGTAACAAAATTTTACTTATAAGAAGAACCAATATCCCAGTATTTGGTATCGTTGGAAAGATTTTGAGATCTGAAAAAATGAATTTGCATAGCCAAGGAAAAGACTTTAGAAATTAGTAAAGTAATGTAATGTAATTTATTTCTTATATACCGCTACATCCATTAGGTTCTAAGCGGTTTGAAGAAAATATACATCAAGATTATAAATGAGAAGTAAGAAGGTACTTAAAAAAATTCCCTTACTGTCCCGAAGGCTCACAATCTAACTAAAGTACCTGGAAATTAATAAAGAAGAGAAAATAAAGATGGTTGAAAAAAGAAAAATTCTATGTGAATATAATATAATATATATAATATAATATAGTACACTAAAGCACCAAGATCTTCACGATTTTTCAGCTTTAGTGTGAGAACCAAGACCATCACAGGACAGAACAGCAGACACTCTGTCGTCCTCCGTCATCCTTTTTCCCATTCCATTCAAGTGGCTATCCCCCACCTGTATGTTTTCTGGAAGTTTGTTTGTGGTGCCACTTTTGAATAGCTCTTCTGTTTTGATTTTTCCTCCAGTACCTCAAAGCTCGCAGTAAGTTTGAACTGTATGGTGCTCTTGGGCGAGAAGCAATGGGCAGTAAATAGTTCAAACTCACTAAGAGGTGCATGGCACGGGTATTAAACAGAATAAGTATTATGATGGCATGCCATAGGAAAAGGTGAGGAGAGATTGTATTTTTGGGAAAGAGACAGCACTGGTCCCTGCTAGGTTTTATTTTAGCAACCATCTTTGTATGATGTATCACAAATAATGTGCTTCATTTATGACTTTTTATTTGCAGGTGCTATTTTCAGTTCCCCACTAACTGAACTGTAGAAATAATGATGATTATTTTTTCTGTGTCTCCTTTTCCAGCTGAGACTGAACCCCATGAAGGGAAAAGGAAAGTTGAATCTTTGTGGCCAATCTTTCGAATTCATCACCAGAAGACACGTTACATTTTTGATCTGTTTTATAAAAGGAAAGCGATTAGCAGAGGTATGAAGTTTGGTGGTTTTTTTAATGTGTTCTGCAAAAGAAGAAGGTTGTATTATTTCTTCAACTTAAGTTTGTTTTTTTTCCTAGAAGTACGTTTTATTTGCTAGAGGCTGACTGGTATTTTTTCTTTACAGAATTATATGAGTACTGTATCAGGGAGGGCTATGCTGATAAAAACTTGATTGCTAAGTGGAAGAAACAGGGTTATGAGAACCTCTGCTGTCTGCGCTGTATTCAGACTCGGGACACCAACTTTGGGACAAACTGCATCTGTAGAGTCCCCAAGAGCAAGCTGGAAGTGGTAAGTGATGTTCCTCTTGGCTATTACCATAACACTTCTCAAGGATGCAGACAGATGGGTAGCACAGGCTTATAGGGGGAAGGGATTGAAACTTGTAGACCACCTTTTTGTAGTTTCTCAATCACACTCAACACGGTTTCCACATAGGTGCTTCAAGCATTTTCCCTATCTGTCCTGGTGGGCTCACAATCTATCTAATGTACCTGGGGCAGTGGAGGATTAAGTGACTTGCCCAGGGTCACAAAGGTCTGAACCCTACACTGCTCCTTGTGACCCTGGGCAAGTTACTTAATCCTCCACTGCCCCAGGTACATTAGATAGATTGTGAGCCCACCGGGACAGATGGGGAAAAATGCTTGACTCCAGAAAGTATTTCTTCACCAAGAGGGTGGTCGATGGAATGAACTCCCACGGCAGGTGATTGAGGCCAACAGCATGGCAGATTTAAAAAATAAATGGGATATTCATATGGGATCTCTAATGATTACGCAGGTAGGGCTGGTCTCAGTTAGGGCGCTGGTCTTTGACCAGAGGGCTGCCACGTGAGTGGACTGCTGGGCATGATGGACCACTGATCTGACCCAACAGCGGCATTTCTTATGATGTAAAGGCAGGGGGTGGTAAGCAAAATCAAGAAGGGTCACTAGAGTGGGCAGACTTGATGGGCTTTGGCCCTTTTCTGCCGTCATTTTTCTATGTTTCTATCTGTGTAAATCACTTTGAGTGTGGTTGTGAAACTATAAAAAGGTGGTATACAAGTCCCAATCCCTTTCCTCAGTGTGCTGAGGCTGCATCTATAACCACCACGCCACACACTCTGTGGTGTAACTCTTCATTCCAAGATGTGTTGAAAGTTCTTGAGGCTTGCTATTTAATTCTGCTTGCCATCTGAGAGAAGGAAATAAATATTTTTTCTCTGTAGTCTGGAAGTGGGCAGGTCTTTTTATTCCAGAACAAATTAGGCTCGCAAACCAGGGTTTTAGTGTATTAAGTAAAGCAATTAGTCCATGAAATGGGCACATTATAATTCCATAATATACCTTTTTATAATTTTACTTTTTAAATAATGTTGCAATGAGATTGTTTGAGTAATGTAAGTAAGTGAATTTAAGGTCCTTTTAAAAGTAATGATATATATATATATATTCCATTTAATTTTCAGGGCTAAGGCTAAAGACTATTTGTTTCTTTTATGTGCCTGCTAAATGATAAAGCAAGTCACTAACCCTTTTTTTCCACATAGGGAAGAATCATTGAATGTACACATTGTGGCTGCAGAGGCTGCTCAGGTTAAAAGAAAAATCAAACCTACACTGGACATTTTTGGTGGTATTTTGGAACCCCAGGACCATCGTATGGACCACATTCAAACTTCACCTTTGGTAGCTGCTCTTGTCTGAGTGAACCCCACACTTGAACCTCGGAATTATCCCGACTAGCGCTTAGAGGCAACTGGTTTCAGTCCTTCTGTAATCTATTTGATTTTAAATAAACCTTTGTCATTTGCTATGTTAATTAAAGTATACCATCTCACAGAAGTAGCAAGTGCCCTATGACCTGTGTACTTTTGGCAGCGAACAACGCCACCAAAACAGTATTTTTCTTTACACTCAGCTTTGAGCTTATGCAGAACAAGAATCACAGCTTTGGTGCCTGCTTGTACCATTATCTTTATGTCCAATACATAATCCTGGCCACCCCATGTATAGTGAAAAATGTGAGTCAGCAGAATTTGTGTTACCTAACTCTAAATAAGCCAAGTCAAGCTTCTGCTCTAGATAAACTGACTACAGCAAATAAATGCCTAGGTTTTAGCTGGTTTTAAGATCTACCAATTCCAGGCGAACAGCGAGTTTGGAACTAGCTGTTAATAAAGGTGAACTTGGAAAAGTTGTTTTACCGGCAATAATCTTTAGGTTCTGTGTCTTGCAAATTAAAAAAATATAAATTTTGTGCATTTATAATGTGGGTGTATAGATGCTAACATTGCCCTAAAACTATATTACTGCCTGTATTCACTGAGCTTTGGAACAACCTCCCTGACCCACTGCGGAACCTAGGCTCATTCCAATTATTCCGAAAGCATCTGAAAACCTGGCTTTTCTCCAAAACATAAAGCTATCTATTGAAAATGTAAAGCTAGCTCTCCTCTTCATAACCTCTAATTTCTTATTATGTCCTTCCCTCATTTATTGAATTTACCTGTAAACCTTGCCGAGCTCTATCTTTATGGAGATGATGCGGTAGACAAACTTAAGATTTAGTTTAATTTAGTTTCTCTTCCTCTTTCTCTCTCTCTTCCTCATTAAAAGGCGTCATGTATGCAGGTAAATTAGGGAAATCCCTTTTCTTCAAATTCACTGAGCTTTGGAACAACCTCCCTGTCCCGCTGTGGAACCTAGGCTCATTCCGAAAGCATCTGAAAACCTGGCTTTTCTCCAAAACGTAAAGCTATCTATTGAAAATGGAAAGCAAGCTATCCTCTTGTCCTTCCCTCATTTATTGAATTACCCGTAAACTGTGTCGAGCTCTATCTTTATGGAAATGATGCACTATACAAACTTAAGGTTTAGTTTAGTTTCTCTTCCTCTTTCTCTCTCTCTTCCTTTCTTTTTGTCTCTCTCTTTCTTCCTCTCTTTTTTCTCTCTCTCTTCCTCTCTTTTTTTCTCTCTCTTTCTTTCTCTCTTTCTCATTAAAAGGCGTCATGTATGCAGGTAAATTAGGGAAATCCCTTTTCTTCAAATTCACTGAGCTTTGGAACAACCTCCCTGTCCCGCTGTGGAACCTAGGCTCATTCCAATTATTCCGAAAGCATCTGAAAACCTGGCTTTTCTCCAAAACGTAAAGCTATCTATTGAAAATGGAAAGCAAGCTATCCTCTTGTCCTTCCCTCATTTATTGAATTACCCGTAAACCGTGTCGAGGTCTATCTTTATGGAAATGATGCACTATACAAACTTAAGGTTTAGTTTAGTTTATTCTATATGTGTGAGTGTGTTACATATCTAGATATAGACCTCCATCCTCTATGCTGTTGATTAAAGGGGTCATCTTCCCTCACCCCCTTCTAGTCTCTAGGACAGGGCCCTCCTGAGCTAAAGTCAATCGTGATAACACAAGTTGGGTACCATAAGGGTCAAAATTAGAAAATGACACAGGGCAAAGATTGTTCCCTGCAACAGTGCAAACATAATGGAACTATTGTGGTGGAGATGGGGGTCAAACTTTATCCCTACGTCATTCTCTGTTTATTAACTGTGCATGTTACCATAGCTCAGACACTGAAACAGTAGAGCTCCTGCTACCAGACACAAGATCACATTTCTTTAAAGCTGACCCCCCTTGCTGGTTAAATTAGTCCTGGAAATTCAGTTCTGGCCACATCCAGATTATCACTGGTGCACAAAAGGTATGTGGGTATGGCCAGTATTTAGTGCTGTACCTATATAGCTAACTGAATGAGAGGAATGCATTTATTTATTTATCATGTACCTGGGCCAATGTGGACCAAATGCGGTCCTCAATGCTAAGTTGGGTATGTAGGGGAGAGTGTGGCGCAGTGGTTAAAGCTACAGCCTAAGCACCCTGGAGGTTGTGGGTTCAAATCCACACTACTCCTTGTGACCCTAGGCAAGTCACTTAATCCCCCCTATTGCCCCACGTACATGAGACAGATTGTGAGTCCATCAGTACAGACAAGGAAAAATGCTTGCGTACCTGAATAAATTCATGCATACTATTCTGAGCTCCCCTTGGAGAATGGTATAGAAAATTTAATAAATAGTGTGACAAGTTTCAGTCTCTGATAACCAGAGTTGGTACTATGATGTCATAATGCCTCATTCCATCAATAAGAGCCAACCTCATCAGTGATGTCATAATGGCTCGATTGTCCTAGACTTGGCTCACTTTTGCTACATTTTGATTTCTAGAGTGGTGCAGTGGTTAAAGCTACAGGCTCAGCGCCCTGGGGTTGTGGATTCAAACCCACGCTGCTCCTTGTGTCCCAGTTACTTAATCCCCTCATTGCCCCAGGTACATTAGATACATTGTGAGCTCTCCAGGGAAAAATGCTTGAGTACCTGAATAAATTCACATAAACCATTTTGAGCTCCCCTGGGAGAACAGTATAGAAATCGAATAAAGAAAGAGGCAGTGGCACTGAATAGTGCTCCGTCCTGAACTGCCCTGGCACTAACCAGTGAGTGTTGCAGTAGGCACACTGGATTTTTAGCAATAATGTGTGGTTAAGTTCTGCTGAAAATCCAGAGCTAGCCTGCTTAGCGTGGCTTAAGTAGGCAGAGACCTCTCCTATCTAAAATCATACGGCGCGTTGATCCCCATCTTTTTTATGTCAAGTTTCCTGCAAACCCCTGCTGAAATGTGATTTGACCTATACATCCAAATGTTTGCTGCCTGTTTACGGAGCAGCTGCTGAACACTGTTTAGGGGAAAACAAGCATTGATAGGAAGTAAGTGGAAAAGTGTTGCATTGTGACGTAAGATAATTTATAATTCCTAGAAAAGAAAAGAACGCTGTGTGACCAATATAATATACAATTTAATACCTGGGCACACATTAAAATGCGTCATGCAGTGGTCAGAACTGCACAGGACGCCATGCTTGTGTCGTCTCAGGGTATTTCATCATCGGTCTTTCTTTCGTTGGGCGTGGGCTGCTGCTTAAGGGTTCGATATTTGGCCCAGGGGTGCTGGCTTTCCTCTGCAGGCATCTTCTTCAACCAAGTGTTGTAGTAGCCTCGGAAACCATCAATCTTTTCCAAAAAGACATTTTTCTTTTTGTACTAAAAAAAAACAAAAAACCCAGCAAGCTCCATGAAAATACATAAGTTAATATCCCCCCTTTTTGTCTACTATTGTGCTAATTATAGTCAGAGTCCTTTGAAAGTAGGAGAAAAGGAGAAATTAGGTTCTTACCTGCTAATTTACTTTCTTTTAGCTTCTCCAGACCAGTAGAGGTTAACTTTACGATTGGGTATATATCTAATCATGACCAGCAGGTGGAGACTGAAAACAAAACTTTGGGACAGTATATCCTAGCCCCTCCTCTCTATTTCCCTCAGTCTGCCGAATAGCCAAGCAGAACCAAGAACTGGAAAACAACAGAGAGAAAAAACAATACTCCGAAAGGAGTAACAAATAACATACCCAAAAATGCTGTTGGAAAATGCAGAGGAGAAATTCCCGAAGGAAGAAGGTCCCCACAGCTCGCCAGCTAAGCCAGCCGAGCCACAGCCGCTGTTCTTCAATTCTCCCCGGCCCTAGAAAAATACTAGAACCCGCAGCAAAAACCAAAAACTGCCCGCGCAACAGCCCCAACAACAACAACAACAGACAGGGTGGGGACCTCTACTGGTCTGGAGAAGCTAAAAGAAAGTAAATTAGCAGGTAAGAACCTAATTTCTCCTTCTTTAGCACTCTCCAGACCAGTAGAGGTTAACTTTACGATTGGGACGTACCAAAGCAGTCCCTCTCACGGGCGGGACCCCCGAAGGGCCGATACCAGAACACGCTCACCGAACACCGCGTCCCGACGCGCCTGAACATCTACCCGATAATGCCGAACAAATGAATGCAAGGAGGACCAAACCGCAGCCTTACAAATATCCACCGGAGGCACGAGCGACGACTCAGCCCAAGAAGCCGCCTGACCCCTAGTGGAATGAGCCTTGAGAAACTCCGGAACCGGCTTCTTACTCAGAAGATAAGCGGAAGCAATCATCTCCTTGATCCAACGCGCAATAGTAGCCTTAGAAGCGCCAGCCCCCCGACGAGGACCCGCCAGAAGCACAAAGAGATGATCGGAGCTCCGAAAATCCCGGGTCCGCTGCACATAAGCATGGAGGACCCGACCGACATCCAACTTGCGCAGCTGTCGTTGCTCAGAAGAACCCTCCCGACTACCCAAGACCGGGAGGACCACCGATTGATTGACATGAAAAGGAGAAACTACCTTCGGCAGAAAGGAAGGAACAGGCCGCAAAACAACCCGCTCCTTCGAAAACTCCAGGAAGGGAGCCCTACAAGAGAAAGCCTGTAGCTCAGACACCCGTCTAGCGGAAGTAATGGCCACCAAAAAGACCGACTTCAGCGTAAGGTCCTTCAACGAACAGCCATCCAACGGCTCGAAAGGAGGGCGCACTAGAACAGAGAGAACCAGATTGAGATCCCAAGAGGGAATCGAGGGCCTTATGGGAGGCCTGATCAACTTGGCCGCCCTAAGAAAGCGAATCACATCAGGAATGGCTGACAAACGCTGACCTGTCACCAGCCCCCGAAAAGCCGACAGGGCCGCCAGATGAACCCGAAGAGAAGACCAGGCCAGGCCCCTATCCAGGCCATCCTGCAAAAACTCTAGAATGTTAGGCAGAGAAGCGCGAAAGGAGACCACTCCCCGCGCTCGGCACCATTCCTCAAAAAGACGCCAAACCCGTACATAAGCCCGAGAGGTAGAAAGCCTCCGGGACCCCAAAAGTGTAGAGATCACCTTGTCGGAATATCCCTTCTTACTCAGGCGGCCCCTTTCAAGAGCCAAGCCGTAAGACAAAAGGGAGACGGGTCGAACATGGGAATGGGACCCTGCGTCAGAAGATCGCACTCGAGAGGCAGAGGAAGAGGATCCGCCACCAGATGCCTCACCAGATCCGCATACCACGGACGACGAGGCCAATCCGGAGCCACCAAGACCACCAGCCCCGGATGGCGAACAATGCGAAGCAGTACTCTGCCTACTAATGGCCACGGAGGGAACACATACAACAGCCCCTCCGTTGGCCACGGTTGGACCAGAGCATCCAGACCCTCGGCCAGACCGTCCCTGCGACGACTGAAGAAGCGGGGTACTTTGGCGTTGCCACTTGTAGCCATCAGATCCATCAGGGGCTGCCCCCAAGCACGCACTAGCAACTGAAACGCCTCGGCGCCGAGACACCACTCTCCCGGATCCAAGAAGTGACGACTGAGGAAGTCCGCCTGAACGTTTTCTACCCCGGCAATGTGAGAGGCCGAGAGGTCCAGAAGATGCGACTCCGCCCAAACCATGAGCCGAGCCGCCTCCTGCGCCACCAGAGTGCTCTTGGTGCCCCCCTGACGATTGACATAAGCCACCGCCGTGGCATTGTCCGACAGGACTCTGACCGACTTGCCCAACAAAAGGGAGTGGAAAGCCAACAGCGCTAGCCGGACCGCCCTGGTCTCCAACACGTTGATCGACCAGGAGGCCTCCTCCGTGGACCAGGTTCCCTGAGCTGAGTGACCCAGACACTGGGCCCCCCAACCCAGGAGACTCGCATCCGTAAGGAGCACCGTCCACTGCGGAAGATCCAGACCCACCCCCTGAACTAGGTGAGGGGTCCGGAGCCACCAACGCAGACTGCAGCGCGCCAAGCCTCGCAGGGGAACCGGAACATCCATCCCGTGCCTCTGGGGAGACCACCTCCGGAGCAGAGCATACTGGAGAGGACGCATGTGGGCCCGCGCCCACCTCACCACGTCCAGGGACGCCGCCATCGACCCCAGGACCTGGAGGAAATCTCGCGCCCGAGGACACCGGGACGCCAAAAGCAGGCGAATCTGAGACTGCAATTTGCTCACCCGGGCCTCTGGGAGGAAGACCTTCCCCAAGGAGGTGTCGAACAGCACCCCGAGGTACTCCAGACGCTGAGCCGGAACCAACCGACTCTTGGAAAGGTTGACCACCCAGCCCAGCGACCGGAGAAACTCCACCACCCGAGCCGTAACCCGGGAGCTTTCCTGCAACGACTTGGCCCGAATTAACCAGTCGTCCAGGTAGGGGTGTACCAGGATGCCCTCCGACCGCAAGGCTGCCGCGACGACCACCATCACCTTGGTGAACGTCCGGGGAGCCGTGGCCAGCCCAAAGGGAAGCGCACAGAACTGATAGTGCCGACCCAAGATCGCAAAGCGCAGGAAACGCTGATGAGAGGTCCGAATAGGAACATGCAAGTAGGCCTCCGTCAGATCGAGAGAAGTGAGAAACTCCCCCGGCTGAACCGCCAGAATGACCGACCGCAGCGTTTCCATACGGAAAGAGGGAACCTTGAGAGCCCTGTTGACCCCTTTCAAATCGAGGATGGGCCGAAAAGTCCCCTCCTTCTTGGGCACCACAAAGTAAATGGAGTACCTGCCCGTGCCCCACTCCGGGGGGGGCACTGGAACTACTGCCCTGAGATCTAGCAAGCGCTGAAGGGTCTGGCGAAACGCCAGCGTCTTCCCAGGAGTCTGACACGGAGAAGCGAGGAAAAAATCCGGCAGAGAGCGGGCGAACTCCAGGGCATAACCGTCCCGCACCACCTCCAGGACCCACTGATCGGACGTGATCTCGGCCCATTTGGGAAAAAAGACGCGCAGCCGGGCCCCCACCGGAACCAAGGGGGGCGCCGGCAAGGCGTCATTGTGCAGGACGGGAAGCGGGGGAACCGGCGGAGGGATTCCCTGCCCCCCGACGGGCCCCCCGAAAGGGCTGCATGCGCTGGAAGAACCTACCCCGGGAAAACCCCGGAGACTGGAAAGAAGCAGCCCCACGCCCAGGGCGAAACTTGCGAAATTCCCGCAAACGCCCCCGGGCCGCACCACCCCGAGACACCGGGCGGGCACGGTCCTCCGGCAAACGGGGAACTTTCGAGTCCGACAGAGTCTGAATCAACTTATCCAAGTCCTCTCCAAATAAAAACGACCCCCGAAAGGGAAATTTAGTAAGCTTAGCTTTGGACGCAGCATCCGCCGCCCAAGCGCGCAGCCACAACACACGCCTTGCGGCCACGCCAAAAGCCATGGACTTAGCCGAGATCCGCACCAAGTCATACAGAGCATCCGAGAGGAATGAGGCAGCCATCTCAATCTTCGCTACCTCCTGATCCACCAGAGACCAGTCGTCAGACTCTCGATCCAAGACCCGCTCCGCCCACCGAAACACGGCGCGAGCGACCAGTCCCCCACAAATAGCCGCCTGGACCCCAAAGGCAGAGACTTGGAAATTTTGCTTAAGGATGGTCTCCAATTTGCGCTCCTCAGAGTCCCGCAAGGCAGAACCGCCCTCAACAGGCACGGTATGCCGCTTGGAAATAGCTGAGACCACCGCATCCACGACTGGCGAAGCTAACGTAGCCCGATCCCCTTCAGGAATGGGATACAGGCGAGCCATGCTGCGCGCCAGCCGAAACGGCGTCTCCGGCGTTTTCCACTGCTCAAGAATAATATCCCGAATATCCTGATGCATAGGAAAAGAGCGGGAAACGGAACGGATCCCTCGTAACAGAGGGTCCCCCACACGCGGAGTCTCCGGCGGCGCGTCCTCAAAACGCAAAGCCGAAGAAACCTGTTGAATAAGGTCAGGCAGCTCATCTCTCTGAAAAAGGCGCACCACGGACGCCTCGTCACTGGAGAACGGGAAACCCGACAACCCGCCGCCAGCTTCCGTCCCCTCCAGAGGGTCCTGGAATTCCTCAGAAGGGTCCAGGTCCTCCTCCAGACCGACACGTTCCTCCGACCACAAATCCTCGTCCCACGACACCCGCGGACGCTTGGACAAGAGAGGCGGCGGAGGGGACGTCACGTCAGACGAGAGAGGCAAAGCCGCAGGGAGCGCGGAGGAAACCCCACCCCCCGAGACCCCCTGGGCGCAACCGGGACCCCCAGCTGCCTGAAAATAGGCTTTGCATAATGAAAAGAAAAAATCAGGGGAAAAACCCCCCGAGGGTCCCAAGGGACTCCCTGCCACAGCAGGGGACCCAGCAGAAACCTGCCCCTGCTTAGCCAAAACAGGGGGAAGGTCACCTGAGGTGGAAGACAAAATGGAGGGGCCAGACAGAGAAGATGGCGTCTTTCCCGCCAAAACAGCTCCCTCCATAGCCTGCAGCGGCTGAGAGACCTGAAAAGTCTCAGCCGCTAAAACAGGCAAGCCGGCATCAGCTGTCAAAATATCAGCTGAGAGGGAATCCTCTAAAACCCGACCGTCGGCGGCTCGGGGAATCCCTCCGTGGGCGGACGGAGAAGACCGGGCTTCTCCACCGTTCCCTGCCGACTCGCGAGGCACCATCGGCGGGGAGCTCTGGGCGCCTGCAGCCGCTGCCGACGGAGCTCCTCCACCGCACCGGCCTGAACACCGCTTGCACAGGCCGGCCGCGAGTGCCTCGCGTCTGGAGCACAATGAGCACTTTTTCCCTTTAGAAGTGCTCATTGCTCCATACGCGACCTAGCTGTAAAAAAGTGCCGGTTAGTTGAAAAAATACAGTAAAATACAGTTTTCTTAAAGGGATACAACCCTCCAGACCAGCACTACCTCAGGATTTTTTTTTTTTTTTTTTTTTTACAGAACAGACTCCACAGGCTCTCGAAGCAATATGCCTTGCTTGATTTAGGGGGCAAGGCTTACTGCTGAGGCTCCTCTAAAAAAATATGGGGAGGTGGAGGAAGTGGGGGGAGGGACCCCGCTCGTGACCCGCCGGGTTTGACACCCCCGAGGTCGGACGAACCCCCAAACAGAGTCCGTCCAAGCTCCGTCCGGCTAAAAACAGGGACAATAAACCTCTAAACAAATTCCAACAGCCCTACCAAGGGAGATGGGTACAGATCACTCAACACCTGCTGGAGACTGAAAGAAGACTGAGGGAAATAGAGAGGAGGGGCTAGGATATACTGTCCCAAAGTTTTGTTTTCAGTCTCCACCTGCTGGTCATGATTAGATATATACCCAATCGTAAAGTTAACCTCTACTGGTCTGGAGAGTGCTAAAGAATATACCGTATTTTTTGCTCCATAAGACGCACCCTAGATTTAGAGTAGGAAAACCAGAAAAAACCCTAAAAAAACATTCTGAACCAAATTGTGTACTAATATATACCAGGCTCTGCACCCAGCCCCCCTCACTCCCTGCCAGACTCTGCACCCTGTCTCCCCTTCCCTGCCAGGCTGTTCCTTTCATTTTTCATATACACACACTACACACAGCAGATATAAATTCTCCAAACTGACACAATTTGATCACTAAATTGAAAATAAAATCATTTTTCCTACCTTTGTTGTTGGTGATTTCATGAGTCTCCTTCTTTCTTCCTTCACTCAGGCCCAATAATTGTCCCTTTCTATTCCCTCCCTCCTATGTCCCAAGTTTGTGCCCCCTCCCACTCACTGCCTGCTAGCCTTTGTTCTTCAACCTATCTCCCTCCCATGTCCCGAGTTTGTGCCACCTCACTGCCTTCCAGCCTTTGTCTTTTGTTCTCCCTATCTACCATGTGCTGAGTTCGTGCCTCCTCCCCCTCACTGCCTTCCAGCCTTTGACCTTCATCCTTCCTACCATGCCGGAAACTGCATTCCTGCCATGCTGAAGCCTGCCTATCCTCCGCCGATTCCTCCTCCTCTGGCCCGGGTGGCAGGCAGGCGGGCAGCAGTCAGCCCGTGTACTCCCAAGTGGGACATTTTGATAAGGTAAACAAGATGGGTGGGGGTGTTTTAAAAAAAAGTTACCTTCTCTTCATAAAACGCACCAAAATTTCCACCCAATTTTGGGTGGAAAAAAGTGCGTCTTATGAAGCAAAAAATACAGTAATACATTTCTAAGATCAAAAATCAAAGAAATAGAAATAATGAAAGAAGGTAAAAAATAAAAAATAAAATAAAACATATTTAAGAGATAGAAAAGTCTCAGGCTGCTTGATAGTAAGTTCAGTCTGCAGAACCAGGTCAACTGGCTGCCACCAAAGAAGCAGGACCAGGAACCACGCCAATGAAGAACACCATGACACCAGTCACCGGACAGGCAAGGCCAGACGCCACCGACAGCAGACTCCTGAAGTGAAGTCCAGTTTCCCTTGGATGTATCCAACAACGCAGCTGCAAGAGTGCAAGTCCACCGAAGAGAGAGGGAGAGAGGCAAGCCACAGGAGATCCTCCGACACCAGCATCAATCCACCACTGGATTCTCCATAGTGACTTAATCTACTAAAGGTAAAATAGGCATGGGCCGAGAAGGGAGTT
This sequence comes from Geotrypetes seraphini, assembly GCF_902459505.1. Lineage (NCBI taxonomy): Eukaryota > Metazoa > Chordata > Amphibia > Gymnophiona > Dermophiidae > Geotrypetes > Geotrypetes seraphini. Next base: position 11,573,576 of record NC_047094.1, on the reverse strand, counting down.
GGGGAGGAAGGCATACTGAACTGGATGCATTTGGGTAGTAAAGGGGGGGGAGGGGGAAGTCCGCTCCAGGTGCCATCTTGCTAAGGGTGCAGCAACCCCCCCAACCCCGTTCCTCTCCTTGCCATGTGCGCCTCCTTGCCTACCCTGTATATTTGTATTTCCCTGGTGTGAGGTTGCTGCCCAAGTCAGTATCGACACTCTGATGTCACTTCCGGGACCCGCACCTAGGAAGCGACGTCAAAGGGCTCATGCTCGAGAAGTTAAAAGGTATAGGGAAGTGGGTGGGGGAGGGGTGCCACTCACTCTCATTACGCCACTGCCCGAGTGCAAATGTTTTTTTTACTGGGGCAGCAAGACCTTTTACCACTCCCACAGGGCAGTAAAAGGCCTTGCTCTTGTTCCTGTGGAAGATGAGCTGATTTTTATCCCATCCCTGCACTAATAATAGTAATAATTTTATTCTTATATACCGTCAAAGCCGTAGTAGTTCGAGGCGGTTTACAATAAAGAAGAGCTGGACAATCATCGAATATGGGTACAATGTAAAGTCATCAACAAACAGGTGGGCAGGATGCAGGAGGTATAAGAGAAATTGGGGAACAATTTGATTTGTGTTGGAGAGATAAGGCTTAAGAGGTCTTAGGTTACAAATCGGTTAAACAAGTTTGTTTTCACTAATTTTCTGAAATTTAGGTAGAATGAGGAGTGTGTGATAATATTACTCAGCCAATCGTTCAGTTGACCTGCTTGGAAAGCAAGTGTTTTGTTCAGGAATCTTTTGTAACGGCAGGTCTTTAGTGTTGGATGGTTAAACAGATGGACTCTATGTGTGGGTCTGGATGAACAATCTAAGTTAAAATGGGGAACCAAGTACATGGGGGCCGAACCAAGAATGGATCTGAAACAGAGACAGGCAAATTTGAACAGCACTCTAGCTCCAAGGGGCAGCCAGTGGAGTTTTTGGGAATAAGGAGTTATGTGTTCCCATTTTTTTAACCCAAAGATCAGTCGGATTGCCAAGTTCTGGATGATTCGGAGTCTTTGAATTGTTTTTTTGAAAGACCCCAAATAAATGATGTTGCAGTAGTCGAGTAAGCTCAGAATGGAGGACTGGACCAGTAAGCAGAATGAGATAGCATCGAAGTACTTTCTAATGGTTCTTAGTTTCCACAATGTTGAGAAGCCTGACCAGTGAGTCGGTGTGAGCTTCAAGGGTAAGGTAGCGGTCCAGAGTCACTCCCAGAATTTTTATGGAATCTGTAATAGGAAAGACTTGACCATTCAAGGAAATTGATGAATCTTTGATTTTGTCATTCGGGTCATTCTCTAATAGCAACTTCAGCTGTGAAAAACCCAGGCTGGGACTGGGTCGATTTGCACGATCTCTGTCCCTTATAGGGCAGTTGGTTTAGGATGAGTTAGAAAGGGCTTCAATGGAAATGACAGTAATTTGGAACATGAGCGGGTCAGGCAGACTTTTTAAAGTCTATGTCCTACAAATAACAGGATGGTTTAGATAAGCTGGAGTAGACTTAGTTGGAACAAGGACAGTTTATGTCCCAGAAATGCCAAAGAAAGACAATTTATTCATGAATAGATAATGAGCGTGACTGTTTTGCAGGCTGGATGGACCATTCAGGTCTTTTACTATGTTAATAAAAAAGGGATCATTTTATCTGTTTCATTTCTATTTATTAGACTTGCAAAAACAAAAAGCAAAACCCCAAAGTAAAAAAAAGTGTGTATTGCATAAATGACAAACCTCCTTGACTCAGCCATTCTTTAGCATAGAAAACCACGCCTTGGTTACGTGTAGTCCATAAAAGCCACTCCCTTCACTCAACCATGCACCTCAAGAAATGTGTTCCAACTGGCAAAACAATACTACACCCACCTTTCCCTCATTCTTTTTCAAATACTTACCCTGTCAAAAGTAGGAGGGTACTGGGCTGCAAACTCCAGTTGACGGATGATGATTTCATTGGGAGGGACCATGTTTATTTTCATGTCTTTCAAGATTGCCTTGAGGTAATCATAATCCAGCTGTTTAACAGCAACCTTAATAAGGGCACCATAGATGTAGCTATTAGGCAGCATCCCTGAGGTCTGAAAAAAGCCAGAAACACTGTTAGACCTCAACATGCATTTTTTGGGGATAGCCGACACCTTCTGTGGGGAAGCTCATGACTGTGGAGCTTGTAGCAAACCATTTACCAGACCATCTTTCTTCTGCAGGTCTCAATTTCCAGAAAATGCACTTCCTTGTGCATTTGATAAAAGTTACTAATTAGGGTTAGAAGATACTCTAAAAGCAAAATAGCTTCTGCTTGTTTTTAAATTTATCCTTGTATTTGTGATTTCTTTTTGTCTGATAGTTAACAAAGCAAGCAGTATGAACAAGGTGGAATAGATGGAGGCTATGTAAAACCAGCAAATCCAAAGAAAATACTTTAGAAAAGTATAAAACATTTTAACATACAAGTGAGTGCATGCATTAAATGCTTTGAAATGTAATATGTGGGTTTTTTCTTATAAAATGCTGTTAGCGAATGATATCTTCTTCAAAATAGGTCCTAAAACTTCCCTGGCTCTGTGTCGTAAAAAGTCTTTGATCTTCACCCTTTACAAAATATTTCTTTAAATACATTTTCTTGTAATACATCCCAAAGTCCAAGATTTTGTATGCAAAGGACATGAAATAAAGATGAAGGCGAGAAACATCAGAACTTAAATTGGATCGGGATCATGAGGCCTCCTAGAGCACACAGCTATTTCGGTACCCACTTCACCGGTCTCAAACTTATTTGATCATTTGTTTCTCCTCCCACCATCCTACCCGTTCTTCACACCACTTTAATAAATATGACACCAACTTTCACTGCAATGAACTCTTAAAATAAAAATAAACAACGGGTGAACTTAACTTAATCGTCCCCAAGGACTCCAGCGCTGCTCTGATTATGCTCCCATGGTCCCGATCCAATTTAAGTTCTGATGTTTCTCGCCTTCATCTTTATTTCATCTCCTTTGCATAAAAAATCTTGGACTTTGGGATGTTTTACAAGAAAATTTATTAAAAGAAATATTTTGTAAAGGTGAAGAACAAAGACTTTTTACGACACAGAGCTAGGGAGATGTAACATTTATTGTTACCTCATTCTTTCTGATGATCATATTATTTGGGGGGGTGGGAAATTTTGGGGGTGAATTTTATAAAAACCTCAATCATTTTGATATGTTGTTAGTGAATGGGGCAGGAAGATTGACTTGGTAAAGTGAGGAAAGACTTGGACTGCCTGCAGTTTCAGCCTTACCATGTCATACCGGAAGGGAGTCAGTGGGAATGCAAACCATCACCCCCCACCCCCGCCAAAACTGCTGTAGTATTAAACCCCTGCACTCTGAATCAGATATGTATTTTAAAAAAACCCCATGTGCTGCAGTGCGACACCTTTTGTACCTTCATGTCTGTAAGCAACTGAATTCCATCTTTCCTTTTGTGGCAGGCAATCGCCATGCTTGAAAATGTGTACAGGTCAGGTGCCATTCCTCTTTTCACCAAAACAGGCAACAGTTCCTGTAGTGACAAATGAACGTACTTAAGAATGCTCTCCCAGAGGAAGTAATTGCAGAATCCACCGTTCTAGGATTTAAGGGTAAATTAGATGCACATCTCCCTTGAGAAGCATACGGTGATATGGGGACTAAAACTGTGCCAGGGTACACCTGGCAGGGCCTCCGTGTGTGCAGATCACCGGACTTGATGGACCCAGGGTCTGATCCGGAGATGGCAATTCTTATGTTCTAAAACATCTATGAAATGTGACCAGGGTCTTCCTTTTAAGAAAATGCACAGGATGGCTCCCCATCACCCACTAGAGATTAGAAGATTACAAGTCATTCAAAACACTGCTGTAAAATTCATTTTTAATGCTAAAAAATTCAACCATGTAACCCCTTTCCTCAGAAAAGCTCACTAGCTACCTATTTCACATAGAATTACAGTGGTACCTTGGTTTAAGAGCATAATTCGATCCAGAAGCATGCTCTTAAACCAAAACACTCGTACATCAAAGCAACTTTCCCCATAGAAGATAATGGAAACTTGAACAATTCGTTCCACCAACCTTCCCCCCCCCCCCCGAGGCTACCGGCGCTGCTCCATCACCCCCTCCCCCCGCTCTAACCGGCATCGCACCCCCCCCCGAACTTACATCTGCGCATGCTCAAGGCCTTCTGGCTCTCGTTCTCTCCGAGGGGGAGGGGGGTGGTTGCGATGCCGGTTCGGGGGGGGGGGGGGTGCGATGCCGGTTAGAGCGCGGGGAAGGTGCTCGTACACCAGAACATGCTCGGTTTGTGAGGCAAAAGTTTGCTGAGTGTTTTGCTCGTCTTGCAAAACACTCGCAAACCAGGTTACTCGCAAACCGAGGTTCCACTGTACTTTTAAAATACTACTTCTTGCTTTCAAAGTCCAATCTAATCACATTCCATCATTTATAGATAAGTTTGCTAATCCCAACAATATCTTTTAGCGGTCCCTTCAGTTTGGCAATTGTTTTACGATACAAGATGTAAAACAATCTTTTCGGTGACCGCACCCGCTTTACCTCTGACCCCGAGACCAGAAAAGAATCTCAACAACTTTAAATCGAATCTCAAAACATTTCTTTTCAGAGATGCTTTTGAGATTTATATACTTAGGGCTCCTTTTATGAAGGTGCACTGGTGTTTTTAACGCGCTAAACCCGCGCCAAAAACTAACACCAGCTCAAAGCTGGCGTTAGCGTCTAGCATGCGATAAAACCGCTAGTGCAGCTTAGTAAAAGGAGCCCTTAGTCTTCCTTATTCAAAATCCTCAGACATCAGGCCTTAAAAATTCCTTTTATGTCCGTATCGTAACTGTGAATTTGTTCTATTTTTAAAACTTTAATACTTTGTATAAATTGGAAACCGCTTTGCTTGTAAAGTATATCGAGACCCAAATAAACCTGAAACTAATTTGATAGCCCGGCTGTTCTGCTAAGCAGGAAAACTTGAGCCATTGCCTAACTATAGTTTAGACTCCTTGGGATGATTACCGTATTTTCACGCATATAACACGTGCGTTATACACGATTTTACAAACCGTGTATAACCATGCGCGTTATATTCGTGAGCGCGTTTCACAATTTTTTTTTTTACATAGTTCCCCTCCCCCCCGACGTCCTATTCACCCCGCAGGACCGCTCGCACCCCCACCACGAAGGACCGCTCGCACGCACTCGCACCCCCACCCCGAAGGACCACTCGCAGGCACTCGTCAGAGAAAGGGCAGGACCGCTGGAAGAGGAAGCAGCGCTGGCGAAGGGCTCACAGAAGGGCCGGGACCGCCGAAGAGGAAGCAGCAGGACAACGCGGTAGGAGCTTCTACATGATGGAGGGGGGGTCGGGAGGCTGTGGGAGTGCGAGCGCCTGCGAGCGGTCCTTCGGGGTGGGGGTGCTGGTGTGGGTGCGAGTGAGTGCGAGCGGTCCTGCGGGGGGGGGGGGCATTCAGGCTTTCAGGGTGGGGACAGGACTTCAAGGAGGAGAGGAGAGTCGGGGCAGGCGAAAGGAGAGTCGGGGTGGCCAGAGGAGAGTCGGGGCGGGTGAAAGGAGAGTCGGGGCGGCATGCGCGGTATACGGGTGTGCGCAGTATCTAAAAATGTATTTACATAAATTACAGTTTCCCGCGCGCTATACCCGTATGCGCGTTTTACACGGGTGCGCGTTATCTACGTGAAAATACGGTAGACTTGGACAGTGCTGCAGAAGCAGCTGTAGCAAAGGAAATCAGAGAGAGAGAGAAAGGAGAAAATAAAACCCTAAGCATATTCATGGCAAACGCTTGGTTTTAAATTTGGTGTTCTTGTCCTGCCTCCTCTGATGCAATTTCCTGTGGGTGGGGAAGGCAAAAGGAAGACTCAGGGGCTGCTGAAGGAAGCCTGTCATAATACTCTTGCTTAGGGTTACCAGACGTCTTCTTTTTAGAGGACTGTCCAGGCGTCCGGAGGGATTTCCAAAACCCGGCAATTTATCTGGGTTCTGGAAGTTCTGAGCTCGGAGGCCACGCCTGGAAGCCTTTGTGCTTGCGCGGCCGTCACCGTGATGATGTCATACGCACACGCGTGTGAAGTCATTGCGTCAAAGTCCATGCAAGCACAAAGGATCCCAAATGCGCTCTTCGAGTTTGGGGAGGTTCGTGTGGGGGCGGAGCCAGGCACCCTCTTTTTTTTTTTCAAAGAGGAAATCTGGCAACTCTACTCTAGTTGACGTAAACTTTACAGGACTTGTCCAAACCTTTCTTTTTTTTTTTTTTATAATTCTTTATTCATTTTCATATTTTACATGAAGTGTACAAAATATTGAGTTTCAACTAATGAATACACAATATCACTTTTATATCTATTACATAATATTCTGAACAAATTTTTTTATCCCCTCTCCCACCCCCCACCCTTCAAGTACTTTCCAATCACCTTATACATATTGTATACCATATTATAACATGTTATGTAAAATTATTTTCACTACCCCCCCTCCATGTGTGCCATAAAGAAGACAAGATAAAGAAGAAAAGAAGAAGATAAATCCTACTATTCATTCAGTACAATACTTTGTCAATGGCCCCCATATTTTTATAAATTTAGGATATGTCCCTCTTTGTATTGCTATTACTCTTTCCATTTTGAATATATGACAAATTGTATTCCACCAAAATGTATAATTAAGGTTACTATGATTCTTCCAGTTATTGGTTATATGTTGAATGGCAACCCCTGTCATGACTAGTAAAAGCTTGTTATTTTCTGGTGAAATTTGACTTTTTTTTCTCATCATCATTCCAAATAACACTGTATCATATGATATTGCTACATGATTTTCCATCAATTTATTAATTTGTGGCCAAATTGCATTCCAAAAACTTTTAATGTAGGGACAATGATACAGTAAATGATCCAACGTCCCAGGTTCCAGATTACAGTGCCAGCATTTATTGGACTTAGAACTATCTAATTTTTGCAAACGTGTAGGGGTCCAAAAAGCTCTATGTAATAAAAAGAACCAAGTTTGTCTCATAGACGCTGACACTGTACATCTCATTCTCCAAGACCAAATTAGTGGCCATTGAGATGCAGTAATTTGATGCTTAATCTCAATGCTCCAAATGTCTCTTAGACCATTTTTTGGTTTTTTATTCAAATATCCAGATATTAATTTATACCACAATGCGGCTTGATGCCCTAGGAAGTCTGCTTGGAAGCATAAGAACTCTAAACTATATTGATTATTCAATGTTTTCCATTCAGGGAACCCAACCTGAATGGCCTGCTTCAATTGCAGCCATTTAAAACTTTGTTTTTTACTAAGACCAAATCTATGTTGCAATTGTGAAAATTCCAGCAGTTTACCTTCCGAAATAACATCATTCAGAGATCGACGCTGCAAGGTCGAAGGCGCTAGGCCGCAGCCACGAGGCCGGCCCGGCCGAACCGCCGGAAGAAATAATTTTAACTTTTTTTTTTTTTTTTTTAGAAAATATAAATTAAAAGTGAAATAAATTCAAAGAAACAAAAAACGCGGGTTAAAGAAGGCAAAAAACTGAAATTCAGTCAGCGCAGAATGAAGAGAAACTTCTCAGCTCCGCGGAAAGAAAAGAACTGAGGAGACACGCCCGGTACATCGGGCGGGAAGGCACTGGCGCATGCGCGGTGCGGGCATCTCGAAACTTCTGAGTTTCTTCAAGCAAGACATGCTTGCAAGATGTCCGTATCGGGGCTCTGTCGGATGACATCACCCACTAGTGAAGAACTAGTGGGTGATGTCATCCGACAGAGCCCACTAGTGAGAATACCTGCCTGCTTGTCCTGGGATAATAACATCATTCAGAGATCTAATGCCTGCAATAATCCAGTCCTTCCAAAGGATTTGAGCTCCGCCAATTTTAATCTTGGAGTTTATCCATAAGGACTAATTAGTTGACTTGTTTATTGGGACAGGTGTTAATTTACTAATAAACCTCAACGTTTTCCAAGTATCCATTAATATCTTATTTTCTCTGTATCTTAAAACCAGCTACGCTATCCGCTCTTACCACAACCTCTGGCAACGCGTTCCAGAGCTTAACTATTCTCTGCGAGAAAAAAAGTCCCTCCTACTGGTTTTAAAAGTATTCCCCTGCTAGATCCCCTGCTATTATTGTCCCTGTATTAAGTTATTTTGGAATTCAATTTGGACTCAAGTAAATTCTTCATTGGAAAACCATGTTGCGCTTTCCTATGATACTGTTTTATTTGGAATGGCTATGAGGAAAAAGAGTCAAATTTTGGCACATAACAACAAACTTTTATTAATTATGACAGGGGTGGCCATTCAACATATTACCAATAATTGGAAAAATTATAATAATCTTAATACACATTCTGGTGGAATTCGTAATGCCATATTTTTAAGATGGAAAGAGCAATAGCGTTACAAAAAGGGAACTATAATAATTTTATAAAGATATGGGGGCCATTGGAAAAGTATTGTGATGAATAGACAAACTTTTCTTTTCCTCTTCTTACTCTTTTTTAGATTATTTAGCACACTCAAGTGGGGTTGGTGGATTTGGAGTGAAATTAAAGAAGTTATGTTATGATAAATTGCATTATATAGTATAATGTATGCTTGGGAAATTGATGAAGGGTGGGTGGGTGGGGATTTTTATACTATTAGATTTTATGTTAGAGATTACAGTGCTATATTGGAATTATTTATGATATATTTTTCTGCATTGGCTATTTGATTTAAAAATGAATAAAGATTATTAAAAAAAAAGTATTCCCCTGCAACTTCATCGAGTGTCTCCTAGTCTTTGTCATTTTTGACGGAGTGAAAAATCGATCCACTTGTACCCGTTCTACTCCACTCGGGATTTTGTAGACTTCAATCCTATCTCCCCTCAGCCGTCTCTTTTCCTAACCTTTTTAGCCTTTCCTGCTGTACTATCTAGATCTGTTTGATCATGGACTTAGGAACACCTAGCAGGATATAGGTAGGTTTGTTGCGGTGAGTCCTGAACATTAGTGCGACAGATGTGCTATGCACATCTGGAATATGTTTTCGGTAGGGCTTGTGTTACATCCAAATTATTTGCTAGTAGAGAGTTTGAAGGCTCCTTTTACTAAGCCGTGTTAGGGCTTTAACGCGCGCTGAATTGCCATGCGCGCTAGACCTTAACGCCAGCATTGAGCTGGTGTTAGTTCTAGCCGCATAGCGTGGGTTTAGCGCACGCTAACATGGTGCGTGCGCTAAAAACGCTAACGCAGTTTAGTAAAAGGAGCCCTGAATGTCCATATGATTTTCAATGTATTTCACTTATAAAAGGTACTAGTGTTTAAGCCCCTTACATTAACGGGTGCTAGAATAGATGTGTAGAATTTCTCTTTCTTTCTGTCTCTCTCCCTCCCACTGTCTTTCTTTCTGTTTCTCTCCCTGCCCCGTCTTTCTTTCTGTTTCTCTCCCTGCCCCGTCTTTCTTTCTTTCTGTTTCTCTCCCTGACCCCTGTCTGTCTTTCTTCTATTGGCTCCCGGCGCTATCCATCACCATTTTCTTAGTCCTCTGTACCCTTTTGGCCTTCATCGATCCTTCACTGCATTTATCATCCTTTCAGTCTCAGATCCATTCCTATCTCTCCTTCCTTCCATTGCCTCCAAGGCCATTCTTCCCGTCCCTATATTCCACCCGCACCCAGCTTCTCTTCCTTTTTTACCCTTTCTCTTGTACCCCACCCCAGGACTAATTTCTCTCTCAAGATATCCCGAATGAATATACAGGCGGAGCTTAAACAATTGCCATAGAAATCACATACAGCGCCCGCGACTCGGCTACCTACCCCCTCTCTGACCACTGCACTGAATCTCTGGGCAGGCTGCCCCTCCCCAGCCCTTCACCCTGATAGACCTCCACACACACACACACACACACACCTGGTCCACCGCCCCCACAGGTCTGTCCTCCCTCCTTCCACGTGGGTCTGGCTTCCTGGAACGGCTCCCCAGACATGCCTTTAGGAGAGGACCGGAGCCAACGGGCTAAGGGTGTGTGTGCACCCATCTGCCAGTAGCACAGATCGAATTCCGCTTTTATTTTGAAGCAGTTTTTTTAGTTTGGCAGCAGACCTGCACACACAATCACAGTGGTCACCTTGTTTTCTGCGGCCTGCAGTGGCCAACATCTGCCTCGGGGGATTCTCGCACATGCGCACTCCTACCTGTGGTGCCCTACAGTGCACGGAAAACGGGAGCACGCAGGTGGGAGTGCGCATGCACGCTTAGGGCTTTATTATATTAGATAATTATTTGGTTTTTACAGGTTTTTAAAGATCGATATAAAATGAATGTTTAAAAATCAATTGGGTAGCAGAGCTGAATTCCGTGTTGATACAAATTGTTTTATATGTGAAGTTCTGTGAAATAGGTTATAGGTGGGACTGTCCAGGATTTCCATACTAGCATGTATATAATGCATGTTAGTTGTCATCAAGTTTGAACTTTGAAAAAAGGAGTCTATAAACAATTGTTGAATGTTTATGTCCCTTTTTAAAATTCTCTACCTTTGACATAACTGTCTGTACCCATCCCATCCTCCCCAAACAAACGAGTCACCGACCGCCTATGTCCACAGCCTGTGATGACAATTTGAGCAGTTAGTATTCACACTCCCTACTGTTTTATCCCTGTCTTGCTATCCTATTGATTTAATGGAGTTCTCCCCCTAAACCTCTCATTTCCTGTACGTCAGTCTCTTGTTCGTCCAACTAAATACAATAGTATGTATAACCCTATTCTTTTATGAAGTCTGTACACTGTTTAGAATTAATGGTAAGTGGTATAACAAATTTTAAATAAATTTAGAAACTTGGATTCTCACCTTTGCTCCATCCAGGTCCCCAAGCTTACTTCTCTTCTTCACCAGAGTGTTAAAAAATGTCAGGTCTGCCCTAATCTTGTGCTGGTCCATGACATTCAACAAGAAGGATTCCGATTGGCTTTTGGGTTCCACAAGCTCAGCCAACAGTGTAAAAGTTTTAATGTCAGGCATCACGCTGTCCTCTTCCATTTTGTTTAACAAGCCCTGTAGGCTTCCAATCAGAGCCAGGCGGTCAAATGCTGTAGCCACGTTCCCTAACGAAACCACATTTGCACTTGGTCTTTTCAGGTCTAGCAAGTTTGGCAGGTGGGGTGTGGCTTCAGACTGCTGACCTGTGGCGCCTCCACCTGGCTCCAGCACACACAGACTTCTATTTAAAACCTCCTCTTCCCCAGAGACTTTGGGATCAAGCTTCTTTCCCTCTTTGACGGCAATGAAACACTGGTCAGTTGCTTCATTTTTCAGTTTTTGCACACTCTCTTCAGTACCGTCTAAAAAAACCTGTTTTTCTAAGGCTTCAACATCTAGCTCAGTTGCAACGTGGCTGCCACTTTCCTCCTTACCACGCCGGCCCCTCTTGAGCTTTAACGAACTAGGTGCTGGCGCTTCAGCTCTCAGTAACAGATCAGAAGCTACAGCAATGTCTCCTATCCCACAGTCCCTTGTAGCGCGGAGCAGCAAATTGTAGCTGTTACCATCAGGTTTTAGCCCAAGTTTCAACATTTGCCGCCAAATCTGTTGAAGGAAAGAAAGAACAGTTCGCAAACAAGGTGTTTTTGGTACAAAACTCCGATCGCATATTTGCATTATCCTGGATTCAAGGCGGTTATAGCAGTGTCTTGCAAACTTTGCGAAGCAGCGGCACGCTAAAAGTGGTGGCCGTGGCTCGAGGCATCCGGAAGTGTGCGGGCGTCGACGTGATCCGCGCCTTGTGCGAAGGCCCTCCGGACGGGGCCCTGGAAGGGAAGAGGCACAGAGAGGAGAGGCGCTGGCGGAGGCCGATTGCCTACAGGATGTGCCTCTCGCCACCAGAGGCGCATCCTGTAGGTAGGCAGTCAGCCGGTGCCGGCAACTCTCCTCTCCTCCTCGGCGTTTCACGGCACACAGTTTGCAATACGATGGGTTATAGTAAAACGTGCTCCATCCAGCCTTGAAATTGAGATCTGCTTGGTTAAGCAAAAAGATGGTGTTGTGCAGTCTTCTATACGCAACCATTTATAATTTCTGGAAAAGAATCCCAAAGTGATAGTTGCAGTTCCTGTGTACAGGCCCAAGTTTCTAACACAGGGCTCCTTTTACAAAGGTGCACTAGGGTTTTTAGCGCGCAGACCGGATTAGCGTGCGCTAGCCGAAAAACTACCGCCTGCTCAAGAGGCGGTAGCGGCTAGCGCACGCGGCATTTTAGCACGCACTATTCCACGCGTTAAGACCCTAGCGCGCCTTCGTAAAAGGAGCACGCAGTTTTTCGCAAACTTTTTTTTAGCTCTGGCACACTAAACGGAGCAAATGTTCTTTGTGGCACATTATAACTGAAATTATATGCTCGACTGTGTCTTTGCGTTGTTTCTTTGCACTGTACCTGGTTATCCTCTGCCTCAATAAACATGATATTACAAAAAAAACTAAACTAAACTAAACCTTAGGTTTGTATACCGCACCATCTCCGCAAGCGCAGAGCTCGGCACGGTTTACAGAGGTTCAGAGGAAAGGAACTACAAAGGGATATAGGAGAGGGACTGAGAAGATAGAGAGGGAACAGGGTAATAGAGAACGGGAGGAGATTAGATTTTTGAAAAGAGCCAAGTTTTCAAGTGTTTGCGGAAGGATTGGAGAGAGCTAGAATTTCTGAGAGGGAATGAGAGGTTGTTCCAGAGTTCTGTGATTCTAAAGGGGAGGGATGTTCCAAGTTTTCCTGTGCGGGATATACCTTTTGTAGATGGGAAAGATAGTTTTAGTTTTTGGGAGGATCTAGTGGAGAGTGGGTTTGAGGAATTCCAGAAGAGTGGGATAACGGGAGGGAGGACGCCATGTAGGATCTTGAAGGCTAAGCAGGCACATTTATAGAGGACTCTGGAGTATACTGGGAGCCAGTGAAGCTTGGAGAGGAGTGGGGAGACGCGATCGAACTTGCATTTTGCGAAAATAAGCTTGGCTGCGGCGTTCTGAATTAGCTGAAGTCTATGGAGGTTTTTCTTAGTTAGGCTAATATAGATGGAGTTGCAGTAGTCCAGTTTAGAGAGGATGGTGGATTGAACGAGGATGGCGAAATGAGAATGATGAAAGCAGGATCTTACTTTCCTCAACATATGGAGGCTAAAGAAGCATTTTTTTACCAGGGAGTTGAGGTGATCATTGAAGGAGAGAGAGGAGTCTAAGATGATGCCTAGGACTTTGCTTGAAAACTCAAGCTGAAGAGTGGGGCCGGAAGGTAGTGGGATGGAGGTGGGTAAATGATCTGAAATTGGGCCGAGCCAAAGTAGTTTTGTTTTGGACTCATTCAGTTTCATTTGAACAGATTGGGCCCAGGATTGGAGGTTCGTAATACATGTGGATATGTTCTCAGCGAGGTTAGAGAGGTTCGAGTCGGTCTCGAGGAGGATGAGGATGTCGTCAGCGTAGGAGTAGAGAGTTTCTAGGGGGATAGATGAAGGAGTTTCAGAGAGGACATGTAGATATTGAAAAGGATAGGGGAGAGGGGTGAGCCTTGCGGGACTCCACATTTCGGCTTCCAGGGGGGGGATGAGGTACCGTTTGTGTTAACGGTGTAGGAGCGGAAGCGTAGGAATTTCGAGAACCAATCTAGGGCTGTGGAGCTTATGCCTATTTCGGAGAGTTGGAAGATTAGGATGTCGTGGTGGATGACATCGAAGGCTGCGGAGAGGTCGAATTGAAGAAGAACAGCAAATTTGTTGTGAGAGTGGAGTTGTTGCACCTTAGAGATTAGAGAGGCTAAGAGGGATTCGGTGCTGAAGTTGGGTCTGAAGCCGAATTGGTGGGGTAGGAGGATAGAGAATCTTTCTAGGTAGGATGAGAGTTGGGTGGATATGATGAATTCTAATAACTTGGTTAGGAGAGGGATGTTTGCTATAGGACGGTAATTTGATGGAAAGGTCGGCCTTTTTCAGTAGAGGGGACAATGAAATGTGTCCCATGTCGGGGGAAAAAAGGCCCGATGTAAGGGCAGAGTTTATGAGTTCGGTGAGGGAAGCGATGGCCTGTGTAGGGATATTCTCGAATAGATAGGAGGGGAAAGGATCCAAAGTGCACTTGCAAGTGTTTAGTTTGAGGCAGTTTGGAGACTTGTGGTTCGGAGACAAGATCGAAGGCGGTCCAGGATCTGTCGGCAGGAATGGGGGTGGATACAGGTAGGGTAGGGTTGAGGTCAATAGAGGTCAGGGAATTGTAGGAGACCAATAAAACCAATAAAAAATTAAATCTGTTTACTTAAAATTTCCCTGCAAGTGCATAATCAAGCTCCAAGACTTTGAATATATTTTTGGGGATGTTAATCAATTGGAACAGTTTGTAATCCAACGGGAACAGCATTAGGCTATATGATTTACTGATTTTTGAGAGAAGTCAATGAAAATTCAACACCGTTTTTGTAGAGTAATGCAGTTTTTTTTTTATTTGTACGATTGTTTAGTTATGCAAATTTCTTAGCAGAATAGATAACTCTCTGGATTATTTGAACTATGATGTATAAGTGTATAATGAATGGTCTTTCATTAATGTGGGCTGGAGGGATATTGATTGAAATTACTGACATGTAATTTAAGTTTTTCTTATATTCTTTTATGTATATTCCATTTCCTTGCTGTTTTGGTAGAATTGTATTAAAAATGATTAAATTTAAAATAAAAAATTTAAATCAGAGAGTTATTTATTTAAAGTTCTTTAAGCTATGGATGGATAATTGTAACAATGGCAAAGCTAAAGTAGATCCTTTTATGGTCTCCTTTCCTTTAACAATTTGCATTTCACCCTTAATCCTTTCATCTCCAATTTGTCAATTTAGTCTAACTAGTCAATGTTTTCCCCTTGATTTTATAATTCTGTGAACCACTTAGACAATTTTTTTTAAGCGGTATATCAAATTTTAAATAAAACTTGAAACTTGCTTGTTTTTGAGTGCAAATTAACTCAAAATGCAGCTCAATAGTCGACAAGCAAACCCACATTTCATCATCCACCATCTGCAATCATTTTATTTTATTTTATTTCTGTCAGAGCTGAAAATGCAAATTTGCAAAGATAAGAAGATCCAAACGGTAACAAAGCCTCAACTGCTTTGTTGCTTAAGTTAGGATAACTACTGAATAAAAAATAAAACTAAAATTACTTGTCATTAGTTTTCAAGGACATAAGAACATAAGCAGTGCCTCTGCTGGGTCCGACCAGGGGTCCATCCTGCCCAGCAGTCTGCTCACGCGGCAGCCCATCAGGTCCAAGACCTGTATAATGATCTCTATCTATACCCTTCTATCCCTTTTTTCTTCAGGAATTCATCCAATCCCTTCTTGAACCCTGATACCATACCCTGTCCTATTACACCCTCTGGAAGCGCATTCCAGGCATCCACCACCCTTTGGGTGAAGAACTTCTTCCTAGCATTGGTTCTGAATCTGTCCCCTCTTAATTTTTCCGAATGCCCTCTCGTTCTTGTAGTTTCTGAAAGTTTGAAGAATCTATCCCTCTCCACTTTCTCTATGCCCTTCATGATCTTGTAAGTCTCTATCATGTCCCCTCTGAGTCTCCGCTTTTCCAGGGAAAAGAGCTCTCTAATCTAATCTAATCTAAGAGTTTCTCTAATCTTTCAGCATATGAAAGCTTTTCCATACCTCTTATCAATCGCATTGCTCTTTTCTGAACCCTCTCGAGTATCGCCATATCCTTCTTAAGGTACGGCGACCAATATTGGCAGTACTCCAGATGCGGGCGTACCATCATCCGATACAACGGCAGGATGACCTCTTCTGTTCTGGTTTTAATACCTTTCTTAATAATACCTAGCATTCTATTTGCCTTCTTAGAGGCTGCTGCGCACTGTGTCGACGGCTTCATTGTCTTGTCCACTATTACCCCCAAGTCCTTTTCTTGAGTACTTTCACCTATTACCAGCCCTCCCATCGTATAGCTGTACTTCGGGTTTCTTTTCCCTACATGCAAGACTTTACATTTCTCTACATTAAACTTCATCTGCCATCTCGTCGCCCACTCTTCTAGTTTGTTCAGGTCCCTTTGTAAATACTCACAGTCCCCTTTAGTTCCAACTTCACTAAATAGTTTGGTGTCATCTGCAAATTTTATTACTTCGCACTTCATCCCTGTTTCTAGATTGTTTATAAATATATTGAACAGCAGCGGTCCGAGTACCGACCCCTGCGGAACACCGCTCGTGACCCTTCTCCAGTCAGAGTAGTGGCCCTTCACTCCTACCCTTTGCTTCCTACCTGCCAACCAGTTTTTGATCCATCTATGAACGTCTCCTTCCACCCCATGGTTCTTCAGTTTCCGTAGTAGGCGTTCATGGGGTACCTTGTCAAAGGCCTTTTGGAAATCCAAGTATACGATGTCTATGGGGGTCCCCTTGGTCCATTTGTTTGTTAATTCCTTCGAAGAAGCGCAATAAGTTCGTTAGGCATGATCTTCCCTTGCAGAAGCCACGCTGGCTTGTTTTCATCAGTTTGTTTCTATCTAGATGTTCATCAATGCTTTCTTTTATCAGTGCTTCCACCAATCGTGTCAAATGATGCTTGTCTAGGCGGTTGTACCCTTACGCACACAGACACTCATAACATTGACAGACTCTTGGACGTGAAATATATATTGTAAACCGCTTGGATCCTTGTTGGTTTTTATGGGGTATATAAAACATAAACATCTACTTATGTTACTTATGAAGGGAATTTTTAAAAATAAAGTAAAATTCTGGAATCTCTCTTGGCACACCCGGAAACTCTTTGGGGCACACTGTTTGAGAGACACTGATCTAACTGAAGCAAGCAGCAGCCAGGGGGGAAAACACAACTTTTTGGTTACTGCCATAGCTTTGGCTGAAGTTCAGAAGTCTTTTTTTCCCCAGTGCAATTTTGGACGCAGTTGTTGTGCGTGCGTGTCCCATATTATGGCCAGGACGCAGCTGTTAGACCCGAATAGCTTCTAAATTCAAGGAAAAGACTCCTGCCAAAGCTACCAACAGCTCCATATCTGTCAGAAAAGGTTTTCATAGTAAAAGGTGGGTGTTCCTTGCTGTACATTTTAATCCTAAAGAGTTCCTCATAATGCATTTGCATAGAATTCTTGGGGACTGCTACTACATAAGAACATAAGAACTGCCATCTCCGGATCAGACCTTCGGTC
This sequence comes from Geotrypetes seraphini, assembly GCF_902459505.1. Classification (NCBI taxonomy): domain Eukaryota; kingdom Metazoa; phylum Chordata; class Amphibia; order Gymnophiona; family Dermophiidae; genus Geotrypetes; species Geotrypetes seraphini. The sequence continues at coordinate 11,556,284 of NC_047094.1, read as the reverse complement.
CATCAAGTCCGGCGATCCGCACACGCGGAGGCCCTGCCAGGTGTACACCTGGCGTAATTTATAGTCCACCATATCTTTATATGCCTCTCTTAAGGAGATATGCATCTAGTTTGCTCTTGAAGCCTAGGACGGTCGATTCCGCAATAATCTCCTCTGGGAGGGCATTCCAGATTGGTAAAAGCCCCCCTCCCAAAGAACCCTTTTCAGCATCAGGTCCTAAGTCAGGGGTGGGCAAACTTTTTGACTCATGGGCCACAATGGGTTCTTAAATTTGACAGAGGGGCTGGACCGGACCAAGAGCTTCCTGGGTGTTGCTTCCGGCCGGCGGCCCAACACGTGCATGTGTGCGTCTTGCAGAGCTGCAGCCAGCCATAGGGGAGTTCCAGGTGCCATTCTTCTACTTCATGCCCTCAGGGGACCGCTGTCTGCATTACTGCGCATGGCCGTGGCCTGCCTGGACGGCTCCATCGAGGTCTTCAATCTGGCCGCCAACTGAGAAAACACAGGTTTTGCAGGAAAATTCAGCGGGCCAGTTTAAAACCTAAACGTGCCGGATATGGCCTGTGGACCATAGTTTGCCTATGTCTGGCCTAAGTGCTGCCCTGACAAATTAAAGAAAAAAAAGAGAATGACTGCAGATGGTGGATGATGAAATGTGTATTTGCTTGTTGACTATCGAGCTACAATTTGAGTTAATTTGCACTCAAAAATAAGCACATCCATCGCATCGATTAACAATTCTGCCTAGTTTCACTGTTACAATTATCCATAAATAAATAACTTGCAAATGTAATTTTTTGTTGGTTTTGCAATTTTATAATTTCAATTATAATGTGCCACAAAATATATTTTTAAATATATCGCATGTATATGTTTGATTTACAATATTTGTGGAAAGGGAGGGTGGGGGAGGGGCTTAATTTATGTATTGAAGATGATAATAGAAAAGAATTTCAAGTGATGTATATGATTCAATTGATGTAATATTGCACACTTGATGTAAGATGAAAAAATGAATAAAGAATTGGAAAAAAAAAATAATAATGTGCCACAAAAAAAACATTTGCTCTGATAAGTGTACTGGAGCTAAGATTGAAAGACAGTCCTCTAGATGGCCATTTCCAGGGCCGAGAGCAAGATACCTGCAGGGCATATCTGAAGCCAATCTCCTTGTCCTTTATGCAGCCCATCAAAAGGATATTGAAGGTGTCCTGTGTGACGCTATGACCTTTGTGCACTATTTCCTATAGGAAAAAAAAAAGGTAGCACCAGTCAGCTGGAGGAATACTGTATTTTCACATATAACATGCACATTTTATGCAAACGGGGGTTGCATACTATACTGTGGTTGGTTTTTTGTTTTTTTTTAACACAGTCAGCCGAATCTGGTATCTCTCCCTTTTGCTTCCTCTCCTGCCCCCCACTCCGCAGTCCTCCATATGTTCAGTATCTCTTTCCTTTCCCACCCCCCTCCCCTGCAGACCTCCTTACTTCGTTTCTGAATCCGTTCCAGTAATGATTCACACAGGCCTTGAGTAGCATCAAGGTGGTCCTTTCTCTGGTGCAGACACTGGAAGTTGCATTGAAATCGGGGTGTGCTAGAGGAAAGCTTCTGATGCCACTCAAGGCTGCGTGCATAAATCGCTGCTGGATCAAATCCAGAAATTTAATTTTTTTTTAAAATTTAGGTATTTATATGCCACCTATCAAGGTTATCTAGGCAGTTTACAATCAATGTACCTTAGGCAATGGAGGATTGAATGACTTGCCCAGGGTCACAAGGAGCAGCACAAGATTTGAACCCACCTCAGGGTGCTGAGGATGGTGCTTTAACCACTAGGCCACTCCATCGGGGGGGGAGGGGGGGGGAAGGAAGAATATTTGCAGAACTCCTTCCTGCATGAAGAGTGCCTGACCATATCAATTCTGATCCCGCACAGTTTTGCATGCAACAGTGTTATCCACTGGTTTCAAAGAAACACAGAAACATGACGGCAGATAAAGGCCAAATGGCCCATCTGCAGCATCCACTGTCTCCTCCTCTCCCTATTGGCTAAGGCTCTTAACATTGCATCTCCTCTTCCTATAGGCTAAGGCTCTTTACACCTGCATTGTGATGTCATAGAACTTATGGTTATAGAAACATTGTAACATGATGGCAGATAAAGGCCAAATGGCCCATCCAGAGCATCTACTATCTCCTCCTCTCTCTATTGGCTAAGGCTCTTAACATTTGCATCTCCTCTTCCTATAGGCTAAGGCTCTTTACACCTGCATTGTGATGTCATAGAACTTATGGTTATAGAAACATTGTAACATGATGGCAGATAAAGGCCAAATGGCCCATCCAGTCTGCCCATCAACAGTAACCATTATCTCTTTCTCTCTCCGAGAGATCCCAGGTGCCTGATATGGCCACCACAAACCAGAACACAGCTCACAATCAGTGTGTCAATTCCTTGCAGCCGTTAGTGAAAAGTTGCTCACAATCTCGGTACCACTTGTTCCCATAAAGAAGTCTGTGTAGGATCAGTTGCTTTCAATCCCATCCTTAAAACATATCAACACCATGTGAACTAATATTTTCTCCATAACTGCCCTTATGCACCTAATCACCTAAGAAAGGATACGTCACTTAACATCTACAAGACCAACTTAAAAAACATTCTTGTTCAAAGATGCCTTTGGACCAGGACCGTCCTTTAAAGGATGTTTTAAATGCGTGTTAGACCTGCACTGTGGCCGGTTTCCGTTTCCCCCTCCCCCACTGTTCTTCTCTACTTCCTCTTTAAATAATGTTGTTCTCCCCCATTTTTCCTATCGTTTCAGTTTTAGTCTGTGTTTTATGATGTGTTCCGTTACTTCCTATTGTTTGTCCTATTGATTATGAATACAATTTTTAAGTTTTCCCTTTTTTATTTCTGTAAACCGCCTTGAAGCCCAATTAGGCAGTTTTTCAAATTTTTAATAAACTTGAAACTTGGAAGGGGGATGGGAGCAAATAGCTAATCCAGTCCCAAAGGTTCCGTAACTAAAACGAGCCGGACATTGGTGCGCCGACAACTGCGTGGACATATGCACGCCACTGGTCCCGCCACTTTAAACTGGTAACGTTACCACTGTGAAAGGGGCATGGGGGGGTAGGCCCCCAGTACATGTAGAAGTCCTCGTGCTTCCGTTGTGGGGTTTGGAGGGGTGAAACCCCCCCAAGTACACTTAAAAACTTCCATTTTCTGTTATGTTTTCGGAGTTCGGGAGTTTTTCAGTGTAGTGGGGTTCTCTCCCCCAACACAGGAGCATAAAGACAACACAGTAGTACATGCAGTGGAGGTTCCCCCTCCCCCCACACACACAATGCTAACGTTACGGGTTTAAAGCAGCGGGACTGGCAGCACGCATACATCCAGCAACAAGGGTTCTCAACTTTAGAGGCACAGACTTCAACCGCATGGGAGATTTTGTCCATCAGGAGCTACATAAACAAGCAAGATCTGACAATGTGGAGGACATGTGGATGTCTCTGAAGTCCATACTACACGAAGCAACAGACCGATACATAAAAACAGTAAATAAACGCAGGAGAAACAAAAGACCCCAATGGTTCAGTAAAGAAATTTCAGACCTAGTTAAACAGAAAAAAGACGCATTTATCACCTACAAACACTTAGGCAGAGAGAGGGCAAAAGAGGACTATCTAGAGAGATCTAAAGCTGTCAAAACAGCAGTCAGAGAGGCCAAACTCCGAATGGAGGAAGAGCTAGCACGTAAAATTAAGAAAGGGGATAAATCTTTCTTCAGCTATATTAGCGACAGGAAAAGAAATAAAGATGGGATAGTACGCCTGAAGAAATCGGACGGTAACTTTGCGGAATCAGATTCTGAGAAGGCAGAACTACTAAACCAATACTTCTGTTCAGTGTTCACCCGCGAAATGCCGGGAGCTGGTCCACAGCTGCAGAAAGGAGATAATCAGAAAGACCCATTTCAAGATTTCGAATTTACGCCCAGTAGCGTCTACGAAGAAATATCAAGACTCAAAGTAAACAAAGCCATGGGACCGGATAACCTACATCCCAGAATGCTCAGGGAGTTAAGGGAAGTCCTGGCTGAACCATTATCTGTTCTTTTCAATCTTTCCCTAAGCGCAGGAAGGGTCCCCTTGGACTGGAAAACCGCTAATGTAATCCCACTCCACAAGAAGGGCTGCAGGACAGAGACAGCAAACTACAGACCAGTGAGTCTCACGTCTATAGTCTGTAAACTCATGGAAACACTGATCAAACAGAATATTGACACAATCCTAGACGAAAAAAAACTGCGTGATCCACACCAACACGGGTTCACCCAGGGAAGATCCTGCCAAACTAATCTGATTAGCTTTTTTGACTGGGTTACTAGACAACTGGATGCAGGAGAGTCACTGGACGTGGTATACTTGGATTTCAGTAAAGCATTTGATAGCGTCCCTCATCGAAGATTACTGAACAAGCTGAAATCGATAGGATTAGGAGACACTCTAACTACATGGGTTGGGGATTGGCTGAGCGGTAGACTTCAGAAAGTGGTGGTGAACGGTACCCCATCCGAAGCATCAGAAGTGATCAGTGGAGTGCCGCAGGGCTCGGTCCTGGGCCCGATTCTATTCAACTTATTCATAAGAGATATGACGCGGGGACTTAGAGGAAGGGTATCACTGTTCGCCGACGACACCAAACTTTGCAACATAGTAGGCAGAAGCTTGTTACCTAATGATGATATGACACACGACCTACTGCTTCTGGAACAATGGTCGACTACTTGGCAACTGGGATTCAATGCTAAAAAATGCAAGATAATGCACCTGGGAAAGAGAAACCCGTGCAGAACTTATGTTCTAAATGGTGAGACCTTGGTTAGGACCACGGCGGAACGCGATCTAGGAGTGATCATTAGTGAGGACATGAAGGTTGCCAATCAAGTGGAGAAGGCTACCTCCAGGGCAAGACAAATGATGGGATGTATCCGCAGAGGTTTTGTCAGCAGGAGACCTGAAGTTATGATGCCGTTGTACAGAGCCATGGTGAGGCCTCACTTGGAGTACTGTGTCCAGTTTTGGAGACCACATTACCGAAAGGATGTGCTGAGGATCGAGTCGGTGCAGCGAGCGGTAACCAGGATGGTCTTGGGGCTCAGGGATCTCACGTATGAAGAAAGACTAAAGAAATTGCGGCTGTACTCATTTGAGGAAAGAAGAGAACGGGGAGATATGATTGAAACGTATAAGTACATCACGGGACGCATCGAGACAGAAGAGGATATCTTCTGGCTCATGGGACCCTCGACCACCAGAGGGCATCCACTGAAAGTCAGGGGAGGGAAGTTTCATGGAGACTCCAGGAAGTACTTCTTCACCGAAAGAGTGGTGGATCATTGGAACAGACTCCCACTCCAGGTGATAGAGGCTAGCAACGTGACGGAGTTTAAGAGAAAATGGGATACTCATGTGGGATCGTTAAGGGAGTAAACTCAGGGGGGAGGGATACTTGGAATGGGCAGACTTGGTGGGCTATAGCCCTTTTCTGCCGCTTTTTTTTCTATGTTTCTATGTGATTGTTGGTGCGTCTTTGTTGGAGCGCTTTCATCCTACGCTCAATTGAATGGTCACCATCCCAAAGCATCCCCCAGAAGAAAAGCTAGCAGGTCATCTGCAACAATTCCGTAAAATTTTAAAAACATTATTGTTTTCACAATATCTTAATGACTTACCTTCTGAATCGACAAACTAATAGTGTTTTAACATCTTCTTTTCATGTTCACATTTTATATGTTACCTGATCTTAATTATTTGTGAACCGAGTCGGGCTCTACTACGAGATGACCCGGTATATAAACCGAAGACTAGACTAGACTAGGGGTTCTGTGGAGCTCTTTACATTTCTGCAAGCTGTTATCTTGGTGTTCCTCAAGGACATGTCTTGTTTTGGGCACCTGATTTTAATTTGTCAGCATGTTCTGTATTCAATATCTAAGCCTTCTGTCTTAGCTTCAAGACTGCTGCGTGCCAGGCTTCCTGCCTACAGAATGTCAGAAAGGGCCTCCAGGATACATTACCTTAAATATGTCAAAGCAGGCCCTAAGATCTGAACAGATGGCATAAACTTTCAGTAGAGACTGGTATGTGATCAGATTCAGCTGGATATTTTTATTCTTCAGCTCCTGATGAAGCTTTAAGGCATGCTCCAGACCCGAGTCCTTCCAGGGAGATTCTGCACAAGCATTAAACATGGCTGTATAGGTGGCATCTGTCGGTTTTAAATCCCGTTTTTTCATCTAAATCAGAAAACACAAAAAAGGGAATTACCATGCCAACTTGAACCTTACATCATAAGAACTATGATCAAGATTTGTGTGTGTAACATTTCAGGCACCCGACTATCCACCCTCAGGGCCTGAGCTGTGCAGTCTCAGAGCCAAGAACTTACATCAGAGTAGAGTTTGAAGGCCTTCTTCAAGTAGCCAGCTCTACCACAGCCCCCAATGAGTACCGTGTAATTGCTTTCCTCTGGCTGGAGACACTCTTCCTTTAGCATCTGCCTTTCGAACAGGTCCAGGGCCTCTGCTAACTGAAGGCAAGTGTCAAAAGAAATGCAGGGGAAAGGATAAAAACCCAAAACTTTTGTATATGTTTTATTTCTTGACTGTTTCTTAAATAGAATATCATATGTTCCGAGATCGTTCTTATCTGCTTAAAAGGTGAATTCTCTCTCCGCTTCATTAAACACACACACACAGGATTTCAAAGGAGATGAGAAAGAATTAGTGGAAAAGGCGATAGAGGGGTATAGATAGAGGATTACTGCACAGGTCCTGGGCCTGTTGCGCCACCGCGTGCGTGGACTGCTGGGCACCATGGACCTCAGGTCTGACCCAGCAGAGGCATTGCTTATGTTCTTATGTCTTCGAGCAGAATTGATAAAGTGACTGAACAGTCCAAAATATTTTGCAATGACATTCTGTTGCTAATTTTGCTTAATATGCTCGAGTCGCCCTGTGTTCAAGTTTGGGTGAGGATCAGGAGATAAGCAAGCGAGGCAAGATATTCTGGTCATTAAATCTAAGATCAAGCCTCAGATTTTAAATCTGTCAGGTCAACAGTCAAAATCATTTATCTGGATAAAGTGCTTCTGCAGAAGATATGGGAACATCTGTGAGACACGTAAATATAATTGCCCCGCAAAGAACAAGAAACCTACCTTGTGTTTTTTTATCAAGGCTTTGCACTGCAGGAAATACCAGTAGGTTGTGTTCTGTGGACGTCGCCTGCGTCTTGGTTTTGTCTCCTCGGTCTCGTCCTCTTCAAAGTCTAAATTCTGCAAGTTGGCCGATGTTTTTACAAACCTTCTTCTGGTGGAATATTTATCAGAAAGCCTCCCAAATCGCTCCTTGGGATTTTCTTCTTCCTTCTCGAGGTGGCCCTTGTCTGCCATTCTGACTTCTTTCCAATCAGGATTGTCTAAGGTGCACAGTGCTCCAGAAGAGCTTAATAGTCTCCGCATTCCCTGCTGTTGTGTCCATGGCGAGAGATGGATGCAGGATGAGGCTTTTCTCATGCTATGGCCCAAACAAGCAGAGGCAGGCACCAGAGGAAGCTGACAGGCCAGAAACTGTAAAAGTCTCATGATGACCTCGTTGTATTAATGTGTCTTGTAGATATGCTTCAGTGTATCCTCATTTTCTGAATAGCATAAGAAACAAACAAACAGGCAAGTTTAATATATATATATATATATAAATCAGATGTATCTGGGTGTGTGTGTATATGTGTATGTATGTAACTAATTATCTGATTAAAAACAAAAGGAATTGACCCGATAATATCCACAAAGAAGAAAATCCAGAGAAAACCAAAAAAACTCTGTGGAGCGACGATGTTCCTAAATGGACTTTATTTGAAAGTGTCAAAGTTCCAAAGGTACACTGAAATCATCCACATAAAATAAATTCATTCACATAAAAATAAATCATCCACATAAAAGCTTTAAGGGACCTAGTCCTCTGGGGATACAGGACCCAACACGGTCCCCTTTTTATTGCAAATGCAAGCAGTGTCTCACTTCCGGCTCACCACACAATTGTTTCCCACGTATTCACCTTTATAGGACCCCCAAGGACCCCTGAAGAAGACTTTTTGTTGAAACGCGGACCGTGTTGTGTCCTGTATCCCTAGCGGACTAGGTCCTTTAAGGCTTTTATGTGGATGATTCATTTTTATGTGGATGATTTCAGTGTACCTTTGAAACTTTGACACTTTCAAATAAAGTCAATTTAGGAACATCGTCACTCCACAGCACTAATTATCTGATTACCAGCTTCTTTGTTTCAATTATTCAAGAAAACTATTGTTCTTACGTATTTATATTCAATTATACTATGGGCTCCTTTTACAAAGGTGTGCTAGCATTTTCAGCTCAGGCACAAGATTAGCATGCTCTAGCCGAAAAATTACCGCCTGCGTAAAAGGAGGCGGTAGCAGCTAGCGCACCTTGGTAACAGGAGCCCTATGTATTGTCTCTACTCTTAATATGAATTAATGAATTATTAAAATTATGTCTTACTACTGTTAATAAGTGCTCAGTCTCTTATGTCCTGCATAGGAGCCAGAGCGAGATCATTCCGGGACCATCATCGCACTTATAGGTCCCTTATTGTATATCGAGACTGATCTCAGAACGAGTATGTATGTTCATGTTTATTAAAATTTGATGCAAACGCTTATAACGTAGTTTCAAAGCGAATTACAAATATAAAAATATAAAAAGGGGTAACAGGAACATTTCACACATACATTAACAAAAATAGACAGACTTACAGACAATGGGAGAGGGGGTGGAACTCCAAAAATTTTAGAAAAAGATAACAATGAAGGGTCACATAATAGGGAGGGGCTAAAAGCAGAAGCAAAAATATTTAAAAGCAAAAGACCTACAAAAATAAGTTTGATTGGTGAATTTAAATTACCAAAAGCATCTTTAAAAAGAAATGTTTTCAAAAAACATAACGCTTGATATACATATCTTTTGCTATGTGGGGAAAAATACTGTGGGGTGGGAAGGGGGCGACTTAAAAATTTTCAAAAACCACAGATTTTAGTGTCTACCCCATAGTTTTCGGGCTCACTGAGATGAACACTGACACTCCCGATGCCATTTAAGTCCAAGTTCAGTCCAAAGAGAGGGACATTCCTGTGGGGCATGTGGGGAGGGGAGAAATAAATATCTGGGCAAAGCCGGGTAATCAGCTAGAAAAGTTATAAATTATTTATTTAATTCATTTTCTATCTCATTTTCCTATATAATCTTACTAGCAAAGGCTAAAAAATATATATAGACAGTATAACCAGAAAACAGGCACATTAGCAATTAATAATAATAATAACTTTATTCTTGTATACCGCCAGACCACGGATGGTTCTAAGCGGTTCACAACAAGCAAGCCGAACACTCAAGAAACATAGAATTCACAAAAGTACATCAATTTCTTAAAAAGTGTAAACAGTACATAATTATATTTTAAAAGAGATTAAGGAGCTTTAGGGCTCCATTTACAAAGTTGCATTAGGGCTTTAACACACACGCTAGACCCTAACGCCAGCATTGAGCTGGCGTGAGTTCTAGCCGCGTAGCGTGTGGTAATATCCTGCGTGCGCTAAAAATCGCTAGCGCAGCTTAGTAAAAGGAGCCCTTAGTTACAAATTTGTCAAATAGTTGTGACTTTAATCATTTTCTAAAAGAGTAATAAGATGGGATTCCTGGCATGATTTCACCAAACCAGACAATCATTTTGGCTGCCTGAAAAGAGAGGGTCCTCTCTTAAAACGACACGATTTGACGGTAGAGTAAGAAAATAAATGAACTCTACCAGTGGGCTTGTTAGAGTGGTTTAACCCTTTCAGGACCAAGGGACATATTTGTCCCATAACTTTAAAATCCTATCAATTTTGATTGGGATAGTCTACAGTTCTAAATTTGATATGTACAGATTCCATATGATACTGCCTTTATGTAAACAAACTGGTTCCGACATTCATTCATTAGCGTCGTTGCCAGATTGACGAGAAGATTCACTTGCCACACTGTCCATAAGCCAGAAGTGTGATTTTTTAAATAAAAATAATGATATTTCACAAAAAAAATCAATTTTTTGGCATCTGCAAGCCCTTTTTACCATAAAAATGTCGTCAAAACCACAAAAATTGGCCTACGATCCTTATGGTCCTGAAAGGGTTAAAGAGAAATAGGAAACCAGGTAACCTGGAGACATACCAAAAATTGATTTAAAGCAAATACAGGTGAGTTTAAATAAAGCTCTGGCCTCAATCGGCAACCAGTGCAGCTTTTGATAATAAGGAGTAATGTGCTCCCATTTTTTAAGGCCGAAAATCAGTCGCAGTATTTTGTACCACAGACTGCACAAGTTTAAATAGTGAAGAAAAAAGACCTCAGATATCTTGTTCCAATTCCCAACTTCATGAGACTGAATATATTTTATATATAGGAGTTTCTCCAGTCATTGATTTAAAAAAAAAAAAACTGCACTTTAAGTATGTCACCCTGTTGCAATCTTAAAAAAAAAAAAAAAAAAATTGCAAATGTGTCTTTAGGCAGTTTGTATAGACACAATCCCATATCATTCACAACTCACAACTCGAGAATGACACGGGGAAAAAAATTTGTCCCCGTCACCGCGACCACTGTGCCCGCCCCATCCCCGTGACCACTGTGCCCGCCCCGTCCCCGCAAGTACTGTACATTCCCTCCTTCCTACTGTGAGGGAACATGCGCGGTCACGGATTTTGCGGTCCAGAAGCCCCCTCCCGCCCGATCGCCGTGTCCTGCCATCTCCCTCCCTCCACCTCCTTAGGTTCTGAGTCCGACTTTAATTCTTCTTCTCCCAGCCGCACGCTTTCGATAAGCCATGAGCGCAGCTGCTTGAGCAATTGATTCTTCTTCTCTGACCCAACTTCCTGTTTCCGGTTGCGTCAGAAGAGGAGATTCAACAATGCACGCGCAGCTTATTGAACGCGGGGGGGGGGGGCGATGCTGGTTCTCGGGGAGGTATGGAGCAGCGCCAGTGGCTTCGAGGATTGGGGGTAAAGAAGCAGCACCGGTGGCCTTGGGGGGGAGTGGGGGGAAACGAATCAAGCGAGTTTCCATTCATTTCTATAGGAAAACTCGCTTTATATATGAGTAAATTGGTTTACGAGCATGCTTCTGGAATGAATTATGCTCGTAAACCAATGTTCCACAGTGTTTCTCAACTCAGTCCTGGAGTACCTCCTTTCTAGTCAGGTTTTCAGGATACTGTATCCGCAATGAATATGTATAAACTTGATTTGCATACACTGCCTCCATTGTATGCAAATTTATTTCATGCATATTCATTATGGACATCTTGAAAACCTGCCTGGCAAGGGGGTACTCCAGGACTGAGCTGAGAAACACTGCTTATTAAGGAATACGGCATCTATTTTCTTTCCTAGAATATGCTCCTGAGGCTCCCCTCCAGGTGCCCCTATTTAAGACACAGGGCTGTAGAATTACTCCCAAGTGTTCTGAAGAAATGGAATAATCTATAGACTAGAGAATCTGCTTTAAACAGTTATGTGCTGTTAAGTGAAAATTGAGCAGGTAACCTTTTCCCATCCTATTGTTTCATTACCTATGCCCTTTTTATTTGTTTATGAATTGTATTTAATCCTTTTTCCCCCCTTTTGTGTCAGTTTGGTCAAAAGTAATATTAATATGTCTGGTTTAATTAATGTGATTTTTTGTTTTCTCTCTTACCCTGATTTTATTAAGAACATAAGAATTGCCGCTGCTGGGTCAGACCAGTGGTCCATCGTGCCCAGCAGTCAGCTCCCGCAGCAGCCCTTAGGTCAAAGACCAGCACTCTAACTGAGACTAGTCCTACCTGCGTACGTCCTTGCTCATTATGAACTTGTCTAACTTTGTCTTGAATCCCTGGAGGGTGCTTTCCCCTATGACAGACTCCGGAAGAGCATTCCAGTTTTCTACCACTCTCTGGGTGAAGAACTTCCTTACATTCGTACGGAATCTATCCCTTTCAAATTGTTATTTGTAATCGCATTGGATTATGATTTTGCGATCAAATCAAATTTTTAGAGAAACTTGGGGCTCCTTTTACAAAGGTGCGCTAGCGTTTTTTAGCACATGCACTGAATTAAGTGCGCGCTACCCAAAAAAACTACTGCTTGCTCAAGAGGCAGCGGTAGCGGCTAGTGCGCGCTATTCCACGCGTTAAGGCCCTAATGCACCTTTGTAAAAGGAGCCCTCGATCTTCTCTGAAGGAAAGACAAAAAAAGAACTTGAAAGGTCACTCAGACACAATAATCAGAGACTTGAAGAAAGCAACAGGGTTTATTTAGCATATATGCGACTCCCGAGCATCAAAGTTGGCAGCTTCAGAAGTCCCGAAACCAGGAAGTTACAGTGATATTTATTCATTTTTCTTGCTATACCACTGAATGCTAGAAAAAAAACTTTTCCTTCAACCTTTTCCTACCCTTTCTCATTTTTAAGTTCTTGTAAACCGTGCCGAGCTCTACTTCCGTGGAGATGATGCGGTATATAAACTTAAGGTTTAGTTTCGTTTTCACGTGTTACTTTTCTTAACAGTTATTGGTCCTAAGCTCACACTAGCAGGTCACCTATCTAAGCACTGCAGTTTTTCTGTTACATGTCCAGGAGGGCAGAATACAATATTGTGTATGCTGAGATAACCATAAGAAGCTAAAACGCCCAGTGCAGGCAGGCTAGAACATGAGATAAGTCAGGTCTGCCATTAAACATCAATTCCATCGTTTAATTTTATTTGAGGTTTTTGAGGTTCGTAAATTTCCTAAAAGAACACGATTATTTTTAAAAATCTGGGATCCTTATATACAAAAATTATCCTCGAAAGCTAGAAGTATGATTCTTAATACTTTATATTAGATTTTAAAAAACGTGTGGGGTTTTTTTTTTTAATTAATTAATTTATTTTAATTTAAATATTTTTGATTATTTGGTGTTTTGTGTTGCCATTCATTCTGGGGTAGGGAGGGAAATTGGAATGATTTTAATCTATATATATGAAGTGGTGAGGGGGGGATATAGGGGAAAAGTGGTTTAGATATATTAAAATATATTTTGGAGGAATGATAAAATGTTTATGCAAATGTTTTATTGTGAATTTGATTGTAAAGAATGTCTTTTTGTATCATATTGTTATATATTTGTTTGATTCCTTCAATAAAATGTTATAACATAAAAACAAACAAAACATAATTAGAAAACCAGTCCCAGACTCTTTAAAACTCACCTTTAACTGCTAGAACGATTTAAGCCTATTTCCTGCTCACAGCCGAGGAAACTGCAATCTTCCAGGAAGGGCCTCGGACACAACATCACATCTTGTGCGTCCTATCAAAGCAAAACAGGAGCCAGCAAATGAGCAGCCACGTCTTTAAATCTCACCTTTCCACAGTGGAGGGACGGAGGGACTCACTCAGGACCAGATACTCCGAGCTGAGCTGCCCCCTCGCCCCGCCGGCTCTCGATTAGCCGCGCCTGGGTGTGTTTCCCGGCATTCCGCGGAGTGGCGCGCGCTTCTCAATCTCTCTCTCTCTCCTTCCCTGTTCGCACGCTCGCGGCCAGACGGCGCCATCCGGCTCTCGATTAGCCACGCCTGGGTGTGTTTCCCGGCATTCCGCGGGGTGGCGCGCGCTTCTCAATCTCTCTCTCTCTCCTTCCCTGTTCGCACGCTCGCGGCCAGACGGCGCCATCCGGCTCTCGATTAGCCACGCCTGGGTGTGTTTCCCGGCATTCCGCGGGGTGGCGCGTGCGTCTCAATCTCTTGCGCTCTCTTTCCTCACCTGTTCGCACGCTCGCGCCCGCCGGCTCTCGATTAGCCGCGCCTGGGTGATTCCCGGCAGGCCGCGGCTTCTGTTACTTTCTCTCTCTCTCTCTCTCTCTCTCTGTTCGATTAGCCGCGCCTGGCGAGGTCAGAGGTGAGGGGTGAGTCCCGGCATTCCGCGGGGCGCCTCAGCCTGCTCCTAGAGAGTCTGCATCCCTCTCCCCCACCCCCGCCGCCACCATGCAGGAGCTCATCGCTTGCGTGGACCACATCAGGTTCGACCTGGAGATGGCGGTGGAGCAGCAGCTGGGGGCGCTGCCGCTGCCCTTCCCCGGCATGGACAGTAAGTAGAGGCCGCTCCGGGACACCAACCCCCGGTGCCACATGGGCCAGCCAAGGGCTACCCCAGAGGAGGGACGTCAGGCAATCCCAGCTATCCGGCACTGTAAAAATAGTTCTGTCTCCCTTCCCACCTCGCTCTGTCATCCCCCTGTCCAGCATCTCTTCTTTCCGGGTTACTTTCTCTCTCCCCCCCCCCCTTTACCTGAAGCAGTACAACCGGTCCTGACAACTCCGCCCCCCCCCTTCACTCACCCAAAACTGTAGCGGCAGCCAGTGAGCGTAAGAAGTGCCGGTAAACAGGCAGCTTCTGGCCAGCCCCGGCAGGGCCTTTCTTCTGCCGCGTCGGAAGTGACGTGGCACAGGAAAGACCCTGCTGGAGCTGGCCAGAAGATGCCCGTTCTCATGTGCTTCCTCTACAGCTTTGGCTGAGGAAGTTATTGGGACCGGCTCTGCTGCTTTGGGAACAAAGGCAGCTGTCAGGAACGCTCTCCTGCTTTGGGAACGGAGAGAGGGGGCTGTCAGGAACGGCTCTGCTGCTTTGGGGAGGGAAGGGGCTGTCAGGAACAAACGGCTCTGCTGCTTCAAGAATGGAGGGAGGGAGAGAGGGGGCTTGTCAAGACCAGCTCTGCTGCTTTGGGAACAAAGGGAGCTGTCGGGAACGGCTCTGCTGCTTTGGGAACGGAGAGAGGGGGCTGTCAGGAACGGCTCTGCTGCTTTGGGGAGGGAAGGGGCTGTCAGGAACAAACGGCTCTGCTGCTTCAAGAATGGAGGGAGGGAGAGAGGGGGCTTGTCAAGACCAGCTCTGCTGCTTTGGGAACAAAGGGAGCTGTCGGGAACGGCTCTGCTGCTTTGGGAACGGAGAGAGGGGGCTTGTCAAGACTGGCTCTGCTGCTTTGGGGAGGGAAGGGGCTGTCAGGAATGGCTCTGCTGCTTTGGGAACGGAGAGAGGGGGCTGTCAGGAACGGCTCTCTTGCTTTGGGAACGGAGAGAGGGGGCTGTCAGGAACGGCTCTGCTGCTTTGGGAAGGGAAGGTGCTGTCAGGAACTAATGGCTCTGCTGCTTCAGGAATGGAGGAAGGGAAAGAGGGGGCTTGTCAAGACCAGCTCTGCTGCTTTGGGAACAAAGGGAGCTGTCGGGAGCGGCTCTGCTGCTTTGGGAACGGAGAGAGGGGGCTTGTCAAGACTGGCTCTGCTGCTTCAGGGAGGAAAGGGGCTGTCAGGAATGGCTCTGCTGCTTTGGGGACGGAGAGAGGGGGCTGTCAGGAATGGCTCTGCTGCTTCGGGAAGGGAAGGTGCTGTTAGGAACGAATGGCTCTGCTGCTTCAGGAATGGAGAGAGGGAGAGAGGGGGCTTGTCAAGATCGGTTCTGCTGCTTTGGGAACAAAGGGAGCTATCAGGAACGGCTCTGCTGCTTCAGAGAGGGAGGGAAGGGGCTGTCAGGAATGGCTCTGCTGCTTCGGAAACTGAGTGAGGGGACTATCAAGACGGCTATGCTGCTTCGGGGACAGAGGGAGGGAGGTAGGGAGTTTCGGGACTGGCTCCACTGCTTTGTGAACAGAGAGAGGGAGGGGGTTGGGACTGACTCTACTGTTTTGTGGAAGGAGGGAGAAGGTTGTCAGGACTGACTAGTGCTTTTTGAACAGAGGGAGGGAGTTGTCAGGACCAGCTCTAATGCTTTGTGAACAGAGGGAGGGCAGGAGGGGGGGGGGTTGTTAGAATTGGCTGCTTCGGGAACAGAGGGAGATTTAGGCTGTTGCTGATGCCTCTGGGGCTGAAGGAAGGGAAGGAGAGGATTGTTGGGTCAGGAGCCTCACTTTGGATGTTGTCGGAGGAGTGCGGGAGACTTTTTTTTGCCAGTTGGTTGAGAGTGCCAGTTATTTGAATACTGGTTTACTGAGAATCTACTATATTTCTTCAAGGAGAGTGATGGATGCCTGGAATGTCCTCCTGGTGGAGGCAAAAACAGCGACTGAGTTCAAAAATGTGTGGGATAGATACAAAGGATCCCTAACTAGAAAGAGGATAATATTGATACAAAATCTGAGAGATCAACTATAACTTAATTTATGATGTGCAGGAGCGGTGCCTAAATCAAAGCCCTTCATGTTTCATGTGTTTCTAAAGATTTAAAACTGAGAGTTCATTTGTCAAATCATTACTTTTTAAAGGAAAGGCCTGCAAAGAAAATATAGTGCATTATGGTGAAACCAGGAGTTGATATGATGGCAGCAGGGCTAGGTCACAGAGCAGCAAAAGCAGACTTATTGAATACATGAAATTTGGTGATGAATAGAGAGCAATGTTTAGGGAGCTACCAAATTTACATCACTGTTAGTATTAACATTCGCATAGCATACATTAGATTAATTTCTATATCCTACAGAAGGGCTCAACCAACATTTTATTTAAAACAATGTAGTTATTACTTCATTAATAAAGAACATATGAATGAAAAAATTTATTTGATCCAAGTAAATGTTGATGTTTACTATCATAAAGCATATATATATATATACACAGTCATGTGAAAAAATTAGGACACCCCATGAAATATTCAATTCTTTCTTAAGAAATGTTAACATATCGATGTCAATTATTTTTTTAATCCCACTTAAAGTGGCTCAAATCACATACTGATGTATCACATCAGGTGCACATGATAAGAACATCGTTACTCAGCATTTTGAAGGAGGGCTGCCCTACTTAAACCTCAGACATTTAGTTTGGTGTGCTCATGACTGCTGCAGTGAGAGTGAACACCATGGTGAGATCAAAAGAACTGTCTGAGGTCCTCAGAAGATTGTAGCAGTTTATAAGTCTGGTAAGGGATTTAAAAAAGATCTCAAAAGAATTTGACATTAGCCATCCACGGTCTGGAAAATAGTGTACAAGTGGAGGACTTTTCAAAGAACTGCCAACATGCCCCCTTTTATCAAGCTGAGCAGAGTGAGCTAAATGCCAAGCTTCCCATATGAATAGAATAGACAGCTTGGCATCTAGCTTGCGCTGCATTGCAGTGCAGCTTGATAAAAAGTAGGGGGCTAGATTTTAAATAGATATATTCTGGGTTCAGTAAACTGGGCTGAGATTTTGTGCTTAATCTGTTTGGTGTTCTCATGCTGAATCTGTTAACCAAGTGGTTAAAGCTATATTTATTTTGTGCCTTCTTTCTTCAGAATCAGGAGCTGCAGTCTGTGAATTCTTTTTAAAATCGGCATGTGTTAAAGGTAAGAAAAATCCCAGTAGCATAAAAGAATATAGCAGATTCCATATTTTTAAAAAATGAGAATAAAACTTCATATTGCATTGTTTAAACTAAATACTGAAAATGGATGGCTTCAGAAAAGAATAATGAAATACTAAGGGACATTTGAGGATTGTTGCTGGACCCTGATATATATATATATTTAAATCATAATTAGACTTTGCACTTCTCAGTCCCCCTTTACCACGTGCATATTTTTTACCATTTTAATTATATTGCTCTGTAAATCATTATTAAAAAGAGAGTTACTACTATTACAGTATGTGGAAGCTTTCCTTTGAAACTTTTCTAGTAAGCATATTTGATAAGAAATCTGAATTGCACGTATTGCACCTTATTAAGTGGGGATGGATAATACATAACGTCGATGAGGGTTTTTTTTGTTGTTTTTTTAAATGTTTTATTTATAATTTTAACATAACACCAATATACTAAAACAAACAATAAGAATACAGCTGCATTACTTACATGGCAAACAAAGACTAGAGCAATATTCTGAAAGATATTAAAATGGAATACAATCAATTCTAGAAGAAAAGAACAAAAAAACAAAAAAAATGTAACCCCCCCAATCTCAGATTTGCCCCTCCCACAGCTCACAATAGATCATCAAACAAACCCAGGACTTCGTTGAGTTTTTGACATAACTTAAGTGGATTAAATTATTATGTGATTAGGATATAAGAATGCATTTTGTAACTGTTCTGTCCTCAAACTATTTTGAATGTTTTAACTGTTAACTGCTTAGTTATAGGTGGTCTAGAAATAGTGTTCCCCCGCGAATCACAGACTGACTCATTCGTGGTCTGCTCCAACCACCTCTTCCTGTAGTAAAGTCAGGCTACACCAATCAGGAGCTGTGTGTCAAAGCAGCTCCTGATTGGTGTAGCCCAACTTTACTACAGGAAGAAGAGGTCGGAGCAGACCGCAAATTATTTTCTTCACCCACCAGCACTCTAGCTGCCCTCTCCTGCCTGCCTCCCCTGCCTTTTGCCAGGTGAAAAACTGCATTTGCGGTTTTTTGAAATTCACGGGGGTTTCTGGAACGGAATACCCGCGAATTTCGGGGGAGTACTGTAAATAATAAATTACTTATTTCTATAATGCTATTCGATGTACACAGTGCTATATACATTATATATGGGTACTTTCTGTATCCCTAGTGTATCCTTCATCTAAGGTGTTTTTGGTATGAATAAAACAGCCTGGAAAATTATTGTGCATGGATCATCCTTCTGATCATACAATGGATTCTTTTCTCTCTCTCTCTCTCTCTCTCTCTCTTTCTCTCTCTCTCTCTCTTTTCTCTTATTTTACAGCAGGGATGTGCCCTTTTCGGCACATCAGTGGCGAAAAGACCGTTGTTTGCAAGCACTGGCTACGAGGACTGTGCAAGAAAGGAGACCAGTGTGAATTCCTCCACGAATATGACATGACCAAAATGCCGGAGTGCTACTTTTACTCCAAATTTGGTAAAGTGGCATGCGCCTTGGGCTTGCTGCTGTGTGGACTGTCACCTGGGGCTTTCCTGTCTATAAATGAACAAGGGCCGGGCCTTTCTGATTGCTGCTGCTTTTCACCTAAAATATAATTCTGGCTCCTGTTTTGCATTGCCTCCATGAAAAACCAAGAGTGAAAATGACCAGTTAGGTTTTCAAGAAATAGGCAGATTTTTCTTTTTCATCTTTGTTTAGCCAGCCTTTTGTGACATTTTCTTTTCTTTCTTTGTTGTTGAAGGGCATCTGAAATGATAAAAGGGGTGCAACAGTTCTCCTGCGGAGAAAGATTAATTAGGGCTGTTCTGTTTTGGAGAAGTGATGGCTGATGGGAAATATGATGATAGCGGTTTCTAAAATCCTGAGCGGAGTGGAACAGTTGAATGCAAATCGATTGTTTACTCTGTCAAAAAATACAAAACTAGGGAACACTCCGTGAAGTTACTAAATAGCACATTTAAAACAATTGCTGAAAATAGTTTTTGTAGTCAAGTCGCTTGTGTAGAGGATGTGGTAAAAGCAGTTGTCCGAATCTTTTATTAAAACCAGCTTTGCTAAGCTTCTGCAGATAAAGTCTATAGCATACAATGTTATTCATCAGCATGGAAGCAACATGGGACCTGGGTTGGTCACTGTTGGAAACAGGATCCTGGGCTTGATGGACTATTGGTCTGACCCGGTATGGTTATTTTTATATGAACCAAATATAGGACAATCAAACCATTATGACATCACTGGTGAGTTTGACTCTTAGGCATTGGTGGAATGAGGCATTATGACATCACAATCTCAGCTCTGGAATGTTGCTACTATTTGAGTTTCTGCCAAGTACTTGGGACCTGGGCTGGTCACTTTTGGAAACAGGATACTGGGCTTGATGGACCTATGATTTGACCCAGTTTGGCAGTTCTTAGTGTGTAGTTATATTTTACTAGACAGTTTAAGAGAAACCATCTTCATATTTTGCCTTGTGATTCCAGCATAACTTATGCAGACATAGTTATATAAGACAAATAGTGATGAGTGTGGACATGGAGACACAGCTGTAGAGGTGGATTTTCGAAAGGACCTACAGATCAGAACTGAGATACCCACGTTGGGATATCTCAAGTTCCGCTAGCATTTAAGAATAGGAGCTTAGTTTTGAATACATGGAGATGGGCCTTTATTCACTGGTTACTTGTGGCAGGAACATCCATTTTAGAACTACAGTAAAACCTTGGATTGCAAGACAAGCAAAACATTTTATTAAATTTTAAGTTGATAAACAAGCAGTGTCTTGCAAGACAAGTATATATAGTATACTGTATACACATCGTATCATCACAATTGAGCCGATGGTTCTCTCTCTGACACTTTGGGAGTGTAGTGACTGTTGTAAACAAGTGATGTCTTCCAATACGAGTACATACAGAATTTTGTATTAAGGTTTTTGGGTTGTGGTACGAATTGTCTGAGTTTCCATTATTTCTTGTGGGGAAATTTGCTTTGATATACGAGTGTTTTGGATTGCATGCTTCTGGAACGAATTATGCTCGCAAACCAAAGTTTTACTGTATAAACATCTAAGTTATTAGTAAGGGGGGTCAAAACAGATACATAAACATGTATGTCAGAACCCAATATACACATTTATGTCAGTTGTAGAAACATAAATACCGTATTTGCCGGCGTATAAGACGACTTTTCAGTACCTTAAAATCCTCCCCAAAGTCGGGGGTCGTCTTATACGCCGGGTACTGTTTACATGCCCTAACATCTCCTTCCTTACCTCCATACGGTGCTTATGGTACTAGTAAACCTGCCGGGACATCAGCGGGGCCATGGCGGGACATCAGTGTGACAAGGGTGCCAGCTCCTTCATCCTGCGCAGCGGGAAGCAGCGGCGCTCTGGCCCCACCCCTTTTCTCTTTACTACGTCTCTCGCACATGCGGCCGTGTGTGGAGTCTAGCCCTTAAGGAAGTTGCGGGGGCGAACAGGAGGCTTTTGAAGGCTTTTAAAGGGAAACTGTCATGCCAGCAAATTTGCTAGGGACTTGCCCGGCACTTGCTCTCTCCCTCTATGTGTTATCTTCCTTCTATCATTGACAGTTTCAGTTTGGTTAACAGTTTAGAAAACAAATAGCATGGCAGCTCCCATGGGTTTATTGTTCTATTCAGCTTTAGTGAATTAATTAAAATTGTTGAAATAAATTCTGATGTTCTTAAGTTTTATTTGTTGTGCAGAAGGTGTGCGGAAGAAGGGGTAGTCTTATATGGCGAGTATATAACAAACTCTATATTTTAACTGTAAAAGTTGGGGGGTCGTCTTATACGCCCAGTCGTCTTATACGCCGGCAAATACGGTATTTATTTTTCCTAAGCAGTTGCAAGGTCTGATATATCGCGCAAGTTTCACATTTGGGGTGGGGGCACGCATCAACCACTGGGGGAGATTACAGGGGCGATCTCCCCAATCCCTTCAGTGGAGTGCCACGCAATATGAGTACTTGTCTGGAACCTAGATGTTCCAGGAATACATACTTATTTTTTAGGCCTGCTTTGCACTACCCAAAAGATGCCCAGACTAAGCCCCCCCCCCTTGCGCTTTGCATATTTAAAAATTTTAGATGTGTATATTCCTGTTGTGAAAAATCAGGGTTTGTGCAATATAAACATCTAAATACTGGTTTATTCATGCCTAAAATGGTATAGAACTTCTAAAAAAAAAAAAGCACCTAAGTGTTCTTGAGGGTCTTGTCCGTGTTCTGTAAACTCAGACCATATGTGTGTATTTTCCTGTGTTAAACCTATACATGGAAGGGGTAAGGTGTTAGGCTTACATGGGGTACAGATTTATCTGGGATCATCTCTTGCTGAAACAAAATTCTAATTAGGATTTCTATTCTTAGGTTTATAAGTTGTAAATTTAGGTGTTTATTTCCCAACTAATTAGGAGATTTGAGAGGGTAAGTCGGTGTTTTTTCATACTGCAGGTGCTGTTGTTGGATTCATCTTCCGGTAAAATTAAATATTTGCAGTTGGTGTGGTGAAAGCTTAAAAGCCAAGTGGGGAAATTCAGCCCAGGCAAGGGGATGAGAAGAAGAGTTCAAGGGGGGTTTGCTTCTTTTTGCACCAAGGATATTGTATTGGTGTTCGTTAGTTAAAACCTATAATCAGAAGAGGTATTTTTTAAGTTCATATGAATTTATCTGCTACACTTATTGTAACATGCAAAAATGAATAAAGAATTTAAAACAGAAGAGGTAATTACAACAACAGGTCATCAATATTGAAACTGCCTCTGGTAAAAGGAGCCCCCATGTGGTGATACCCAGAGCAGAACTGCAGATTTTCAGTTGATCATTAAAGTACTTAGAATTCTGGTTCTTTCATTCCAGTTACTGCAGGGGTGTCAAAGCCCCCCCTGGAGGGCCGCCATCCAGTCGGGTTTTCAGGATTTCCCCAATGAATATGCATGAGATCTATTAGCATACAATGAAAGCAGTACATGCAAATAGATCTCATGCATATTCACTGGGGAAATCCTGAAAACCTAACTGGATTGCAGCCCTCGAGGAGGGACTTTGATACCCCTGCAGTAACTGGAAAGCCTAGTCCAGGTATCAGGAGGACCTCGAGGGCTCACATGGTACTCTTCGCCTGTGTAGATTTCAGAATCCTGCAAAGTGCCCAGGTGCAAACCTAGGTACTAAGGGATAGATATATGGGAGACTGGCCCAGCATTACAGTACGTAACTGTCCTTTCTAGACCTTGATCCCTTTCTAGTATTCATACTTATTCTCCTGTCTCCTAATTGACTTATTTTTGACTGTCCCACAGGAGAATGTAGTAACAAAGAGTGCCCGTTTTTACATATCGACCCAGAATCTAAGATTAAGGACTGCCCTTGGTATGACAGAGGTTTCTGTAAACATGGTAAGTCTGCTGATTGGAGCAAAACTGCTGGGTACAGGCCATGCTCAAAAGATATGGTATACGGGACTAGGAACAGACCCCCCCCCCTTGGGTTTAAGCCATTCTGATACAAGATAAGGGATTTGGAACAGACCTGCCTAGCATAGGTCATTCAATAAGGGATTTAGAACAGTTCCGCCAGACACAGTCATTCCTGAGAGATATGGGATAAGGAATTTGAGGAGTCCTAAGTTTCCAGTAGAGGGGAACCAGAGTATCCTGATCAAAGAAACACGTGTGTAGTTATAGAATTGCCCTTAAACTGTGTATCGTTATGTGGGAAGCAATAATAGGGTGTCTGCACTTGTTACATAAGAGCTTAAGTGTACACTTCCACATAAGCAGAAAAGATGCTCAAGGGTGTGCATAAGTAGCTGAGCAAGTTAATGCAATGAGGACATTCACACACACGAGTGGATTATGGGTGGAGCTGCCACTTACATGTACAGCTTGCAGATTATATAGTAAGTTAAAGGCACCCTTGGTCATCTGTTTCACTGGGTCTATGGCTGGTGTAACTGTGAGAATCGAAATACAGTAAACCCCCACGAAGTCATGGTTCGCAAATCGCAGACTCAGTAATTTGCAGTATGTTCCGACCGCCTCTTCCTGGTCCTAAAGTCATGGTTACACCAATCGGGAGCTGCTTTGACACGCTATCATGGCTTTGGTACCAGGTGGAGGCGGTCGGAAAATGTGCCCGGCTTTGTAAGTACATTTTAAGCGCCCCAGCTGCCCTCTCCTGCCTTCGATCAGCTGAAAAACCGTATTTGCGGTTTTTCGAAATTCTTGGGTGTTCGGAATCCTCGTGAATTTCGGGGGAGTACTGTATATGGTGTGCCAATACAGGGTTAAGTTGGCATTCAGTAACAGAATCTGGACAGCCAGCCAGGGGCCTTCACTGCGTGTCATCAAAGTACTTATATGGAGGCACTCATTCATAGACTTGTCCCCTTTGTGTGATAATTTCAGAAAGGACAGTAAGAACCATGAGATATAGTTTCTGCTCTTCTAGGTGTTTCTCCATACTTCTTCTTTAAAAGCTGCAGACTGTGATGTGTGGTCAGGGGATTCGTCCCACCCCCTAAAGGCCCTGAGGGTACTACTCTGAATTTAATTGGTTGAGATGGCAACAGGCAGATGTTGCTCAGCCAATCAAATTCAGATCAGTACTATCAGGGTCTTCGGGGGAGTTCAGAGAATCCCCAGCCTTTAGAGCTCTGCTTTTTGTTTTTGTTTGACTGGTTGAGCCAGGCTGCCTACTGAACAAATCAAGCTGCATCGTGCAAAAAGTAAACAAAATAAAAACAAGATGGGAATCCCCTGAAAGCCCTTATCGCATGCCACCGAGTCTGTTTCATCTGATAGCCACCTTCTCTCTTTCCCCACTTAGAAAAAAGTGAATTGTGCTTTGAAAGATAATTTTTAGGACTAGGTGAGGAAGTTAGTTCTGTTTCCTTTTCAGGAAACTGGACCGCTACCATTTGCAGTCTCCCTTTTCAAGGCCCTGATTGAGAAAGCAGATTTTTTTAGACTTCTTCTCACCTTGAGAACAACATCCATGAGTATTCCTGTTTTATTCACTCTCTTGTACTTGTGAACCCTGTATTGTAGGTCCCCTCTGCAGACACCGGCACACTCGAAGAGTCATCTGTGTCAATTATCTTGTGGGATTCTGTCTGGAAGGGCCGACTTGTAAATTCATGCAGTGAGTAACTTCGGGGTTTGTTCTCCCACTACCTTTCATATTGTGATGCGAGACAGTGGTTACCGTATGTAGGTGGTAATTATTTAGATAATATAGAGTCTATTTTCTTAAGCATGTGGCATCTTGAGGAATATTTCACTATATCCTTATGATACTGCCCTCACCCTTGCCCTTAACTCTGATTATTTTATCTTTTAATTCAATAGTGGTTTTTATTTTTCTCTGTGTCAACTAGCCCTCGATTTGAGCTGCCAATGGGAACCACTGAGCAACCACCTCTGCCTCTGCAAACACCGATTCCACCAAAGGTACTGTACCACGCTTCCTTTCCTTCCCTCGTCACATGAAACTCAAGAGAGACTATTTCTTTTGCAGCCTATGACAAAGTGTACACACCTGAATTGATGTTGAAATATTTAGGTTTATCCTGACTCGCAGACAACCATCACACAAAGGTTGATAAACAAGCAACAGTTAAAGAAGTAGAAAGAGCTGTTCCTTAGCACACTTACCAGGCCAGTCTAGAAAGAAAGTAATTCCAAGTGATCATTGTGTAGCAACGGAATCATAACATAACAAAACTCGCTTTTATACTGCAAAACCGTTAAGTTCTCTGCAGTTCACAGAAAGACAAAAATGTATCCAAAGTGAACTTTCCTAATTTCCAAAGGATTTGATAAAAAGATATATTTTTAAAGAATTTCAGAACTGGTGATAGGTATCAGAGGACATGGTTAAATGATTCAAATCTTTGTCCCATAATGCTGTTTGAAAAGGTGCTGATGAAATCTTTTAAATTTACATCTCTTGGCTGACGGAAAAGTAAATTAACGCATACTGGTAGGAGGGGATAGCACCGACTTCTTCAGAATGGTCATTAAATAGGTTGCACCGGATATTACCGTAAATATTTGAATATAAGTCGATCCGGTGGTGTAGTGGAAGACCGTGACAGGAGGGATGTCTCCCGTTCCAGACGACTAACTTTTTTAATATCCCCCCTCCCCCGCGTACCTTTTTTCGCCGTTTTTAATCCCTGGTGGTCCAGCGGTATATGGGGCAGGAGCGATCTTTCCACGTTCCTGCCTCGCGCTGAGCCTCTCCCTGGATGTCTGCCTCTGATTTCACGGCCAGTGGTGCACCTGACAGGACCGAGCTTTTTGTGCTCCCTGCCCAGTCCCGCACTTAGCAATCTAATTTTGAAACATAATTGAGGACCTGTCTGGATGTAATGCAATACGTCATAGGTCAGAGGTACAATTTCCAGAAAACTGACTGTTTATCAAAGTGTATTAACTTCTCTAACATGCACATTCAAGGTTTCCAACGAGATCGTGCATTCACCCTCCCAGAGAAAAATGAACCAGTGTTTTATTGTGCCAAAGAAAATGGGGCTTGGCCATTCCAAACTTTAAAAAAAAAAAAAAAGCATTATAAAATGTTTTCTATAAATGAAAATCCTGGTTTCTGAAGCGAACATTGAAGCGTATTTTCAAAGCACTTAGACTTAACAAAGTTACATAGTAACCGATGGAACTTTGTAAGTCTAAGGCGACAGCAGTTTCTAGTGTGGGGAGCTGCGCTGCTCCCAATGCTCATTGAGTTCCTATGAGCGTCGGGAGTAGCGCAGCTCCCCACACTAGAAATTGCTATCACGGTTTCATAAAAGGAGGCCTTAGACTTACAAAGTTCCTAAACTAAACTAAACCTTAAGTTTATATACCGCATCCTCTCCATAATGATAGAGCTCGGCACGGTTTGCAAGAGTTTAATAAAGGAAGGAGTAGCATAGAGGAGTTGGATGTTGAGTCCAGGGGGGAAGAGAACATTATAATTTTGTGAAGAGCCCAGATTTCAGGTGCTTACGGAATAATTGGAAGGAGCCCAGATTCCATAGTGTGGCAGTAAGATTATTCCAGAGCTCTGTGATTCTGAAAAAAGAGAGATTTGCCCAGTTTTCCCGCATAGAGGATACCTTTTAGCGAGGGGAAGGATAGTTTAAGTTTTTGGGTGGGCCTAGTGGTGTCAGGGCTCGAGGAGTTCTAAGAAAGCGGGATTAGTGGAGGGAGGATGCCGTGTAGGATCTTAAAAGCTAGGTAGGCGCATTTGAAATGAACCCTGGAAGTTTGGACAGAAGTGGGGAAACATGATCGAATTTGCAAGGGGGTAAGTGCTTTGAAAATGAGCCCCGATGTCAGATAAGTTTCACTAAATGTATCCCTTGGATATTATTTTCTACTACCATTGTAATATTTGTTTTTGTGCGATTTTCTTTTTAGCAAAATAACAATCCGATATTACAGAGGTCATCCTCCCTAATCCAGTTAACAAATCCAAACTCACCTGTTAGCCTGCAAAGGACACCACAGGTTATAGGTGTGATGCCAGCCCAGACTAACAGTACTGGAGGCAGAGGGCCTCGGCCACTGGACCAGGTCACTTGTTATAAGGTAAGCTGGTAGAGCAGCAAAGATAACAGACCACAAATGTGAACACACAAGAGGTCTGAAATACTGATATTGTTTTTGGCTTTTGCCCCCAACTCTGCCAAGTTTTAGATCCCATTATGTCAGTCCATGCCAGCCAACTGCTTCTGAGGCATGTTCCAGATGTTCAAGGTTAGTGGTGTCCACCTGGGAACAGGTTAGATACTAGAAAGGACCTGATATCTCTTTTGGTCCTTTTTTTCTGGTATACGAGGGCGGTTTGAAAAGTTTGGTAAAAAATAATGTTAAATATATATATTTTTTAAAATTTGACAAAATCATATTTTTCCGACAGAGTGGAAAAACTGGAAACTCGCTGGACTAAGTGTTTAGCCCTCGATGGACACAATGTTGAGAAATATATATGTATTTTAATTTGTTTGACTTTGATTTTTTTTTTAACCTAACTTTTCAAATTGCCTTCGTACGTCGGGCATCAAAGTAATTTACAAACATAAATAAGAACATAAGAATAACCTTACTGGGTCAGACAAATGGTCCATCAAGCCCAGTTGCCCTTTCTCACGATGGCCAATCCAGGTCACTAGTACCTGGCCAAAACCCAAAGGATAGCAACATTCCATGCTACTGATCCAGGGCAAGCAGAGGCTTCCCCCATGTCTTTACAACAGACTATGAACTTTTCCTCCAGGAACTTGTCCAAACCTTTCTTAAAACCAGTTACATTATCCGCTCTTATCACATCCTCTGGCAACGTGTTCCAGAGCTTAACTATTCTCTGAGTGAAAAAATATTTCCTCCTATTGGTTTTAAAATCATTTCCCTGCAGTTTCATCGAGTGTCCCCTAGTCTTCTCTGAACCTTTTCTAGTGCCGCTATATTTTTCTTGAGATAAGGAGACAAGAATTGAACGCAATACTCCAGGTGAGGTCACACCATGGAGCGATACAAAGGCATTATAATATCTTTGGTCTTGTTAACCATCCTTTTTTTAATAATTCCTAGCATCGTTTGCTTTTTGACCGCCGCCGCACATTGGGCGGAAGGTTTCATCGTATTTTCTACAATGACACCCAGATCCCTTTCTTGGGCGCTATCCTCCAAGGTGGACCCTAGCAGCTGGTAACTGTAGTTGGGTTATTCTTCCCAAACTGCATTACTTTGCATTTGTCCACATTACATTTCATCTGCCACATGGACTCCCAGTCTTCCAATTTCCTATGGTCTGCCTGCAATGTTTCACAATCCGCATGCAGCTGACACTAAACTGTTCAATCACCTCATTCGTCATTTCAATTTCCAGATCGTATATAAATTAATTAAATAGCACCGGTCCAGTACAGATCCCTGTGGCACTCCAGTTTACCCTTCTCCATTGAGAAAAAATGACCGTTTAACCCTCCCCTCTGTTTTCTGTCTGAATCGGAGGTCATGTGTACTTCTCTATACTCATAGTTCTTTGTATGCTTTGAGAATGAGCCCCAAAGCATCAAACGGTTATGAGAGGTACAACATACTGTCACAATCAGGGACTCGGGGTATCTGCCTTCCCCTTCCATCAACAAAAAAAACCATCTTGCGAGATGTTTGTATGTGCACTTTGGAGTCATCCTTGCACCTTCCTGCATTCCTAGTCTTCAGGCATGTACTTGTGGGAAGAGACATTGTAAAGTGTGTCCTAGAAGGTGGTAGGGGCGGTGTGGATGGACTGATGGTATATGTGAACTGTAAACCTCATTGTCTGTCCCCACACTGATTCTGTTCGGTGCATTTTCTTATGCAGTACTACACACGTTGTTTTTTTTTATAAACCCAGGAACTGTACATTTTTTCCAGAAAATGGTGTACTGTATATATTCAAATATAAGATGAGATTTTTGGGCCCCCCCAAAATGGGTCAGCACCCATCCACCCCCTTCCTGGACTTGTTGCAGGCCTCCAGTGGGCCTGCCATATGATTTGTGGGCCGGAACAGGAGGGATCCCTCCCATCCCAGCCGACTCTCTTGACATTTTTTTTTTACCTCTCTCCCGTCTCCCCTCGTTTACCTTTTTGAATTCCTGGTGGTCCAGTAGTGTACTGGGCAGGAATGATCTTTCTGTGCTCCTGCCCCGCACTAAGCCTCTCTGAATGGCTGAGATTCAAAAAGGTACATGGGGGGAGGCAGGAGGAAGGTAAAAAAAATTGTCAGAGTTGATCCCTCCTGTCCTGGCCCAGCATTGGACCACCCGGTTATATGGTAGGCCCAGTGGAGGCCTGCAGGACAGCGGAAGAGAGGTGGGACAAGGTGTAGAGCCTGGCAAGGAGGGAGGGGAGCTGGATGGAAATCCTGGTGGGGCACATGAATATTAATCTCTCCCGGCTTATATTTGAGCCAACCTTTTTTCCTCTCTTTTTTGGGGGGAAGGGTATATTGACGTATTCAGATCATATTCGGGTATATACGGTAATTTTTTTTTTTTTTTAATTTGGTTCTAGTATTGTTACTCAAATTATATTGGTCAGTTTTGTAACCATGACTTAAATCTTTGTACTGTTTGTCTTTTTCCAGTGTGGTGAGAAAGGACATTATGCGAACAGATGTAGCAAAGGACATTTAGCTTTCCTCAGTGGACAGTGATAACCCAAACAGAGCTGGACAGCACACGAATAAGTGCTAAGATTGTTTTTTAAAAAAAAATTGGTTGGCACCTTGCCTAGGACTGGAGAACTTATTAACCCTGCTGTCATCTTCTTCAGCATCCTTTTTTTCTTTTAATTATTTTTAAGATGTGTTTGTTTTCTTTGTGTGTTGAGTTGCCTTCTTTCGTGGTTCCTGGCCAGTAGTGGGCATGGAAACAGATGTGCCAACTGCAGTACCGACCTTGCCCAGAAGTGATCTTTTTCTAAAACGTTTAATGTGCTTTTCTGCAGTTTCCTCCTGTTAGCCTTCGGTGAAGGACAAAGTGAAACCTGTACAGGGCATGTGACTTGAGCCCCACTGCTAACAGACGTTGCATTTACTCTCACCGGACCTTGCTAATGGCAGGCTCAGAGGAAAGGGTTTGGAAGGTGATTCCAGGAAATAATGTATTTCCTGGTTCATACCCTCTTTCTGGAAATATTTTGGTTGTTTTTCAGACGTTTACTTGCATTAGCCATCTTTTAATAATGCTGCTTTAACATAGATCATTTCATCTTTTCAAGTTTTGATATAGGACACCAAGGGAGAGATTGGTTTGCTCCTATAATGTAGTCACTGCTCATGGAGACTTACACTGTTTTGGCTGCAGAGAGATACAGAATAAAGAGCATGGTTTTTCCTGGTCATAGAAAAAGATTACAGCAGGTCAGAATCAACCAGTCCCATTTTTGTTTTTTAAACATACTTTTGAAGAAAAAAAAAAAAAAAAATCAGATTCATGAGCAGAGGTTAAAATGATGCCCTAGAACTCAACTGCAGAAGGGCAGTATTGGTCCAGTTACTCGACAGTACTTTTTATGGCTTTGGAATAAATTTTTTTTACATAAATTTGTTTGGAGTCATTTTAAGGAAAGAAGCTTGTTAAATGTAAGAAACTGGAGCAGAAAGGGGGAGCTGTGTGCTTTTCTGAACTAGGAACATACAGAGGTTGAAATGGTGGCGTATGGTACCAAACAAGTCCCAGAACACCTACATGTAAGGTGTATCAAAAGTGTGCACTGGTTACATTTCCCTATGTTATTTTTAACCCCCAAATACTGTTTTTCCCTATTGTGTTTTTAAACCCTGAAAAAAGTCCTAAAAATAAGCTGTTGGCCTGGTTTACCTCCCCCCCCCCTCTCCATGTACATACTTGGCTACCTGGTAATGTAATGTAATTTATTTCTTATATACCGCTACATCCGTTAGGTTCTAAGCGGTTTACAGAAAATATACATTAAGATTAGAAATAAGAAAGGTACTTGAAAAATTCCCTTACTGTCCCGAAGGCTCACAATCTAACTAAAGTACCTGGAGGGTAATAGAGAAGTGAAAAGTAGAGTTAGAGGAAAAATAAAAAATAAAATAAACATTTTAACAAGACAGCATTGATCTAAATACTTTGGAAGGTAGAAGAGAGGAGAGAAAGGAATAGAAGCAGAAGGGGGAGCCGTTGAACAGTAGAATTCTGGAGAAATTTAAATAATTGAAATATGGTATGTATAAAAGCCTCTTTGCATGTGTGTAGAATATGCTTTCTAAGTTATGTCCCTGTAACAGTAGCTACCCTCTGAGGATGTGCAATTTGGAAAGATTGTTACAAAAACACCATCTCTTGTACTAGCTTTTCATTTAGTCCCTTCTGGAGCAGTGGTTCTGAATCACTTAGGGTAGTTCTGGGATACTGACCCGTGCACTGGCTAGTGAATACTACTGCTGAGTGTGGGAAAGCTCAGGTTGTTACAAGAGGAAGAGCTCCAGCAAGCATAAAAGTCAGAAGAATGAAGGATGTCTTGAGTAATGACCCAACCCGGTCATGTTTTGACTAAATAATCTGCATCAAGGGTCCTCCAGACTTCTATGACCCAGACACAACAAAGCATTCGTCATTCCTTTCTCCTCTGAATTTCTATGGTGAGGTTTCCTCTCAGGGCAGATGGAATAATTGGTTCATAAATCAAAAATATTTTCCCATTACAAAACATTTTGGGTAAGATATGTAATGGTTAATTGCCACTCCAGCTACTTCCTCGCATGTGTTGCTGCTTAAAGAATAGTTTTTTTGCAAATCATTTTGAAGAGACATTCTCACTCCTCCTAAACTACAGGACATGCACATTTCCTAACATTTAACGTGACTGATAGCACATTTTTTCACAGCTTGACATCTGTGCATGATGTTAATCAAAATATTAGCACATTAATGTGATTAACACCCCCCTTTTTACAAAAGCACAGAAGAGGTTTCGCACGGAATGGTCTGTGCTACTCTGACACTCAAAGGAAGTCTACGTCTGTCGGAGCAGTGTATTCAGCGCTTTTGTAAAAAGGGTGTGTGTGTAAATCTTTAATGCCGATTTAAAAAAATTAATCACAATTAATGCAATTATCTGATCCTGTATGACGCCCCAATGTTTCTCCATTCTTGAAATGGCAATGCTAGCGACAGTGTGGTGTGTGTGCGCTTAATTGCCCGATCCAAGAAGTTACATTTGGGCTTGATGTAACTTCCTGGGGGTCAGGCAGAACCGATGCAGACACTATTTTCAGACTGGGAGAAGCAGCGATGACTTGTGTCTTTGCAAAATTAAGTAAGTGGCTGTTGTGTAGGCTAGGACTGGTGCTGTGATTGTTTTTAGCTTACCCCTAGGCCAGGGATAGGCAATTCTGGTCCTCGAGAGCTGGAGCCAGGTCAGGTTTTTAGGATCTCCACCATGAATATGTACAAGATGGATTTGCATGTCCTGCCTCCTTGAGATGCAAATCTCTCTCATACATATTTATTGTGGATATCCTGAAAACCTGACCTGGCTCCATCTCTCGAGGACCGGAATTGCCTACCCCTGCTGTATTGGGTTTAAAAAAAAATTTTCATAGTTGATTTCCAGTCTGGTCTAGTTTGTTACTTAAGGTCTCATTATGACAGACTCTTTCATCTATTCAAATAGAATATTGCAAACCAGACTGAAATGAAGCAGCACATTCACTTGGAAGGCTTTTTTCTATGCTGCCGAAAAAGCTTAATGAATTTTAAAGTCTCTAAGTGAACCTTAGCAACCTGCTTGAAAACTTGCTCAACATACGATTTTAACTAATAATTTCTGTTGTGTAGATTGGGCCTTTTCATTAGTATCTCAATTGTAAGTTACATTTGGGTACTGGATGTATTTTGCTTACAATCACTAATGGCTTGATGTAACTTCCTGTTTTTCAGGTCAGGCAGAGCCAGCAACAGCACGCATATGCTGTTTGTGTTTCTCATATTGTCTTTTAAAATATCTAACCTATTAATCATTACCGCACAATGCGATTAATCGCGATGAACATTTTTAATGTTCCTGCAGCCTTACAAAATATACATTGTGCTGATTTGAACACAGGAATATTTATTGGTCATGAACTCTGCCTTAATTTACAACACTACAAACACGAAAGACTTCCAAGGCTTCAGCCAGAGTAGAAAGATGGCTAAGGGACTTTCATTTTTCCCAGATCAGTGATACTTCCTCCAGCGATCATGCTCTGGAAAGAAATATGGAAAAAAATGTAAGTCAACCAGCTGCATGCTTTAATAAACAACAGAAGAATTTGCTAATGGCTGGTGCAAACTTAACATTTGGTTCTACTGTATGACACTTAATCTGTATTTTGAAACCTGAGGTGCCAGAAAACTCCAAATGGTGATCTTGGAACCCAGACAATAGTAGGATGCAGTAGCTCAAATTAAATTTACTTTGTGAACAAGCTTGTGTTATTGGAAATACATCTGTTTTTCTTCTCTGGTAAGGACTCAGTGGTCTTCCCTACTGACTCCTATTCGAGGCTAAAAGATGCCTATTTTGAGGTGTCTCCCCGTTGGCTAGCAGGGGCTACCGCTGGAGCAACTGCTGCTTTCTCTCCTTGGAGAACATCATCTTTTAGATTTAAATTACTTGATTTTAGAATCCTGGCTCAAGGTATAACTCAGGTAACCTCAGCTTTTTTCCTGCTCAGTGTAAGTTGGATTAATGAGGTCTTGTACTAAAGATTAGCTCATGTTATCTGCTATTAATATTTGATTTCTATGGGCCTTGCTGTAGATAAGGAATCTCTTATTAAAGAATAGCACATGTTAAATCAGAAGGAGTATCTAGCAGGAGTGGGATTTCAACCCTGGCTTCTCTAGATCTCGGCCCACTGCACTGCTCTAATTAATAGGACTACCGCCCAAAACAAATCCTAACCCAACTTTTTTTTTTAAAAACGATATGTGCAACATTTTGTCACATTTGTTCAAATGTACAAAGGATACTATTTCAGAGATCTTCAATTACATATCAGGAACTACCACTTCAGCATTGAATATTCTTATCAAGGATTACAATAGGCTTCAGCATTTTCTTAAATTCCCAAATTTGCCTCAAAAGCTGGGTTAAAAAAAAACATCTATACTATACTACATAACAAAAACATTAAAAAAAAAAAAAAATCCAGCAAAGATTCTGGGTTGCTAGCAGTAGAGATGCCAAGTTAGCCAGTTCTAAGCTGAAGACTTTGGCCAGTCTTGGTTTTGAACTTACATCCCAAAGCAATGTGGAATTTGTAGTGCCATAATGCACCAGAATGGGATGGTTAGAAATCCAGAACTGTTTGAAGAGCTCCAGCCTGGAACGAGGTAATCTGACATCTCTGTTGCAAAAATAATGAAGATTTTGGCAGGTCCTATAAGTTAATGTTTTTTGGAGGTAACACTTACTGATATGGTCATAACTCCAAATATAGCTCACGACAACGTAGCCAGCGAGCAGCATGGTAATCCCACCAATGCCTCCTTTCTTCACATTGATGTACTTGTTAAAATACCTGCCATGAACTGAAGATTGGGAAAACAGCATTAATAAAACTGCATCCATAATTGCTTAACACCAGCACTTACACCATGTGAAAATGACGAGATTATCAAGGATGTGTAACTTTATTAACAGAAAGACCATTAGTTCTCACTTGACTTGGGAAACTACCACATTGACCGGTAAAAAAGAACAGCCATTACTGCACAAACTTTTGAGACTGGAGATTAGAGAATGACACAGGGACACATTTTTATTTCTACAAGCTCTGTCTTATCTGCACAAGCCTCAAACTTCAAAATCCTAAGTGGCAACATTCTAGAGCTCAGATTGTGATGTCATAATGCCTCATTCCACCAATGCCTAAGCTCCGTCCTCATCTGCACAAGCCTCAAACGCTTTAAAATCATAAGTGTTCAAGGCTTGTGCAGTTACGGCAGAGCTTTCAGGAATGGGATGGGGACAAACTTGTCCCCGTGTCATTCTATGCTGGAAATCATTGGTTCCAATTCCCTTCCAACTAGTCAGTTGCCAGTCCTCAAGTTCCCTGCCTTCAGACCGTACTTACAGCTTCTGCAGAACAATATTTAAATTGTACTTCTCTCCTTTGGTTCTTTTATATACAGAAAAGCTGAAATAGAGGTTTGAAATCAAGCAGCAGGGGTGATATACCATTTCCAACTGGTTTTGTAGTGAGAGATTTAATTCTAGTGCTTTTCCAATTTATTTATTTAATTTATTCATTCATTCAATTTTCTATACCGTTCTCCCAAGGGAGCTAAGAACGGTTTACATGAATTTATTCAGGTACTGAAGCATTCTTCTCTATCTGTCCTGGTGGGTTCACAATCTATCTAATGTGCCTGGGGCAATGGGGGGATTAAGTGACTTTCCCAGGGTCACAAGGAGAAGCGTAGGTTTGAACCCACAACCTCAGGGTGCTGAGGCTGTAGCTTTAACCACTGCACCACACTCTTCACACCACAAGGACGACAGATGACAAGATATTAATCACCCATGCTATAAAGATTCTCAGTATCATTAAAAAAGAAACAATTATAACAGGACCTTCCCCTCAGCTCCTAGCTCTGACCCTGTGCTTTAGCCATAGCCAAGTCAAGTATGAATTTGTTCAGTTCTTTAATCTAAAAGTAGCAGATTAGCTAGTATTTCTGATTAGAACATTATAGATACTGGGCAGTGGTTAGAGCTACAGCCCCAGAACCCTGGGGTTGTGGATTCAAATCCCGCACTGTTCCTTGTGACCTTGAGCAAATCACTTAATCCCCCAGTGCCCCAGGTACATTAGATATAGTGTGAGCCTGCTGGATGCTTGAGTACCTGAATAATTTGTAATCCACTTAGAATTGTAGGATATGCAGAATATATATATTTTTTAATTAATTTAATTTATACCGAGTCTGCAATTCTGGTGCCCTTCTGTCATTAATCTACCACTCTTGTGGATTGTTAGCTCTACTCCCGGACATGATTATCACTGCTTTACTGAATTTAAAATTGCCAAAGGAGTGCACTCAAGCAGCAGTCTTGCTTCTTTGTCTATGTTTTAACTACACAAACACTTTTCCATTACATATTTCTATCCTTTGACTCACTCCTATACTTCCTGGTCACCTCTACAACCTTTGCTCTAATGCAGGGGTGTCAAAGTTCCTCCCCGAGGGCCGCAATCCAGTCAGGTTTTCAGGATTTTCCCAATGAATATGCATGAGATCTATTAGCATACAATAAAAGCAGTGCATGCAAATAGATCTCATGCATATTCATTGGGGAAATCCTGAAACCCCAACTAGATTGCAGCCCTCGAGGAGGGACTTTGACACCCCTGCTCTAATGCATTTGCTCTCTGTTGCCAAGCTTTGTCCCTACTGGTCTCTTCTCCTCACCTCCCTTTCACTGTATGGGTATTCCCTGAGAATCCTTTGTCTCAAAGGATCAGTCTTTACACCAGAAGCTATCTGACCACACGCACGAACAATTCAGCATTTCATCTCTGGAACTTGAAATACCTCACTGTTTAACTATTTTCTCAGCTCTGCCACAGAGCTTTGGCTCCGTCCTATCTTCACCTTCACTCCCAGCTACAATATTCAGAAAACTGCTGACTGTTACATCTACTATATTTATTCAATAAAGTATAGCTCAGAAAATTAAAAGGTCTTCCTGCATGTATGTTCCTGTACTAAGGTTTAACTTTCTGGATAGTATATATCTGTTTAGAGAGTCCTGGACTGCGGCAGCACGCTATGAGTCCAGAATAGTGAAAAGACTGCTTAACTAGTCATACGGTGGGCTTATTTCAGATCTGTCACTTATTAAAAGAGCCAGCTCACTGTTGTGGACCGATTACTATCTGGATTCCTTTTACTTGATTAAACCACCCCATACAGCTAATGCCACACCTCAAGCAAAAATTTTAACTCTGTTATATTAGCAGTTAATAATACGCACATTAAACTTCACCTCTCTGTTTTTCTTCAAGTGCAAATATAGCATCTTCTTTTAGAGGACAATGTTCTGTCAAAAGTTGCCTATGGTGCTCATAATCGAAAGAGAAAAACATCCAAAAACCGACCTAAGTCGGCACTTGGACGAAGATTTCTCAAAAATGTCCAAGCGTTGAAAATAAAAACGGGTTTTGGACGTATTTCTAAACGACCTAGGCCTTCATAGTGCCACTCAACGTCCAAAGCTAAATGGGGCGTTTCGGGAGGCGTGTTGAGGGCGGGAGTTGGACGGGACGTGGGCTGGCTTAGACTTAGTCGTACAGCATGTATAACCAAAAGTTATACAGCCCAGGACTGATGGAACTTGGACGTTGTGACTTAGACCTTGTAAACATAAGAACATAAGCAGTGCCTCCGTTGGGTCAGACCATAGGTCCATCCTGCCCAGCAGTCCGCTCCCGCGGCGGCCCAAACAGGTCACGACCTGTCTAAATCACCAGAAGGGGCCCCCATGCCTCCTTGGTTTCCTAATTGAGTCCTATCTTTCTATCAAAGTCCTAGCCCTCCGGTCTTGCACCTGCACGACCTGGTTGGGTTTCTACATTTATTTTCTGGTTAGCTTTCTCAGTATCCCACAATCCCTTTATCCCTCAGGAATCCATCCAGTCTCTGTTTGAATCCCTGTACCGTACTCTGCCTGATCACTTCCTCCGGTAGCGCATTCCAAGTGTCCACGACCCTCTGGGTGAAAAAAAACTTCCTTGCATTCGTTTTGAACCTATCTCCCTTCAGTTTCTCCGAATGCCCCCTCGTACCTGTTGTCCCCTTCAGCCTGAAGAATCTGTCCCTATCCACCCTCTCTATGCCCCTCATGATCTTGAAGGTCTCTATCATATCACCCCTGAGCCTCCTTTTTTCCAGAGAGAAGAGCCCCAGCCTATGGTCTAAGTCACAAAAACCAACCTAAAGTCACCAGATAAACACAGCAAACACATAAAACAGACCCCCACACACTACCCCAGTGAACCCCCCCCTCCCCACCAAAATTTTATTCACAACTTTAAAATTTCAGCCTCCAGACCATCATCACCTGGCAGCTGGGCATAGGAAAGCCTAGTCATCCAGCACAGAGGCAGCTTAAGTCGTCTTGGGGGTGGGTTAGGGACCCATAGAGAGGAGGACCCATGCCCATAAGCCCCTGTAATCACTGCATTGATACTTAAACATGTGCACTGCCCTATTCACCCCCAAAACCCTTTTTTACTGGCATATAAGTGGTTCCTGCAGCCATAAGGGCTATTAGGGTGGTAGATAAGTGGGTCTAGGGGATTCTGGAGGTGGTTTGGGGGGGGCTCACCGTCACCTATAAGGGAGCTGTAGTGAGGAGAAGCCATGGCACCCTTTTTGTGAAGTTCACAGCAGTGCCCTGTAAGGTACCCCACTATTTAGGTGGCATGTCTGGGTGTGCAGTCCATCACTTTGCAGTCCCCTCCCACATCCAACAGGGCTTGTTGTAGGCGTTTTGGACTTGGACGGAAATGTGGTATAAAGATGGACGATTTAGTGGCTTGGACGATCAGATCGGCAGGACGTATAATTAGACGATTTTCAAAAGTAAAAAAAAGTTGGATGTATCTTTCGAAAATGTGTCTTAGGCTCTTTTTAACTTTGGACGACTTGCGAGATGGACGTAAACGGACTTAGAAGTCCCTTTCGATTATGCCCCTCCACGTGTTTTATCATAAATTAATTTATTACTTTGATATAAAAATTTGCAAAATATCAAACTAACCTTATTAATAAAATTAACCATTTTTATGAAGATATTCATCCAAAACATCAGAGGAGATTTTTACAATTCAGACATAAAAAGAAAATGGATAAGACAAAAGCATTGGGATAAAGAAAAGTGTTTAGATTAAAGATAAATTATATATACAGTAATATGTACCTAATATATCAATGGCTGAATACTAACCTCTGCGGTAAGCTTCCAGGAACCCCCTGGGAGTGAAATTACCAGTTGCAATCCAGGCAGGCAACTGTCCCAGCTTCACATCCATCAGTCTTTTTTGTGAAAGTGGCACTAGCAAAGGCAAAAAAAAAAGTGATCCAGCTATTAATTTCAGGGTTCAATGAACTACAGTTTGGGCTCTCGAAGCTCATGTTTCAATATAGTTCAACACAAAAGGAAGGACAATCAATTGTACTAAGACTGGAGGAAAAAAAAAAAATCACTGCAATATGTCCAAAATATCCCACCCCCCCAAGTTACAAAACAAGATTATAGCATTTGTTACATATTATCATTTGCTACGTAATATCTGTTAAACTTTGAAAATCTATTAATAATATTCAAGTGTGCTCGTAATATTACCAGGACCAGCACTAACTCATAAAATCCATGTGTGTGTCCAATACTGCTTTTAATCATATAGATTATTAAAAGATTATCAAAGTTTAACTCATATTATGTAGCAAGTGATATGTTAACAAATGCTATAATCTTGTTTTGTAATGCTAAGGGGGTACTTTGTATATAGCTCAATAAAGTGGTTGGAAAAAGTAGCCCAGTTAGTACAGTGGCCTGAGAACCTGGGTTCGATTCTCACTGCAGCGCCTTGTGGCTCTGGGCAAGTCACTTAATCCTCCATCAACTCAGTTATAAAGTAAGTCACTGAATATGTAAACCACTTTTATTGTAACCACATAAAGGCAGTATGTCAAGCCCTATTCCCTTTCCTCTCTCGTTCTGCTTCCTTCCATCCAGCATCTCTCCTTTCTCTCCCCTTCCATTCAACGTGTTCCCGGAACTTCCCGCTGCACTCTGGGCAAGTCACTTAATAAGTCCCTGAATATATAAAGTGCTTTGTAACCACAGAAAGGCAGTATATCAAGTGCCATTCCCTTCCTTTCTTTCTCTCTGCCCCCTTTCATCCAATGTGTCCCCCTTGCATCTCCTTGTGACTGAGGACAAATCACTTAACCCTCCAATGTCCCAGGTACAAAATAAGTCCCTGTATATAATCTGTAAACCACAGACAGGCAGAGTATGGAGTCCCTTTCCCTTCCTCTCTCTCTTCCTCCTTCCATCCAGCATCTCCCCCTTCCATCCAATGTGTCCCCCCTGCATCTCCTTGTGACTCTGGGCTAGTCACTTAACCCTCCAACGTCCCAGGTACAAAATAAGTCCCTGTATATAATCTGTAAACCACAGACAGGCAGAGTACTGAGTCCCTTTCCCTTCCTCTCTCTCTCCTTCCATCCAGCATCTCCCCCTTCCATCCAATGTGTTCCCCTGCATCTCCTTGTGACTCCGGGCAAGTCACTTAACCTTCCAACATCCCTGGTACAAAATAAGTCCCTGTATATAATCTATAAACCACAGACAAGCAGAGTACCGAGTCCCTTTTCCTTCCTCTCTCTCTCCCTCCTTCCATCCAGCATCTCCCCCTTGCATCCAATGTGTCCCCCTTGCATCTCATTGTGACTCTGGGCAAGTCACTTAACCCTCTAACCTCCCAGGTGCAAAATAAGTCCCTGCATATAATCTGTAAACCACAGACAGGCAGAGTACCGAATCCCTTTCCCTTCCTCTCTCTCTCCCTCCTTCCATCCAGCATCTCCCCCTTCCATCCAATGTGTCTCCCTGCATCTCCTTGTGACTCTGGGCAAGTCACTTAACCCTCTAAAGTCCCAGGTGCAAAATAAGTCCCTGTATATAATCTGTAAACCACAGACAGGCAGAGTACCGAATCCCTTTCCCTTCCTCTCTCTCTCCCTCCTTCCATCCAATGTGTCTCCCTGCATCTCCTTGTGACTCTGGGCAAGTCACTTAACCCTCCAACGTCCCAGGTGCAAAATAAGTCCCTGTATATAATCTGTAAACCACAGACAGGCAGAGTACCGAATCCCTTTCCCTTCCTCTGTCTCTCCCTCCTTCCATCCAGCATCTCTCCCTGCGTCTCCTTGTGACTCTGGCAAATCACTTAACCCTCCTCCAGCATCCCTGGTACAAAATAAGGCCCTGTATATAATCTGAAAACCACACAGATATTTCCGAATACAGCTTAAACTCCATTCGCTCTTAAGCCCCCGATAACCCCCCCCCCCCCCCGTGATCTCCGTTCATCAGGCAAGCCCCTCTTATCTGCACCCTTCTCTTCCACCGTCAACTCCAGACTCCGTCCCTTCTTTTTGCCGCGCCTTATGCCTAGAACAGGCTCCTTCCCTGGCAGGCTTCAGATCCAAGCTAAAAGCCCACTTTTTGGAAACTACTTTCAAGGCCCCCCCTCCCCTCTCGGTTGTAAGCTCTTCTGAGCAGGGACTTTTAGCAGTGTATCTGCCCCTTTTCCCTCGTCCCCGGAGAAAGTCCTTGAGGCAAAGGCGAGCCGAGAACCGGCCCCTCGCTCTGAAAGCCACCGACAGGGGTCGCTGCACCCGCCTCGGCGGCCCGGGACGGAGAGAGGAGCTCGGCGGGCGGCGACCCCGAGCGCCCCTGCCCTGACCTCCCTCACCCGGCTGGTCCGCCATCTTGGTGCGCTGGGAGGGGCCGCGCGGAATGCTGGGTAGAGACGGCGGCTTCCAAGGGCGCTCGAGCGGGATGCTGGGAGAAACTCGTCAAGCGGAAGTCGGCTCGGAACTTCCGGATGGGCGCGGCCAGCGGCCATGTTGGGAAGGGCTGCGAGCCCCTCCCCCCCCAGTCCTGCCTTTTAGCGCCGTTGCTTGCAGGGACTTGTAGTTCTTGAGTTCCCTTGGCAAAGCTGAGGGTACAAGTCCCAGCATGCACCGGGGTAAACCCAGGTCTGGATCGACCCTGTCCTCCCAAACGGGTTCCAGCCTTAGTTTTCTTTTATTTCCTCACAGTGAAGGTTGACTTGAGACTTATATTTATGGATCACAGGTCATAGGCGAATAGGCTGCCTTCCCCTCAGCCTCTTGGAAGCTAACTGAGCCATCTCTTTGGGTGTCCAATCCATATACCTCCGTACCTCTAGCTGTTCACCGCCGCGAGCAACAAGAACTTCAAAGTGCTCCTCGCGACCCCTCCTGCTCTCCCTCTGATGTCACTTCCTAGGCGCGGCACCCGGAAATGACATCAGCGGGAGAGATGACACGGTCGCGAGGAGCACGTTGTAGATGTTGCGCGTGGCGGTGAATTACTAGAGGCATGGGGGGAAGGGGGCGCACGCATGGCGAGGGGAGGAGTGGGAAGAGGCAGGGGCGGAGAGGAGGAGGGGTGCCGGTGCCCCCACCAACATGGCGCCTGGGCACCCCCCCCTTACTACGCCACTAATCTCATGCATATTCACTGTGGATATCTTGAAATCCCAATTGGCCATGGGTCACCAGGACAGGGTCTGGACTCCATGGTTAACTCTTTGTGCCAGCCTAAATACCCCCCCCCCCCTCTTTTACCAAACTATGGTAGAGGTCTCTAAACTAAACTAAACCTTGGGTTTATATACCGCACCATCTCCACGAATGTGGAGCTCGGCACGGTTTACAGGAAGAAAGATGAGAGAGGAACTACAGTGGAGAGATTAAAGAGTTAGGTGTAAAGGGGGAAGGTGAGAGGCCTAAGAGGGGGGAAGTGTTACAGTTTTGAGAATAGCCAGGTTTTTAGGTGTTTGCGGAAGAGTTGGAGGGAGCTTGAGGTTCGGAGAGGGGAGGTGAGGTTATTCCAGATCTCAGTGATTCTAAAGTCTCTACTGAGGCCCAGGGCGCTAAATGCTCCAACGTTCATAGAATTCCTATAAGCGTCGGAGCATTTAGTGCCCCAGACTGCGGAAGAAACTTCTGCCACAGCTTAGTAAAATTGGGCCTTTGTGTTTGGGTTTTATAGCTTGCTTTTATTTGTTATATCATTTTATTCCTCAGAAATTGTGTGGACAGGTTCCCGTTAGGGAAATTCTGAACGAGGCAGTTCAACCGTAGACAAAGCTGAGGCTCAGTAGCTCTATCAAAATGATTAACTCTCCGTTTTACAAAACCGTAGCGTGGTTTGTAGCTCTGGCCGCAGCGGTAGCACCTCCGACTCTCATAGGAATGCTATGAGCATCGGAGCTTTGACTGCTGCGGCCGGCGCTTAAAATCATGCTACGATTTTGTAAAATGGGGAGGGGGGGGGTTAATAGTAGTAGATGCTACCTGTGTTTCCCCGAAAATAAAACAGTGTCATATTAATTTTGGGTCCATAAAATGCATTAGGGCTTATTTTGGGGGGGATGTCTTATTTTTTTTGTCATGTACAACAATCATCTCTCCTTTCCTCTTCCCCCCCCCCCCGCCCTGTGCAGCATCTTTTCTCCCCTCTTACCCATCTTTCTATTCCTCCCTCCCATCCCCCTTTTATAGCAGAACCCCACTGACTCTCCCACTGTGACGCGGCAGAGGGAAAGCCCAGTGGGGAAGACCACAAAGCAGCCCGTTCAGAGTGCTGCTGCTTTAGGAGGCCTCAGAGCGGAGGTATATCAGATCTCACCGGGGTGGGGGGGTTGCTGAATTAACGAGCAATTTTTTTCAGCGAATCGGGCAGCACTAGGTGTCAGGGATGGAGTCAGAGAGTGTCGATCTTAACTAGGGCTTATTTGGGGGGTAGGGCTTATATTAGTAGCATCTTTGAAAATCATGCTAGGGCTTATTTTTGGGATAGGCCTTATTTTCAGGGAAACAGGGTAAATAGAGTCACACCACAAAAAGGGGTTGAAGAGGCCATAAAACTATTGTAACGGGGAAGCAGCCAGGGAAGATGGATTTGGGATGGAGTATTTAATGAGGCCTTGTTCACAGGGAAAACTGCCAGTTATATTTGAGGGTAAAGTTATTCTACTTCATAAGGAGGGAAGTCGAAACAGTGCCGATGATATTATCCAATACTTTTTGTATCCCGCACAAGTGATGGTTTGGATAGGCTGGAGTCAGCTTTGACGGCAACTCCAGTCAGTAGCGTCGGAGCTGTTACCGCCTTGGCAGGCGTTAAATCTGCGCTACGCTTCCGTAAAAGAGGGTAATAGTTAATGCAGATCAGACTTGGGCTAGGTTTTACTAAACTGCGATAGAGGCTTCTACCACGAGCCAGCGAGGTAAATTATTGACGCTCAGAATTTGCAGTATTTAACTCACTGGCTTGCGGTAGAAACCTCTACGCCAGGGGTGTCCAACCTGCGGCCCCGTGAAGTATTTTGTGCAGCCCCGGTTGAGGGCAACACAGTGTT
The DNA here is from genome assembly GCF_902459505.1 of Geotrypetes seraphini. Classification (NCBI taxonomy): domain Eukaryota; kingdom Metazoa; phylum Chordata; class Amphibia; order Gymnophiona; family Dermophiidae; genus Geotrypetes; species Geotrypetes seraphini. The sequence continues at coordinate 11,512,000 of NC_047094.1, read as the reverse complement.
TTCCTCTGCTGCCCCCCGGGTGTTTACCGTCTTGCCGGCTCCCTCCTCTGTCTTGCTGCAGCATTTGCGCAGCCCCAGAAACATTTTTTTCGGCCCAGGGAAACCAAAAAGTTGGACACCCCTGTTCTACGTCATTTAGTAAAAGGAGCCCTTGGTTTGTCAAAGGATGTCAATTAGTGAACAATGTCCAGAGGGTAATAAATTTGATCCAAGACATATACAACTTATGGAGAACAGGGATCTCCATCACATTAGACAAAGAGAAAGTTTTTGACTGCATTGAAACTGTGGGTTGTTTTTTTTTTTGGGGGGGGAGGCTTCTTTGGGGTCCAGGTCTGAACCTGCCTGAAGGGGTGTTCCATTGCTCCATCAAGGTTAAAGGTGTGGGGGTCGGGGTCCACTGAACCACCAGGGCATATTTTTAATGGTGGGAGAGGGTTGCTCAATATAGCTTTTTTTTTTTTTTTAACTGGTCAACTTTTCTGTCAGTGCCTGAGCCAATCAGCGCTCAAGCATTGAAGGGAAAATAGTGCAGACTAGTGAGTAGCAAATTACTGCCCAATTTTAACGCAGCATAAATTGGGGCATATAGCGCTATTTCAGCACTGGGTTTGCGCTAAAGTTTCACTGTGATTCTAGTTATCTAACTACCCCGCATGCCCACGTGAGGGCAGTAGAGAAACAGCCATGGTGCTATAGGCACTGAGGAAAAGGAGCACAGCATGCAGAGAGATCTCCAAATAGCAATCGGCTTTGTTCAGTAATCATCTGCTTGCAGGGAAATTTAGCTGATGCTTCAGTTTGAATGTATCTTTCCAAGATCGCTGACAGCTTTCATTGTCCGGGGCGCTTACAAGCTGCAATTCAGTTCCTGGCTTCAGTGATATTTCAAGGCGTGAAATGAATGATCCACCAGCCTAGTTCAAAATATATAGAGCAGGGGTGCCCACACTTTTTGGGCTTGCGAGCTACTTTTAAAATGACCAAGTCAAAATGATCTACCAACAATAAAACTTTTAAAAAACACAAAGCACACTGTACGCAGAGAAAATGTTAATTATTTGTATTCGGGGTTTTTTTCAGAGGAAAAGGCAGATGACTTTAAAATATGCAATGTCACCTCAGTAACAACTATACAAAAAGAGACAAATATACCCCTTCCCATTTTACTAAACCTCGATAGTGATTTTTAGCACGGAGCTGCGCTGAATGCCCCTCGCAGCTCCCGAAACTAAAAACCACAATCGTGGTTTAGTAAAAGGGGGTCATAGTGCAAAATATAGACAGCAGATATAAATTCTCGAAACAGACACATTTTGATCACTAAATTGAAAATAAAATAATTTTTCCTACCCTTTTGTCTGGTGATTTCATGAGTCTCTAGTTGCACTTCCTTCTTCTGTAAATTCAGTATTTATTCATTTCTGCCCCCTCCCCTTTTCTTTCTGTCTCTCTTTCTTTCTCTCTCCCCCTGCTCCCCTCTTTATTTCTGTCTTTCTCTCTCCCCCCTGCCTGTCTGTTTTTCTTTCTCTCTCCCCTGCCCCCTCTTTATTTTTTTCTCTCTCCTCCTTTCTGCCTTTCTGTCTCTCTCCCCCTGCTCCTTCCAAGCCATCGTGCCGATTTCTCCACTTCCCTGATTCTTTTTCTCTCTCCCTGCCACCCCCTCCCCCTCCCCCCCCCCCAAGCCACCACGACGATTTCTCTCTGCTTCCCCGAGCCAGGCCAGGCATGTACAAGCACCGGACCCACAAGACTTTACCTCCGATGTCAATTCTGACGTCGTAGAGGAAGTTCTGGGCCAACCAGGCAGCGATTGCCTTTGCAATCGACAATTTGGGCACCCCTGATATATAGAGCATATGTATCAGATGGTAGCCTATGGTCTGCCTGCCCTAGGTAGGCCCAACCTTGCCATCAGAAACCAAGCAGGGTCAGGCCTGGCCAGTACCTGGATGGGGGGGGGGGGGGCACCAGGCACCATAGACTGCAGGGCCCTATGCATTGGGTTGCCAGATCCAGACCCATGGCCATGCCCACAGGCCCACCACGCTCTGCCCCACCTCCAGACAGCATGTGAAATCTTATTCGTGTGACAAATTTGTTTGAGAAACCTCTATCTGTGAATTAGTTCCCTTACTAAGGGGCTCATAATCGAAAGAGAAAAACATCCAAAAACCGGCCTAAGTCGGCACTTGGCCGAACATTGTCAAAATAAGTCCAAGTGCCGATAATAAAACCGGGTTTTGGACGTATTTCTAAATGACCTAGGCCTTCATAGTGCCGCTGAATGACCAAAGCTAAACGGGGTGTTTCAGGTGAAGTGTTGAGGGCGGGATTTGGGTGGGACGTGGGCCGGCTTAGACATAGTCGTACTGCATGTATAACCGAAAGTTATACAGCACAGGATCGACGGAACTTGGATGTTGTGACTTAGACCATGTAAAACATGGTCTAAGTCACAAAAACCCATTTAAAGTGACCAGATAAGCACTGCAAACACATAATACAGACCCCCGCACACTACCCCAGTGATCACCAACCTCCTCCCCCATAAAAATGTTAATCACAACTTGAAAATTGTGCCTCCAGGACATCATTACCTGGCAGCCTGGCATAGGAAAGCCTAGTCATGCTGCACAGAGGCGTCTTAAGCCGTCTTGGGGGTGGGTTAGGGACCCATGGAGAGGAGGCCCTTGTTATTACTGCATTGATACTTAAACATGTGCACTCCCCTATACAGCCCCAAAACCCTTTTGTACTGGCATATAATCTAATCCTTAGGTTTGTATACTGTATCATCTCCATGTTCGTAGAGCTCCTGCAGCCATAAGGGCTATTAGGGTGGTAGATAAGGGTCTAGGGGATTCTGGAGATGGTTTGGGGGGCTCACCATGACCTATAAGGGAGCTGTAGTGAGAAGAAGACAGGGCACCCTTTTTGTGAAGTTCACAGCAGTGCCCTGTAAGGTACCCCATTATTTAGGTGCCATGTCTAGGTGTTCAGTCCATCACTTTGCAGACCCCTCCCACTTCCAACAGGGTTTGTTCTAGGCGTTTTTGACTTGGACGAAAAGTTAGACGAAAATGTGGTATAAACACGGAAGCTTTAGTGACTTGGACGATCAGATCGGCAGGACGTATAGTTAGACAATTTTCAAAAAAAAAATAAATTTGGATGTATTTTTTGAAAATGTGTCCTAAACTGTTTTTTTACTTTGCACGACTTGCGACCTAGACGAAAACAGACTTAGACGTTCCTTTCGATTATGTCCCTCTAAACGTTTAAGGAAACCTGTGAAATCTCTTTCGTATGACAATTGTGGCTAAAGAAACCCTATCATGCAAGTTATATAATTCCATTTGTATTTCATCTGCGTCTGGCAGATTCTTTTTGTTGTAAACCACTCTGAAATGTTAAGGTATAGCGGGTTATAAATAAATAATAATAATTATTATTATTATCACGTGCGTGCGTGTGCATGTGCAGATGCCCCCTCCCGACACAGTTTTGACAGGAAGCTTTTCAAAACTCTGACAAAGTGCCGGGTTTTGAAAAGCCGTCCGGACCCTCAGACATGTCCTCGAAAAGCCACACACTGCATGGGAAAAGGCAGTGGCAAACCACTCCTGTACCCTTTCTTGAAACGGTGTCAGGTCAAAAGCGCGCCGGGACAAAGACGTGCCCAGACAATTGAGCGCAGCGCGCGCCGCCGCGCCGCTCTAAATTACTGTTTTTAGTGCTCTGACGGGGGGGGGCGTGGGGGGGGACATCCCCCCACTTTACTTAATAGACATCGCGCCGCGTTGTGGGGGCGTTGTGGGGGGTTATAACCCCCCACATTTTACTGAAAACTTCACTTTTTCCCTGTTTTTAGGGAAAAAGTTCAGTTTACAGTAAAATGTGGAGGGTTACAACCCCCCAAACCCCCCATAACGCCGGCGCGATGTCTATTAAGTAAACGGGGGGTTCCCCAACAAAACCCCCCATCGGAGCACCTAAAAACTGTAATTTAGAGCGGCGCGCGCTGCGCTCAATTGTTGGTGCGCGCTTTTGTCTTTTGCACTGTTGTCTATGAACCCCTTGAAACATCACAGGGTGGTTTCCTCACTGCGCATGCAGCCATGGGTGAATGGTCAACTCAAAGGCATACACACAAACTCAAACCACCGGCTCTGAGAATGCAGAAAGAAACCTCTGCCTTTAAGAAAGCTTTCAAAAGCCTCTGGGTTAAGAAGGCAAATGGAGTCTGCTTGAATAGACCTTTGGCTTTTAAGCTGTCAGTTGTAGAAGACTGCTCTCTAATGGGGCTGTTTCTTATATTGTGCTCTGTGGTTATTGTGATGATTGTTTAACATTTAATGCATTTTTTATGACTGTGTATGTTTTTTAGACTCTGCCTTGGAAAAAAGTGGAATATAAGTAATAGACCACAACTCATAATGTAGCAGAGGACTGCAAATGGAAACGATACTGATGTCAAGCCGCAGACTTCTGATGGCTCTGATTTTAACTATGAGGAACACAGAACGCTTTGGGAGTCCCAGGTTTGGAAAACTTCCTAAAAACTGACATTAGACCATAAGAAAAGTTGCCAGAAGAGGTTGCATTAATGGTCTGTCTAGCTCAGTATCCTGATCTCTGACCAGGGAAAGCAATGAAAGAAGTCACAGAAACTTGATGGCAGATAAAGGCCAAATGGCCCATCTGCAGCATCCACTATCTCCTCCTCTCCCTATTGGCTAAGGCTCTTAACATTTGCATCTCCTCTTCCTATAGGCTAAGGCTCTTTACACCTGCATTGTGATGTCATAGAGCTTTATGGTTATAGAAACATGATGGCAGATAAAGGCCAAATGACCAATCCACAGCATCCACTATCTTCTCCTCTCCCTATTGGCTAAGGCTCTTAACATTTGCATCTCTTCTTCCTATAGGCCAGTGGTCTCCAACTCCAACCCTTTGCAGGGCCACATTTTGGATTTGTCGGTACTTGGAGGGCCTCAGAAAAAATAGTTAATGTCTTAATAAAGAAATGACAATTTTGCATGAGGTAAAACTCTTTATGGTTTATCAATCTTTCCTTTTGGCTAAGTCTTAATCATAATATTGTCATTTATAGCTAAAGAGACAGATGATCAAGAATCTGTTTTATTTTACTTTTGTGATTATGATAAACATACCGAGGGCCTCAAAATAGTACCTGGCAGGCTGCATGTGGTCCCTGGGCCGCAAGTTTGAGACCACTGCTATAGGCTAAAGCTCTTTACACCTAAATAATGAGGTCATAAAGCTTTATGGTTAAAGAAACATTATAACATGATGGCAGATAAAGGCCAATTGGCCCATCTAGTCTGCCCATCCGCAGCAACCACTATGTCCTCTCCCTATTGGCTAAGGCTCTTAACACTTGCATTGTGAGGTCATAGAGCCTTATCGTTATAGAAACATGATGGCAGATAAAGGCCAAATGGCCCTTCCAGTCTCCTCCTCTCCCTTAGAGATCCCACATTTAGAAATGTTTTTAGATCCAAAGTGAGATTAAGTCGCTTCTGATTGATTGACATTTGTTGAATCCCTTTCTGAACCTGCTTACGATTTCTTCTGCATTGCTCAAGGGTTAGAAGATAAAGTTTGCCTTTTTGCGGGTGATACCAAGATTTGTAACAGAGTAAACATAGAGGAGGGAGTGGAAAACATGAATAAGGATCTGCAAAAGTTAGAGGAATGGTCTAATATCTGGTAACTAAAATTCAATGCAAAGAAGTGCAGAGTAATGCATTTGGGGATTAGAAAACGGAAGGAGTCGTATATTACAGGCGCTTAAGTTTGAAGCTAGGCACCACGAAGCGCGATTCTCTAGAGGACGTAGGCGCCTATAGGCCTTTAAAATCTTAGCCTATGTTACGGGCGTTTAAGTTTGAAGCTAGGCACCGCGAAGCGTGATTCTGTAATGGGCACCTAAGTGTCCCTACCTTTGGGTGCCTCTCTTTTTGGGCGCCAATTACAGAATCCAGCCCTTAATATCCTGTAGTCCAGTGGTTCCCAAACCCTGTCCTGGGGGACCCCCAGCCAGTCGGGTTTTCAAGATATCCCTAATGAATATGCATGAGAGAGATTTGCATATAATGGAAGCGACAGGTATGCAAATCTCTCTCATGCATATTCATTAGGGATAGGTTCCCCCAGGACAGGGTTTGGGAACCATTGCTTTAGTCGAAGGGTTAGGAGAAGTGAATGATAGGATTAGGAAGCAGTGGACCTTCCTCAAGGCATCTTGACTGAAGAGAGACCGGGCAGAGGGAATCTGTCTCATTCTGAAGAAGCATTTCTGAACCACGGGTGAGTAAGCTGAAAACCTTCCTGGTCTTTTGCATCATCAGATTAGGTTACTGATGGTGTGGACTGTGATTTATTGCTGCTTTTTCCTCTCGTTCACGCAGCGCTGTCTGCTGCTCCTCAAGAAGGATAATTGGCACTTTTGTTGCATTGCTTCTCGGTCCAAATGACAGATAATACAGATGTTCAGGAGCAAGGCTCAGGGAAAATAAAGTGTTTTTTAGAATTGCTTTCCATGTCTGCTGTTGAGAAATGGTAATTTCTGCCAGGGCCAGCTTCTGAGAAACTACTATTTCGGGCAGGCTGTGTGTGCCTGAGAAAACTTTCTTCTTTTTTATCCACAAACTTGGCACAGATCTTCTGCTGTAGCTTCTTATCTTTAAATTTCATTTGCCCAGTAAGAAAAGATCCTCTGATCATTTGTTTGTATGCTCCAGAAGTGTGGAATATAAATAATACAGAGAGAAATTTTGATGAGCAGTAACTTGTTCCAGTGCCTAAAACCTGTAAATAAGTACTGGGTATACTGTTACTGTGTTTCCCCCAAATTAAGACAGCGTCTTATATTAATTTGGGGTCCAAAAAACGCGTTAGGGTTTATTTTCGGGGATGTCTAATTTTTTTTTCATGTACAACAATCATCTCTCTCTTTCTCTCCTCCACCCCAATTCTTCCTCTTTCTTTTCTCACCCCCCCCCCAAGTGCAGCATCTTTCTATCCCTCCCTCCCACCCTCTTGTGCAGCAGAACCCCACTGACCTTCCCACAATGAAACTGACATACCTCCGCTCCGAGGCCTCCAAAAACAGCAGCGACGGCAGCTGTTTTGGGGGGGACTCAGAGCGGGGGGTATGTCAGGTCTCACCGAGGTGGAGATCGCTGAATTGATGAGTCTGATTTTTTTCAGCGCATCGGGCAGCACTAGTGTCAAGGATGGAGTCGGGGACATCGGGGGATGGGGACTTCGGGGATCAATCTTAACTAGGGCTTATTTTTGGGGTAGGGCTTATATTAGGAGCATCTTTAAAAATCATGCTAGGGCTTATTTTCAGAATAGGTCTTATTTTCGGGGAAACAGGGTAAATACTTCTGAGTTCTTTTGTATTACATAAGAATAGCCATACTGGGTCAGACTGATGGTCCATCAAGCCCAGGATCCTGCTTCCAGCTGCAGCAGCGACCCATCCAGGTCACAAGTACCTCAGACTGTGGCAAGATCCCATCCTATCGGATACTGCATTGGTTGCCAATGGAGGCGCGGGTGAAGTTTAAGTTTGCTTTTGCTTCAAGGTTCTGTTTGGCCTATCTTCAAAATATCCTATATAATAAAACCCTAAGGGTTTTGTGTTCCCTGCCGCCGTGGTGTGTGATCTGTGGCCGTGTTCCATTTTAGAACCCGGCGGCAGGGAACACTCTGGCCACTCCCCTCCTCCCGCGCTCACTCACCAACCACTGCTGCTGGAGGAAGCTGCAGGCAAGCTCTCTCCCAGCGGCGCCAGAGCCGCATCATCGCCGCCCAGTACCGCTGCCGACACTCTTCAAAGGAGCCTGGTGAAAATAACGGCCGCCTGTAACAAACTTCGCAGGCCGCTCAGCACTTCAGTAGCACGTTTCCACTGACGTACGAGATCGCATCAGAAGGAACTTGCTACTGCGATGCATAGTGGCCTGCGAGGTTCGCTATAGCTGGCCGCTATCCTCACCAGGCTGCAAACGAACATGCTGGACAGGGGGAGCAGGTAAGGGGCGCTGATGGGCCGGGGAGCAGGGAAGAGGGACAGGGGGAGCACGGAAGAGGTGCTGATGGACACGGGGGACATAAAAGGAAGGGAGAAGGGCTACTGCTGGACAAGGGGAGCTGGCAAGGGGTGGTGGTGGACAGCGGAGGAAAAAGAGACAGAAAGAAAGAAAGACAGACAGAAAGCAGCCAAGGAGAGAGAGAGAGAGAGAGAGAGACACATCTATTCTAACACCCATTAATGTAACGGGCTTAAAGACTAGTACAGTATAATTGAGCTCTTCTCTTTTGCAACCAATAAACCCAGGAGAAATTCGCATTTGAATTTTGTTTTTCCGCCTGTCAGAGGTTGTAAATTCAAAAAACATCATCATTATCTTCTGTCATATCAAGCAGCATTATAGGGTAAGCACCTGGAACATCTGATTATGCTTTCTGATTCCTATGTGGATTGTGGAGACGTTTAAAGACATATTTGTTTATGAAACATTTAGGCAACTAACTGGCATGGATATTGTAACGAACCATCTAGCTCAGTGGTTCCCAACCCTGTCCTGGAGGACCACCAGGCCAATTGGGTTTTCAGGCTAGCCCTAATGAATATGCATGAGAGAGATTTGCATATAATGGAAGTGACAGGCATGCAAATCTGCTTCATGCATATTCATTTGGGCTAGCCTGAAAACCCGATTGGCCTGGTGGTCATCCAGGACAGGGTTGGGAACCACTGATCTAGCTCATTATAGTATTATTTCTAATTATTTGGTTATCTAATTTCTTCTCCTAATTATAACATTTTTAAATTTTTTGTAAACTTTACGGCCCTGCGGTATATAAATTGATTATTATTATTACTGATCCCAGGACAAGCAGTGGCTTCCTCTATGTCTATCTCAATAGTGCAGTGATTCCCAACACTGTCCTGGAGGAACACCAGGCCAATCGGGTTTTCAGGCTAGCCCTAATGAATATGCATGAGAGAGATTTGCATATGATGGAAGTGATAGGCATGCAAATTTGCTTCATGCATATTCATTAGGGCTAGCCTGAAAACCCAGTTGGCCTGGTGTTCCTCCAGGACAGGGTTGGGAACCACTGCAATAGTGGACTATGGACTTTTCCTCCAGGAACTTGTCCAAACTTTTTGTAAACCCCAGATACATTAACTGCTGTTGCCGCATCTTCTGGCCAGTGGCGTAGTAAGTGGGGTGCGGTCCGCCACAGGCGCCATGTTGGTGGGAGTGCTGGCACCTCTCCGCCCCCACCTCTTCCCACTCCTCCCCTCACCATGCACATGTCCGCCCTTCTCTTCCCCGTACCTCAAGTTGTTCGTCGCTGCAACAACTTCAACGTGCTCCTCGTGACCGCCTCATAATGTACATATAAATGAAGGCGACGATAATTAGCTGATGGCGATCAGTGTTTTGTTGTCCGCCACTGGCGCTAAACCCCAAAATTCAGTGTTGGGCCAGGTCCAGGCCCTGGCATTGATCTTCTAGGTCAGTGTCTCGCACACGTTTTCGAGCCGGGACACACTAAACCTAGTGTCCCCGGCTCGAGATACCCGGAAGTGCCCTGGCATTGGCGTGTTGAAGTCATGCACGTGCGCAAAGGCCCTTCAAATGGGCCTTGCACTGAGAGAAGGACCCGCCCTGGAGAGAAGGTCCGGCAGAGAGAAGAGGTGCTGGCGTCGGGAGATTGCTTACAGAACGTGCCTCTCTTTGCGAGAGAGGCACGTCCTGTAGACAGTCAGCTGGCACCGACAACTCTCCTCTTTTCCGTGGCACACGTGAAATCTCAGGAGGCACACTGGTGTGCCACGGCACATAAGAACTTAAGAAAATAAGAATTGCCACTGCTGGGTCAGACCAGTGGTCCATTGCGCCCAGCAGTCCGCTCACGCGGCAGGCCCCAGGTTGAAGACCTGTGCCCTAACCGAGACCAGCCCTACCTGCGTTCATTCCGGTTCAGCAGGAACTTGTCCAACCCTGTCTTCAATCCCTGGAGTGTGTTTTCACTTATAACAGACTCCGGGAGAACATTCCAGATTTCTACCACTCTCTGGGTGAAGAAGAACTTCCTTACATTTGTACGGAATCTATCCCCTTTTAACTTTAGAGAGTGCCCTCTCGTTCTCTCCACCTTGGAGAGGGTGAACAACCTGTCTTTATCCCCTAAGTCTATTCCCTTCATTATCTTCATTCCCTCTCAGTCTCCTCTTTTCAAGGGAGAACAGGCCCAGCTTCTCTAATCTCTCACTGTACGGCAACTCCTCCAACCCCTTAACCATTTTAGTCGCTCTTCTCTGGACCCTTTTGAGTAGTACCATGTCCTTCTTCATGTATGGCGACCAGTGATGGGCGCAGTATTCCAGGTGAGGGCATACCATAGCCTGGTACAGCGGCATGTTTGCGATACACTGTTCTAGGTTTCCCCAAAGTTAGCTAACACATAGCTGGTTAAGTGTCTGCAAATCTGCATTGTGCACAGATTTGCGGGCACAGCTTTGGTCACCTATATAGAATCAGGCCCACATAGAGTAATTTTATAATGGGGTACCTTTCTGTCCTATTAACGTACTTGGGGTTGTAACTGATGTACCGTGCAATATTTAGGGCTGTAACTTCTGCCCTCGCCTCCATGATGCACAATAAAATCCTTCCACTGCAGTTTTGAGCTGGAACATTCTTTATTTCTTCACGCAGCGGTGTAATTAAACTCTGGAATTCATTATCGGAGAATGTGGTGAAATCAGTTAGCTTAGTAGGGTTTAAAAAAGGTTTGGATAAATTCCTAAAAGGGAAGTCCAGAGGTCATTATTGAAATGGTTTGGGGAAATCCATTGCTTATTTTTACAATAAGCAGCATAAAATCTGTTTTATTACTTGAGATCTAGCTAGGTACTTAGGACCTGGGTTGGCCACTGTTGGAAACAGGATACTGGGCTTGATGGACCTTTGGTCTGACCCAGTGAGCCAAGTATAGGACAATCAAGTCATTGTGACATCACTGCTAAGGCTGGCTCTTAGGCATTGGTGGAAAGAGGCATTATGACATCACAATCTCAGCTCTGGAATGTTGTCACTCTTTGGGTTTCTGCCAGGTACTTGGGACCTGGGTTGGCCACTGTTGGAAACAGGATACTGGGCTTGATGGACCTTTGGTCTGACCCAGTGAGCCAAGTATAGGACAATCAAGTCATTGTGACATCACTGCTAAGGCTGGCTCTTAGGCATTGGTGGAATGAGGCATTATGACATCACAATCTCAGCTCTGGAATGTTGTCACTCTTTGGGTTTCTGCCAGGTACTTGGGACCTGGGTTGGCCACTGTTGGAAACAGGATAGTGGGCAATTCATATGTTCTTATAGCAATTCTTATATACTGCAATTCATACAAATATCTGTGCAGGTTATCTTAGACCTGGATTTAGGTTCCTGGTTTATTTAGGGGCTCTTACTAGCATGTTCCACTCAGTGCAGCCCCTCTTTCTTATCCTTAAATAATGCAGGGCTCCCGAGAGCCCATCGGAAACTCTACCAACACATCGGCGATTGGCTTACTGTCTTGATCTAGTTCCGGGGTCTCTGATATCTATATCTCAAATCTTCTTCTAAAGCAGTAGAAGGTGTGACACCTGCCTTGGAATATTCTTTCTGTCTCTGAAGTTTAATTTATTCTGGATTTTCTTTGAAGTCTTCAATCCCAAATGACAGCCTCACACAATGCAGTTAGGGCCACATTCTGTGTTTCCACTCTGTGGGGTTTGCCAAATTGCCCCAGATCTAAAGCCGTGCGGCTGTCTCAGGTACTTAAAGAAAGAAATATTTCTACCCTGTGCAGTTTGCAATTGTTCCTAGATTACAGGGAAGATGCCATCTCATCGGGACTTTGTTATTTCACAGGGCAAGCACACCGCTGTCTCTCTTTCATGTAAGCGACGCATTAATGATGGCTTCTGCAGGGAAGAATAATTTGTGCAGTGAATGGACAGTCCTCAGACAAGGACTCTTTGGTGTCCCTATTTTATTGAACCTGGCTTGATTTGGAGAGGAACGCAAGGAGGAACGCCATTTATTGTATGTACTGTATATTTATATTTGGTCATTTAACTATTATTCTGCGGTTACGAAAATTGCAAGTTTTACGAGGTCTGTTCAAAAAGTTCCACGACTGATTTTTATAAAAAATGTATTGAACAATCATACAACTTAATAAGCTGGGTCCCCTTGAAAGTACTCCCCTTCCCTGTGTACAGTACACCCCCGCGAATTTACGGTTCCCGAATCGCGGACTCAGTCTTTCGCGGTATTTTCTGACCTCCTCTTCCAGGAACTAAAGCCAGGCTACACCCATCAGGAGCTGTTTTGACGTGCCAGATAGCGTGTCAAAGCAGCTCCTGATGGGTGTAGCCTGACTTTAGTTCCCGGAAGAGGCGGTCAGAAAATACTAAGAACGATCCTGTCACCCCTGCAGCCCTCTCCCGCCTCCGATCTGCTTCTAAACCGCATTCGCAGGTTTCTCAAAATTTGCAGGTGCTCCTGGAATGGAACCCCCCGCAAATTTCGGGGGAGTACTGTATACACATTTCCCAACATTGTTTTCACTTCTGGAAACAGTCCGTGGTTCTGCAAATTACATTACATTACATTACATTAGAGATTTCTATTCCACCTGTGCCTTGCGGTTCTAAGCGGATTACAAAATTGGAAGAAAACTGGACATTTCCAGGAAGTATACATATCAGGTATATAACAAGTTTACATATCAGGTAAGAATAGCAATACATTCAAGTTAGGAAGATTATTACATAACGTTGAGGGAAGAAATATTCTGGTTACAGATGGAGGTTGCTTACATAGCGTTGAGGGATACTATAGGGGTGGTGTTTATGAAGGAGTATGCGTGTGCGTGTAGGAAGGAAGTTAGAATGATGGTAGGTGTTTTTTGAATAGAAGAGTTTTGATTTCTTTTCGGAAAATTTTGATGTCTGTTGTTTTGGTCAGTAGTTTGGAGACGGTTAGGTCAATTTTCGCTGCCTGTGTCGCCAGAAGGTTGTCGTAAAGTTTCTTGCGTCGGGTACCATTGAGAGGTGGGTGTGTGAATAGGCTTTGAGTTTTCCTTATTCTGTGTGTGAAGTTGCTTAAAAAAAAATAATACTAAAAACCAGATTATATGAGAAAAAAAATTGCTCAAATAACCTAGTTTAACCATTTTCCTGAACTGCAGAATGCCAGACGCCTGCCTTATCTCAATGGGCAACTCTTTCCACAACATTGGCCCCTGTACCCGCCAACATATTTAAACACAAAATTTAAAAAGTATTTTTGATTTTACCCTTTCCCCCCTCACTTTCTGAGGAAGCTGTCTCTAGTTTCTATAACGCAGAAGCAGGAGAGTTGGTCTCACCTCCAAGTGGATGGAGAAAGGACCGTGCTCTTATAGCCACATCCTGAAGTTTTAAAGATGCACCACCAGGTCACATCTGGAGACCAGCAAACATCACAAGAGGTCATCAGGGACCTGAGAAACATAAAACTCTCTTTATTGTGCACCGTATCATGACCATATCTTCCCTGGCAGAACTGGTGCCTCCTGAGGATTCTGAAAGAAGATGGACGGCGGAGTGAAGCTGAATCGCCCTGAATCCCAAGACTCTGAGGAGACAGCGTAGCAGTCTGAGAAGAGCAGATAAATGAGGCACTGGCCTCAGACACTTTTAAATCAATCATCTTCAGGGGAGTGGAGCAAGCAAAGGTATCTAATGGCCTTTCTGATAAAAGAGAACACCTGGGTAAAGCCCAAAGAAGGATCAATGTCTGACCTGCAGAGGGCACAAGCCTGAAAGAGGGAATAATGCTCCAAACAGTAATGGTTAGATTATCAACTGTTCAATTCTTTACAAAAACATCTGTCATATTATCAGACTGTTGGACAAAATGAATCTTCTGAGTTTTATTAAAAATGTGATACAACGCTTATTGAAATTTCTAAGCGATTACATAATAATGAAAATTAGGGGAAATGGACCTATAAAGACATAATCGACCATTAGTTACTTGAGTTTCAGGGAAGCAGGTGTAGAATTACAAATTTATACAGGAAAGAAGAACACGGAAGTTTCAAGTTTTTGATATACCGTTAATCATACAAGTATCTAAACGGTTAACAAGTACCGGGTAGAGCTTTGGATTCTTGCCCAGAAATAGCTAAGAAAAAAAATTTAAATTGAATCAGGTTGGGCAGACTGGATGGACCATTCGGGTCTTTATCTGCTGTCATCTACTATGTTACTATGTAAAAAAGCATAAAATAAAAACATGGCTAAGCTTAAAGGAGGGAAGCACTTACGCATTGATGTACATGATACCAAAGGGAAACAATGGGGAGAGGAGAGTTATTAAATACATTGAAATGTAAAATAAAAATAAAGGAAGGCAAAAATGGAAAGGGAAGTACATTTGGGTAGTGGGTAGATAAAGACAGGTTGTTCATCCTCTCCAAGGTAGGGAGAACGAGAGGGCACGCTCTAAAGTTGAAAGGGGATAGATTCCGTACGAACATAAGGAGGTTCTTCTTCACCCAGAGAGTGGTGGAAAACTGGAACGCTCTTCCAGAGTCTGTCATAGGGGAAAACACCTTCCAGGGATTCTAGACAAAGTTGGACAAGTTCCTGATTGAGAGGGGACATGATCGAAACATTCAAGGTACTGAAGGGAATAGACTTAGTAGATAAGGACAGGTTGTTCACCCTCTCCAAGGTGGAGAGAACGAGAGGGCACTCTCTAACGTTGAAAGGGGATAGATTCCGTACAAACGTAAGGAGGTTCTTCTTCACCCAGAGAGTGGTAGAACACTGGAACGCTCTTCAGGAGGCTGTTATAGGGGAAAAGCGTTTTGATTGTCAAAGAGGTTCTACAAAAGAGGAACAATAGTTGTGGAAATCAGGTTAATAACAATAGGGTAATAACAATGGGGTAAAGGGTTAATAACAATAGGGTAAAGGGTTAAATACCTGCGGCTTGTAATTATACTGACTTGTGCGACTTTATATTTACAATTGCAAAACTCTCTCGCTTGGAGAGAGCTTTAGTAAGGAACTAGCTATACTAATCTTTTGCCCTTTTCATTCCTCAAGATATTCCTCTTCACTTCCTTTCATAAAAACATAAGAATTGCCACTGCTGGGTCAGACCAGTGGTCCATCGTGCCCAGCAGTCCGCTCACACGGCGGCCCTTAGGTCAAAGACCAGTGCCCTAACCGAGACCAACGCTACCTGCGTACGTTCCGGTTCAGCAGGAACTTGTCTAACTTTGTCTTGAATCCTTGGAGGGTGTTTTCCCCTATAACAGACTCCGGAAGAGCGTTCCAGTGTTCTACCACTCTCTGGGTGAAGAAGAACCTCCTTATGTTCGTACGGAATCTATCCCCTTTCAACTTTAGAGCGTGCCCTCTCGTTCTCTCTACCTTGGAGAGGATGAACAACCTGTCTTTATCTACTAAGTCTATTCCCTTCATTATCTTAAATGTTTCGATCATGTCACCTCTCAGTCTCAGTTTCTCTAACCTCTCACTGTACAGCAACTTCTCCAGCCTTTCTCTGGACCCTTTCGAGTAGTACTGTGTCCTTCTTCATGTACAGCGACCAGTGCTGGACGCAGTACTCCAGGTGAGGGCGCACCATAGCCCGGTACAGCGGCATGATAAACTTCTCCGATCTGTTCGTGATCCCCTTCTTAATCATTCCCAGCATTCTGATCTCCCTTTTCGCCACCACCGCACATTGCACGGACGGCTTCATCGACTTGTCTACAAGTACTCCCAAGTTTCTTTCCTGGGGGGGTCTCTCCAAGTACCGCACCGGACAACCTGGATTCGTGCATGAGATTTTTGCTACCGACGAGCATCACCCTACACTTATCCACGTTAAACCTCATTTGCCATGCCGTAGCCCATTTCTCGAGCGTGTTTATGCCACGTTGCAGGTCTTCGCAATCCTCCTGTCAAGGTGATATAAAGAAATAAAACAAACAAAAAAAGGAAATAACGTGATACCTTTTCTATTGGACTAACTCAAATTATTTTCAGTCAGGACGCCCGAAATAGTCCGTGACATTCAGTAGCGGATTGCAACTCCCCCCCCCCCCCCTCCCAAATCAACTCGAAGACTCTCTCAGCAAGTTGGTGTATCGCAAGCGACTGGTCAGCGAGTGCTGAAATCTCGGAAACTCAAACCGTACCGAGCAACGGGTATGCAGGAAAGGTGCATAGACGTGAACGGGGACCACGTTCACCGTCCGCTGTAACTTGCGGGTGAGTGAACAAAAACAATCCACTTGCTCGTTCATCTTGTCATACTATCGCCGGAGGCGGGCTGCTTTTCCGAGGCCTGTATTACCCAAAAAAATTGGAATGCTTATAGTTAAAAGTGCAGAAAGAGTGCACTGACGTGTGCTTCACTTTTGGGTTCGCTTGGCACATGAGTTGCATTAACTGTTCCGTGTATGCACTAAGAACGTCCCCCCTTGCTTTTGCAGCGCACATATACTCTAATTTGGATATAATTTCTTCTGAGCATTGGCGAGCTAGTTTTCTGTGCAGTTCTGGCATTATGGGGTCTGCACTGCTGGCTTTAGCACAGGAGTTCTGAGTGTTGGCCCATAGGAAAGGCCTGCTCTGTTTGTCAGGATCCTCTCAGTGGCATAGTAAGTGGGGAGGGGCGGTCTGCCCCGGGCACGGTCTTCCTTGGGGCGCTGGAATCCCTCCTGCTCTCCACCCCCCTTCCCACTCCTCCCACTGCCGCGCGTGTGCCCGTTCCCTTCCCCTCGTTACTTTTTAACTGTGGCGTGAGCAACCGAGAAGTTGCCGTTCCCGTTAGCTTCAGCTTCGGCGCTCTCTTTGATGTCGCTTCCGGGACCCGCACCTGGGAAATGACATCAGAGAGAGCGCCGAGGCCGACGCGAGCAGCAAAAAGGGGAAGGGGCATGGGTGCGCACAGCGGGGGGGGGGGAGGGGGAGAGGGGCGCCGCTCACCCCTGCTACTCCACTGCATCCTCTACTCCAGTCTGGATGAGGCTGGTCGGGCCTAGTCAGTCAGTTTGACCTTATAGCTCGACCAGATGTTCCTCTGATTAAACTTGCCTCGAAAAGGCCTGTGGAGCACAAAACAGCCTGTAGAGCACATCTGCCGAGGAAATCTGTAGCCCGGTCAAACAGCTGAAACTAAAGACGGGATTAAAAAACAAACTCTCTTCTAAACTCAGTAGGTTGAAGGCTGGGATAAAGCACAGAGTAAGCAGACGAGTGTACCTCTCTCTCTCTATCTTACGGGTGAAAGAGGCTAGAGAAACACACCTGCTTGGAACAGCCTCGACCGTGGCTTTCACATCAAAGATGCGAGAGCCCGGTGCCTGAACCGGCCTGAGCTCGTTTTGTGTTTTTCTCAAATATCTGCCATTTTCTGTTCCTTGCCTGTGTAATACCATTCAGCCCACCCCGTCTAGCTGCTTCCCCTCTTTCTATGTCCCCTGCGGTTGCTCTCATTTTCCTCAGTCACGAGGCAGAAATAGTGTAACTGAAGGATGCCCCCCCAGAGATTAACATGACCACCCTGCTCTGTTGCTAAATCTGAGCCAAAAATAGATAAATTAGGGGACTAAAAGTACTTCTCATTTGCTGTGACCCATAGAAACATAGAAGATGACGGCAGAAAAGGGCTTCAGCCCATCAAGTCTGCCCACTCTGCTTATCCACCCCCTGTCTATGCCCTAATGACCCAATTTTCTTATCTTGACCCTCGTAGGGATCCCACATGGGTATCCCATTTATTCTTAAAGTCTGGCACGCTGTCTGCCTCGATCACCTGCACTGGAAGCTTGTTCCAATGATCAACCACTCTCTCTGTGAATAAATACTTTCTGGTGTCGCCATGAAATTTTCCGCCCCTGAGTTTGAGCGGGTGCCCTCTTGTGGCCGAGGGTCCCTTGAGAAAGAAAATATCATCTTCCACTTCGACACGTCCCATGAGGTACTTAAATGTTTCGATCATGTCTCCCCTCTCCCTACGTTCCTCGAGAGTGTAGAGCTGCAATTTGTTCAGTCTCTCTTCATACGAGAGACCCTTGAGCCCCGAGATCATCCTGGTGGCCGTCCGCTGAACCGATTCAATTCTGTGCA